>NW_026607542.1:135000-665000 GCF_021117445.2 Syzygium oleosum | reverse complement strand
TATCCGATCGTCTTCGAGCCCCCAACTTTCGTTCTTGATTAATGAAAACATCCTTGGCAAATGCTTTCGTAGTTGTTTTTTTTTTTTTGGATAACCCAGGAACCCCCCGCACGGCCGACAGCCGGAGGGGTAAACCTGGGGTGACGCTAGCACAGGACCCACCACCACGGCGCCACACTTAAGAATCCCTAATGACTACGCTGGGGTTCGAACTCCGATCCCTTCGTGGGGGGACAAGAGCGCAAGCCAACGCAGCCGCTGCAGGCAGTGGTGGTTTTTGTAGTTGTTTTTTTTTTTTGTAACCGAGGGAACCCCCGCACGGCCGACAGCCGGGGGGTAAACCCTGGGGGCGACACGTGCTAGCCACCACACACGTGCCACCGGTTAAGTCACCCTGCGGCGCCTGGGATTCGAACGCTCAACCTTTTGCGAGAGGAAGAGCGCCCGCTCCAGCGACGCCACCCAGGCGGGTGGTTAGTTTTTGTAGTTGTTTTTTTTTTGTAAAGGTAAGAATATGTATAACTTTTCAAAACACCAAATACAACCTAAAGCCAGAGCCAAACCTCGACCCAATAAGGACTAAGAGATGTCCAAATAGGGTCAAGGATGGCTTGGGATGAACTATACAACTAGCCAAAAAAGGCCAACCAAAACCAAAGAAACTAAAAACTGAGCTAAGAAGCCGCTGGAGTCACTTCAAAGATTGAAGGAGTAAGTCCCCAATTCCTCTGTAGCTTCCGGTTTCTAGGAGTGTCCGCAATTGTCCCCATTGAAATGGCTTTATCTTTCACCACTTTGATAAGATGTTTGCGCATACCCGGAATGTAGGCATCCTTGTTTCTGAAGATAGAGTTGTTCCTTTCAGTCCAAATGATATGGCAAAGGGCGCCAAAGGAGAATCTGGATATACGGTGAGCAAAGGAAGTACCACCGCAAACTTTCATAGCCCAAGAAATATGTTTGAGCATAGTTTTTGTAGTTGTTTTTTTTTTTTTGGTAAGGATAAGAATTTGTATTACTTTTCAACACACCATATACAAACTAAAGCACAGGACAACCCTCGACCCAACTAGGACTTAGATGTCCAAGTGGGGTCAAAGGTAGCCTTGCAAGAACTAAACAACAATCTCAAAAGAGACCATCCAAACCCAAAGAAAGGTACACCGAAAAAAGAGGGCATCCGAATCACACAAAGATAGACGGTGGGAGACCCCAATTCCTTTGTAGCTTCCGATTTCTGGGAGTGTCCGCAATCCCCCCAATGGATATGGCCTTATCCTTCACCACTTTAATAAGATGTTTCCGCATCCCTGGAATGTAGACATTCTTGTTTCTGAAGATGGAGTTGTTTCTTTCGGTCCAAATGATATGACATAGTGCACCAAAAGAGAATCTGGACATATAGTGAGCAAAGGAAGAGCCACCGCAAACCTTCATAGCCCATGTAATGTGCTCATGCCAAGGACGGTTGCGCCATGGAAGGTTGCATTTTGTCGCCCAAAATGAAGCCAGCCTACTAGTGGAAGTACAGTCAAAGAAGAGGTGGTTGATTGAATCTGGTGTAGTTCCACAGAAGGCACAGATGGCAGTGTCAATCCTACGGTTCTGCAAGAGGAAAACCTGCGTAGGTAATCGGTTAAGAGAAACTAACCATAAAAGGAAGGCATGACGGGGAATGATATGTTGATCCCAAATGAATGAGTGCCACGGGGCTTGTTGCCCTTTTGTTCGAAGATGATTCCAGGCAAGCGCAACCGAGAAAGATTCATAAGGACGCAGAGCCCATGTCATCATATTCGGAGCATCGTCCCCAAATACCGGAGGTGAATCCGTCCAGCTCAAGAAGGTGTCAAGCGTAGCTGAAGGTTGCCAAGTGCAATCATAGAACTCCCGAACTGAAGTCTCCCGGGGGATCCGCGATTGGTATATGTCCGGGTCATTGAATAGGAGGTAGAGAGGACCTTTGTTATGCCACCAATCAAACCAGAAGGAAACCGAGCGTCCATCTCCAATTTTCCATCGAAATAAATCTTGAGCGGAGGCTAGCAACTCCAGTACTTTCTTCCAGGTCCAAGAGCAAAAAGTAGGTTTGGAAACAATCTAGAAGTTTGATTTGTTTAAGAAAGTTGAGTGAATCCATTTGCACCACATAGACTCCTTATCAGAAGTTTTTGTAGTTATTTTTTGGTAAAGGTAAGAATATGTATTACTTTCCAAAACACCAAATACAACCTAAGCCAAGACCAACACCTGACCCCAATAGGACATAGAATGTCCAAATAGGGTCAAGAAAGGTCTAGCAAGAACTATACAACAAGCCGATGGCCCAACTAAAAGAAAAAGAACAAAGGGACCGAATTACAAGGACGTATGAGTCACTTCAAAGATTGAAGGTGGGAGGCCCTACTTCTTTTGGAAAATACGGTTCCTAGATGTATCCTGAATCTTCCCCATGGAAATGGCTTTGTCCTTCACAACTTTGAGGAGATGTTTGCGCATGCCCGAGATATAAACATTCTTATTCCTGAAGATAGCATTATTCCGTTCAGTCCAGATAATGTGTATGAGTGCTCCAAAGGAGAATCGGGAGAGGCAGTTAGCGAAGGAGGGACCTCCGCTGACTTTCATCGCCCATGAGATATGATCTAGCCACGGACGGTTGCGCCAAGGGAGGTTGCATTTGGTAGCCCAAAAGGAAGCCAACCTATTCGTAGTGGGGCACTCGAAGAAAAGGTGATTAACCGAGTCCGATCTAATACCGCAGAAGGCACACAAAGCAGTGTCAATCCTACGGTTTTGGAGGAGGAGAACCTGGGAAGGCAGCCGGTTGAGAGAGACTAACCACAAGAGAAAAGCATGTCGGGGTGCAATATGATGGTCCCAAATGAAGGAATGCCAAGGGACTGGGTGACCTCTTCTTCTGATATGATTCCAAGCTGATGCAACCGAAAAGGAGGCCGAAGAATGTGGAGTCCAAATCAATTCGTCGGAAATATTATCTACGAAGATAGGTGGTGGCTCGGTCCAACTGAGGATAGTGTCAAGTACGGATGAGGGTTGCCAAGTGCAACCATAGAACTTCCGAACTGAAGTATCCCTAGGGATCCGCGACTGGTATATGTCGACATCACTGAAGATGAGATAGAGGGGACCTCCGCTGTGCCAACAGTCAAACCAAAGTGAAACGGAGTGACCATTGCCTATCTTCCACCGAAATAGAGCTTGTGCTGAAGAGCGCAAGTCAAGGATCTTCTTCCAAGTTTTTGTAGTTGTTTTTTTTTTTTTGGTAAGGTAAGTATGTGTATTACTCTTCAAAACACTAAATACAACCTAAGCCTAAACCACCTCCTGACCTAAAAGGGACATATCATTGTCCAGAAAGGTCAAGAGAGGTTCAGCATGAACTATACAAGAGGAAAGGGCCGGCTAAAAACAAGCAAAAGAAAAAGAAACGACAAACAAAGCAGCCGAACCAATCCGAACCATGGAGGTGAAAAGCCCGTAACTCCGGAATCCGCTCCAAAAGACACCAGAATAGCCATAACCAGCATTAATCAAAGATAGAAGGAGGAAGGTCCCACTTTCTCTGTACAATGCGGTTCCTATAAGTATCCTCAACTATCCCCATGGAAATAGCTTTGTCCTTCACAACTTTGATAAGATGCTTTCGCATACCAGGGATGAAGACGCTCTTGTTCCTGAAGATAGCGTTGTTCCTTTCGGTCCAAATAATGTGACATAGAGCACCAAAGGAAAATCTAGAAATGCGGTGGGCAAACGATGATCCTCCGCAAACTTTCATAGCCCAGAGGATATGTTCTTGCCAGGGACGGTTGCGCCAAGGTAGCCTGCAATTTGTCGCCCAAAGAGAAGCCAATCTACTGGTAGAAGTGCATTCAAAGAAAAGATGGTTGATTGAGTCTGGTGTAGATCCACAAAAGGCACAGAGAGCATCGACAATCCTGTGATTTTGTAACAGGAATACCTGGGTAGATAGCCGGTTAAGGGATATCAACCATAGGAGAAAAGCATGACGAGGGGCTATGTGCCGATCCCAAATGAAGGAATGCCAGGGGGTTGGATGCCATTTCCTGCGGATATGATTCCAAGCAAGAGTAACAGAAAAGGATTTAGATGGATGAGGTGTCCAAACGAAGTTGTCCATCGAGCTATCCACAATAGACGGAAGGGGATCCATCCAACCCATAATGGTGGCAAGAGTGTCAGAAGGTTGCCAAGAACCTTCGTAGAAAGATCGGACTGTAGCTTCCCGAGGAATGCGCGATTGATAAATCTCCGCGTTACTAAAGAGCAAGTGTAGCGGGCCCCTGCTGTGCCACCAGTCAAACCAGAAGGATACGGAGCGCCCATTTCCAATCTTCCACCAGAACATAGCTTGAGTAGATACACGCATATCAAGGATTTTCTTCCATGTCCAAGAATAGAAAGTAGGTTTGGACACAAGCCAAAAGTTTGCCTTCTTTAAAAAGGTGGAGTGTATCCATTTACACCACAAGGATTCTTTGTCAGTAAAGAGAAGCCAAATGTGTTTTAAAGTCATCGCATTGTTGTAATCCACAAGTCTTCGGATGCCTAGGCCACCTTCATCTTTGGGTAAGCAAACAGCATTCCACGCTACCTTAGCTCCACCAACTCCAAGGTCAAGACCTTTCCACAAGAACTGCCGCAAAATAGCCTCGATACTATATAATACCTTTTTGGGTAAAGAAAATATAGTGGCCCAGTAAACTTGAATGGAATGCAAGACCGACTTGATAAGCTGTAGGCGACCAGCAAAGGAAAGAAAGCGTTGAGACCAGGAGCGAGCACGGGCAGTAATGGAATCAATCAACGCTTTACAGTCCTCCTTACGCAATCTAGTTGAGATAATGGGCACACCTAGATACCGAAATGGTAATGCACCCTGCTGAAACCCGATGCATCGGATTAATTGGTCATGCAGAGACTGGGTCCCTCCCGAGAGAAAGATATTACTTTTCGCATTATTCGGTTTTAATCCAGACCAATTAGAAAACAAGAGGAGAGATTCCTTTATTAGTTCAACTGACCTCAAATGGCCTTCAGAGAATAGCAGTACATCATCGGCAAAGAAAAGATGCGATAGCCGGATCTTTTTGCATCGCCAAAACCAGTGGAAAATCGGCATGTCAGTTTTAGCCTTTAGAATGCCCGAGAAGACCTCCATAACCAGAATGAACAGGTACGGTGATAAAGGGTCTCCTTGGCGAATGCCCCTAGAGCTCCCAACATAGCCATGTAGTTCCCCATTAATAGAGACCGAGAATTTTGGTGTGGATACACAAGCCATCACCAACTTAACAAAGGAAGCAGGGAAGTTAACGGCCATTAAAGTCTTTTCTAAGAAGCTCCAATCCATTGTGTCATAAGCTTTTTGGAAATCCACTTTTATAGCACACTTGGGAAGGTAGGCCTGGTGGTGGAAATCCGCAAATAACTCTTGAGCTATCAAGATGTTGTCGCTGATTCTACGACCTTTGACAAACGCCGTTTGGGCAGGCCCAATTATGGTTGGAAGGACACTCGCTACCCGCCTAGCCAAGATTTTGGAGATGCACTTATATAGAGTATTGCAACAAGCAATAGGACGGAAATCCGACATAGCTGAAGCGTTTGGGGATTTCGACACTAGGGTAAGAATGGTATTGTTGATCTCTTTAAGCATGCATCCTGACTCAAAGAAGTCTCTTACCGCCGCAAGAGTGGAGGGCCCAATGATTTCCCAGCTAGATTTGAAGAAATCAACATTGTAACCATCCGGTCCGGGGCTTTGCCTTTAGCGAGTGAAAAAAGAGTGGACCGGATTTCCTCATCTGAGACCGGATGCGCCAATATGTTCCTCTGATTCTCATCAAGAACTCGACCAAGGAAGACACCAATCTCGCTAACAGAGGGCCGAGTAGAAGCAGAAGGACCATTAAGTATCTCCTAGAAGTGGTTAACAATATGAGACCTAACCACCTGAGGATCAGTAACTAGGGACCCATCATCTGATGAAACCGAGAGAATTCGATTCTGTACACGTCTTTTGTTGACAAAGAGATGAAAATATTTCGTGTTTAGGTCTCCTTCCTTCAGCCATCGGATGCGGGATTTCTGACTATAGAAGGATTCCTCCTGCATTCTTATAGTAGAGAAGGCACGTGTGAGCTCCACTTCTCTTTCCAGGAGATTCTGGTCAGAAGGATGGAGCTCAAGGGCAGCCTGGACAGAATAAAGATTGATCTAACTTGATCCGTTCTTGCAGAGATGTCAGAGAAAGAACTCCTGTTAAGTTGCTTCAACTTCTGTTTTAGGACTCAAAGTTTACAACAAATAGTGTACATAGGGGTGCCCACTATTGGAGAGTCCCAGGCTTGGCCTACTAGTTCCAAGAAGCGGGGATGCGTAGCCCAGAAGTTGAAAAACTTGAATGGTTTTTTAGAACTCTGTGGCGAAAAAATTTTAACCACCATTGGGGAATGATCCGATATGCCAGGCGCAAGGAAGGAAGCTTCCGAGAAGGAGAAAAGCTTGGTCCAAAGGTTGTTGATAAGAACCCGATCGATCTTGCGGAGTTTCCTGTTAGTGCCGGAAGAGTGAGACCATGTGTATCTGAATCCCACATATCTAAGGTCCTCAAGTCCAGCTTGGTTGAGACAGTCCCCAAACTCTTCAAAGACTGGAATCCACGGGGTTGTACTACCCAGTCTATCCTGCGGGTCCTTGATAGCATTAAAATCTCCAGCAACAAGCCAAGGTAAGTCGCAAGAAGAGAGTCGAATGAGGTCAGTCCACAGCGGACGCCGATGAACAAAAGTATGTTCCCCGTATACAATAGAGAGCAAATAGAGTTTGTTCAAATTTAGAAGCCTGAGTTGCATATGAATCAATTGAGCAGAAGTGTATAGCGAGTTCATCTTCAGCATATTCGGGTCCCAACCAAACCAAATTCGGCCTAGGGGAGAGAAATCGTAGTTGGAAACCCATCTCCAACTATTGCATAATCCCCTAGTAATATCAGCAAAAAAAATGGGCTTTAACTTTAGTCTCAATGATACCAATGCAAGAAAGGTGATTATTCCTTATAAAGGTCCGGATTTCAGCTTGACGGAAGGGATCTACTAGTCCCCTAATATTCCAAATTCCAAAAAACATAGGAAGGAAAGGAAATTATCTTCGAGATTTCCTTGACCTCCTCCTCTTGTCTTTCTTCTTCGAGGAGGACGGGCCAGAAGTCATATCAAAGCAACTCATGTTAGGGATAGGCCCCAGGGAGGCTTTGGAGGGATCCTCCATGGTATAAGAAGCCAAGGCTCGAGAACGGGTGTTTGGGGGAGATAAAACAGCAGGTTCCTCCACCACTTGCTCTTCGGAGTCGCTATTCTCCTCCCCGACATGTGATCCAGAAGAATCTTCAGAGGAAGAATGCGAGTTGATGAGAAGGTCCTCAAGTTGTTGGTCAAGGTGTCCTTTAGGATCAGGTGCAGCAGAAAGGACCATCTCAGCGTTCAGTTCCTTCGAGAAATTCAATTCAGGGCTTAGTCGCTCATGATCCTGTGTGGGGTTCAAAACAGGAGGCAAAAGAACCTTACCCCCTGAATTCGTGTTCAGGGGAAGGTCCGTTGCAGATCTGGACAGCCCAGCATTTGAAACCTTTGGACAGTTCTGATCATGCCTTAACAGATCGTGAGCCTTGGAAGGGTCATGAGCTGAAGGCAGAGGAGCCCCCCCTTGAGTTTACGTCCAGAGGAAGGTCAGATGCGGTTCTGGTCAGATCAGCATTAGCTGCCTTTGAAAAGTTCATTGACAGACCAGGAGTAGGGGTTGGGGCGCGGACAGAAAGCAAAAGGGTCTCCTCCCCTGGATTCGCCTCCAAAGAACCGCCAGGTGCAGATCTGATCTGAGCTGCAGCTTTGTTCATCGGGCCTTTGCCTTTTTTCCGGCTGACTTGGGTCCATACTTCAGCTTCTCGAGGACGTAGGGAGGTCTCAGGTCTGGTCTTAGCTTGAGGTTGGAGTGTTGTCACGGCTCTTTCCTCAGAATGTGCAGGTGCACACTCAAAACCAGCTGAACCAGGTTTGTGTCCAAATATACCACAAGAGGTGCACACCATAGGTTTCCATTCATATTCCACGTGGACCAGATTAACTTCGCCATCCAACGTACCTTCACAGTTTCCAGTCGGGGTTTTGTGGCTTTGATTTCCACACAAACTCTCGCGTAAGAGATTCTAGTCATTTGCTCGGTTTGGGTGTCCACATAGAGTGGCTTTCCGATGGCGCTTGCAATCCTACCTATGCCCGCCGGTGACCACAAGGAGAATGGAATCTCTCGCAGCCTAACCCAAACCGGGAGAGAGTCCATAGCACCCTTTTTAAGTTTCAGTTTAGGATGCCATTGTTGAAGTAGCATTGTGCTACTGAAGATAGAAACTGGACCTAAGTCAAGTATCTTCCTGCGATAGTCCTCGTTCGGAACACGAAAGAAGTAGAACCCGTTTTCATGTAGTTTAACATCAACTACATGGTCTCCCCAACTTTTTTTAAGAGCTTCTTCCATTAATTTGAAAGGAACTTTCCTCCCAACATAATGCCCCACAACACATTCCTGCCATAACGGATTCTGGTCAGCAGCAATGTCTAGAGTTATATCCACTATCACTTCACCATTCTCCTCATGAGGGGGTACAAAGTCTAAGTTATAACCTTTAGCCTGCACCCGAGCGACATTTGCCCAAGTTCTAGGGGTGGGGGCTTGGTTCGTCTGGCCTTGAGGGCGAGAAGAGGTCTGTCCCACCACAGCTGATTTCCTTACTGAGTTTGCCTTAGATTCAGAGCGCGCAGCACCACCAGCAATATGTATTCTTCCACGAGAGCGGCTCCTGTCCTTCGGACGGCCTCTACTCCGACTACGGCTAGTGCTGCCCTTGAGGATAGGTCTCAGACCCAACGGACGATCAGCCTCATTCAACACCGAGGAGGACTCCCTTGTAAGATGAACTGCTATTTTGTTCACATCAGAACCAAGAATCGCCTGATGGGATTCCATAGCAGGGGGAGGGGGAGGTACAGCTTCTATAACAGGTGATGGGTCAGGCAACGTGGTGACTAAAGTCTCTGCCATATGGACAAATCCACAAGCACCTACCAGTCAACCCACCAACTCCTTAGACTAGAACAGGGAACGCATCAGGAGGCCCCCCAATATTAATGCGCCCTCAAAATCGCAGACTCCACTTCCAATCAGCAGGAATACAACAAAGAGTGAGAACCTAAACCAGGCCTTCCCCCAGCAGCAACCAATCAAAACACCAGAAATGGCATTCCAGAATAGAGTTCACACCAGGACATAAAACCGCACCAGATGAGGAACGCCGAACCAGCTACAAACACCAAACCAAATCCAGCAGAAGGGTAGCAAAGGGAAATTACCTAGGGAGCAACTTACTTCAGGGGACCCGACCAAACCGGAGTCTCAGTTTAGTCACATTCCTCAGGCGAGGAAGACCGAACCAGCACCGCTCAGATCTGGAAACCCAACCTCTGTGCTGAACGAGCACCACTCAGTCCAAATGGCCGCCGGAACCAATAGAAATTCGCCGGGTGAACAGTACCCGCGAGAACCAGAGGAGAGAGCATTCTGCCCGAGTGAACAGTACCCGCGAATTTGGTGAAAATGAAAAGTATGCTTTCGCAGTTAAGTTTTTGTAGTTGTTTTTTTTTTTTTGGTAAGGTAAGAGATATATTGACTTTTCAACACGCAAATAACAAGTGGAGTAACCGTACACAAAAACCTCATACCTGAGGTAACACAAAAGTGTCACGACGGGTGCAAAGGTGTAACGGCTAAACAAGGCATAAATATACAAAGCGCGAAGCACTAACTATAGCCAAAACAGCGGCCAAATAAGATTAGAAACCTATAAGGTTGTCGCCTTTAGAGTTGCTGAAAAATAGAGGCCGGAATACCCCATTTGACTTGAAGTCTTCTGTTACGCGGTGTGTCAACAACCGGTTGGAGGGAGACAGCCGCATCCCTTATAGTCTTGGCCAAATGGGCATGCATTGCAGGCAAGTAAGGGTTCCGATCCGTAAATAGGATATTGTTACGTTCGGTCCAAATGCAGTGGCACATCGCTCCAAAGGAGGCTCGAGCAATACGGTGATGGAAGGACTGTCCACCAATGACTTGGGAAGTCCATCTCACGGTAGTCATCCACGAGCCAGCAGTCAAGGATAAATTACAATTGCTTACCCAGAAACGAGCGAGAGAGCCCGTGAAAGTACACCCAAAGAAAAGGTGATCGATTGAGTCGGGCCTTGTATGACAAAAAGCACAAGAGCCTTCAGCAATTCTATGATACGACAGCAACATCACCTGAGTTGGGAGCCTGTTGAGGCAAGATAGCCAAAGCAAGAAGCTATGTCTCGGGGCAATGCCATTGTCCCAAACAAACTTGCTCCATGGAACAATGAGCCCTTTATACCGAACAAGATCCCATGCCGAAGAGAAAGAAAAATTACCGGAAGGGTGGCCTTGCCACGATAGCCGATCCCTTCGCTCCGAGATCATGACAGACGAGCTGCCCGACCAGGCATTGAGAGATTCTGTTACAAAGGACACTTGCCAGGTGGATGACGAAAAGTCTCGCACCGTCGCTTGTCTGGGGATGCCCGAAGAGTATATGTCCCTGTCTGTAAATAAATAGCAGAGGGGGCCTCTAGGATGCCAGCAGTCATACCAAAAGGAAGTGGAAGCGCCATTCCCAACTTGCCACTTGAATTGAAGATGGAATTCCGATCGTAATCCGAGTATCTTTTTCCAGGTCCATGAACAGAAGGTTGGACTGGGAGCAACCCAGAAATTTTTCCGTTTGAGGAAGTTGGAGTGTATCCATTTACACCAAAGAGATTCCCTATCAGTGAATAGAATCCAAATATGCTTCAGCATCGCAGCTTTATTACAATCTGCCAGACGTCGAATGCCTAGGCCCCCTTCTGGTTTCGAAAGACAGACATCACTCCAGGAAACTTTGGCTCCTCCAGTACCCAGATTCGGGCCTTTCCATAGGAATTGTCTTAGTATCTTCTCAATACTGGAAAAGACAGACATCGGGAGACTGAACACACTTGCCCAGAACACTTGAATAGCGTGCAAGACTGATTTAATGAGTTGCAAACGGCCCGCAAATGATAAGAAGCGCTGGGACCAGGAAGTCGCTCTAGCTGTGATGGAATTCACTAAGGTGCAACAGTCTGCCTTACTGAGTCTGGATGCTATAACAGGCACCCCAAGATAACGAAAAGGAAGTTTTACCTTTGGTAAAACCAAAGGACTGCCGGATAGATTCCCTTAAGACATGCGATCTTCCTGAGAAGAAGATCTCACTCTTGCTTTGATTCGGCTTTAGTCCAGACCAGGCGGAGAAGACTTGAAGGCCATCCCTTAATAGATTAGCGGAAGCCATATTTGCCTCAGAGAACAGCAAGACATCATCCGCAAAGAAGAGATGTGTCAAGTTAGTAGGCTTACAACTCCAAAAGAATTTGAAATCCGGAGACCGGGATCGCTTGTTGAGGATGCCGGTGAAAATTTCCATGACAAGAGTGAAGAGGTAGGGGGATATCAGATCACCTTGACGGATACCTCTTCCACTCGCAAAAAAACCATGTATTTCTCCATTGATGGCTACAGACAATTTTGGAGTAGTGACACAAGCCATTGTAAGGTCAATGAACTTTTGGGGGAAGCCAAACGATTGCAAAACCATACGGAGGAAATCCCAGTCCAAAGTATCATAAGCCTTCTGGAAGTCGACTTTAATTGCACATTTCGGCGAATACGGCTGGTGATGAAAACCGGCGAAAAGCTCCTGTGCAAGCAAAATGTTATCCCCAATTCTTCTCTTCTTTACAAAAGCAGACTGTGGGGGGCTAATCAGAGATGGTAACACCGCTGCAATTCTATTCGCCAAAAGCTTGGTGATGCATTTATAAATCGTATTGCAGCAAGTAATAGGGCGGAAGTCACTCATCGCTGAAGCATTTGGGATCTTAGGCACCAAAGTCAGAATGGTGTTGTTGATTTCTTTTAGGATGGATCCCGAATGGAAAAAATCCTTAACAGCCGAGGAGACCGAAGGACCCACTATGTCCCAAGAGGATTTGAAGAAGTCAACATTAAACCCATCAAGACCTGGGGCCTTTCCTTTAGCAATAGAAAACATCGAGTCTCGAATTTCCAAATCAGTAACATCTCTGGCTAGGGCATTGGACTGATTGGGATCGAGAGTTTTTTCCACTACTGATTGTAGTTCATCTACAGTAGGCAGAGAATCGGATAGGTTTGCAGCAAGGACATTCTCAAAATAGGAAATAATGTGCTGACGAACCGGTCCCGGATCAGAGATAGTAGAGCCCCCATCATCAGTTACCGAGAGAATTCGGTTTTGAAGACGGCGTTTAGAAGCAAAGTGGTGGAAATACCTGGTATTGCGATCCCCTTCCTTTAACCACTTGATTCTGGATTTCTGGCGGTAGAAAGATTCCTCCTGGATTCTTAAGGATGAGAAAGACAGAAGCTGTTCTTTTTCAACGATCTTCAAGTCCATATTCGAAGGGTCAGCCGCAATAGCTTCTTGGGTGGACATAAGGGACGATCTTGCAGAGGCAGTACGGGAAGAAATATCAGAGAAAGCACCCCTGTTCAATTGTTTAAGACTGTTTAAGGAGCTTGAGTTTCTGACAGAGGATAAACATATGGGAACCAGAAATCCGGGAATCCCAAATCCGAGAGACCATCTCTGTATAGGAGGGATGGGACATCCAATAATTGAAAAACTTGAACGGCTTCCTTGATGAGTTAGGAGGCACAATCCTGACGATCATAGGAGTATGATCGGATACGCCAGGGGCTAGAAAAATAGCCTCAGAGAATGAGAATTCTGAAACCCATTGTTCGTTGATTAGAACACGATCAATTTTCCTCTGTTTACCAGAGGAGGTCGACCAAGTGAATCTAAATCCGGTGTATCTGAGATCCTCCAGGCCAGCTTGATCAAGACAAATTCTGAACTCATCAAAGGCTGGAATCCACGCATTAGTGCTACCAATCCTGTCCGAGTGAAAGCGGATTGCATTGAAATCACCCGCAACAATCCAAGGATGAGAGGCAAACCGAGAGCTTGAGTGAATAAGATCTGTCCATAGGGACCGCCTAGAGACAAACGTGTGTTCACCATAGACAACCGATAAATAACAGTGTTTGTTCAAAGCCAAAATTCGGAGGAGCCCATGAATAACCTGGGATGAAACCGAAACAACTTCCAACTCCACATCATGAGAATTCCACCCCAACCAAATCCTTCCTCTAGGGGATGAGGAATAATTGGATGTCCATTTCCAACCCGGAAGCAGATCATTAGAAACTTTATCAAAAAGAGACGGAACAACTTTCGTCTCAATAATTCCAATACAAGAAAGGAAATTGGATCGCACAAAAGCTCTTATTTCAGCCTGTTTGACGGGGTCCAAGAGGCTCCTAATGTTCCAAACGCCAAACCCTAATGTTCCAAACGCCAAAAAACATGATACCTGAAGGGGAGGCTACCGCTTTTTCTTCCCCAGCCGCTTTTTAGGCTTCAGGATGGTTGTTGGGGCAGTATTAGAACTGCTAACTGGACTGGGAACAGCCTTCTTAGGGATAGGAGGAGGGGGTTTAGAAGTCACCCGCTCCAACACTCCAGCTAGAATAGATTCAGACAACAAATTTGAAGCTGGAGGGATATCGGGAGGCATATCAGGAGGCATATCATCTTCAAGATCGCTGCCAATATCACTGGCTACCTCAGAGGCAGAATCTTCAGCAACCGAAGATCCAGAAGAAGCTGAAGGTCTTGATTTAAGGGTAGGCAAGAGAGGTTGGTCCTTTGTGCTGCCAACCTTGGGCATAGAGTTAACAGAGCTCACACCGAGGGCTGGTACAGGACAGGAGGAACTTGCCTTTCCTACGCCTTTTCTCTTAGCAATTGTTTCCCATTCCCCTCCCGAATTGAGAGGGGATTCCTGAACAGACATCTCGGGACCCTGAGCTGCTGGACCGACCACCAGAGCATCAGCAGTGGCGACTGAGGTAGGGGGACACGTATGACCAAAAGCTCCACATACCAAGCAGGATTTCGGTCTCCATTCATATTCCACAGCAATGGACCATTTCTCCTCATTAAGGAAAAGATCAACTGAGTCCGACAGAGGAAGATTTGCCTTGATCTCAATGCAGACCCGCGCATAGGAGATCATTCTCAAATTTTCAGTATGAGTATCAACATGCAATGGTTTACCTATGGCACTTGCAACCGCACTAATACCCGCAGCTGACCACAATGCATAGGGTAATTCTCTCAATTTTACCCAGATAGGCAAGGATTGGTGCTGGTTTTTCAGCAGCTTAAGGGTCGGGTGCCATTGTTGTAAAATCATGGGGACTCTGGAGATGGTGATTGGGCCTCCATCAACAATTTTCCTCCTGACTTCCTCATCCTGGATGTGGAAGAAATAAAATCCTTCCTCATTGGCCATGACTTCAACAACATGGGCTCCCCATACATTCTTGAACGCATTCTCCGTCAATTTGAAGGGAAGCTTTTTGCCTACATAATACCCAACAAGGCATTCCTTCCATTTTGGATTGGAATTCGCAAGAATCTCCTCCGAGATATTGACTATCGGTTTTCCCCCAACCAAAGTAGGGGGAATATAAGACAACTTGTACCCCTGTTCAGCGGATCTAGCCACTGCTACCCAAGAGCGTTGAGTTGTTGTTTGTTTGGAACCCACCTGGGGTGCCTTAGGAGATGAAGTACCTTTGCTCCGGCTTCGCCTGGACATTGACTGCTTTGCTACTTGAGGGGCCAACGAATCATCTCTGCACTTATCCTCAGCAACACCAGTTTCATTTCGAGGTAGCCTAGATAAATTCCTCCCCCGGCTTCTTCCTCGCCAAGGAGGCTTTTGACCCTGAAGAGCATAGGCACTAGAGGGACCCGGGGTATCTGATGCATCCGGGAGAGTTTTTGACATGGCATCCAACGAGGCTGAATGGGGGTTAGCTTGGGGTAACCCCATTGCAGAGGGAGCTGGATGCTTAGGGAGCACCACAGACTGCTTAGACTTCATCAAAGCCTTGGACGACTTCTGCTCAGGAATCGCCTTACGAGAGTCAGGATTTTCTGTCATCGTTATTCCAGAGCTGCCATAGAGTGCAAAGAGGGACACAACAGAACTCCACTAACCGGGATACAGCTAAGGGGGGAAACTAACACAACACTCTCCAATCCCCAGATTCAGTTCCAATCAGACTACCCAGAAATCGCAGAGATTCAAAAGGATGAACAGTAGCTCACCAAATAAACCCAGATCTGTTCAACCAGCACAGAGAGAGAGCCAAACGATTATACCTGAGAGGATGACTAGAAGGAGTATCAGGCGCCCCTATCCTCCAATTTCCAGAATGGTCAAACCATCAAAACACCAGAATCCTAGAGAACCTAACCAGGTGAACAGGAACTACGAGTTCCAGAAATGCAGAAAACCAGATCTGCTCGAGCAACCCCGAGAAGGCACCTCAAGAAGAAACCAAGGAGTATGTCGGAGAGGATCACCTTGCGACCCTATCCTCCAAATTCCAGACAAATCGGACCAGCAAACCACCCCGAATCGCAGAAGATCCAGACGGGTGTACAGTAAAATGGGAACCAGACCGAGAGAGAAAGTGGGTGCCTGTAATGAACAGTACCCGAGAATGAGTGAAAAGTTTTAGTTTTTGTAGTTGTTTTTTTTTTTTTTGGTAAGGTAAGAATATGTATAACTTTCACAACACCAAGTACAACCTAAGCCCAAACCAGCTCATGACCATATTAGGACATAGTAATGTCCATACAAGGTCAAGAGGGTCCAGCAGGAACTATATAAAAAGCCGAAGGACGGCTAAGAACATGGAAAATAGAAATAAAAAGACAAAGACAACCAATCCAGCCGCAGGTTGGATGGCCGACGCCAAAACTCCGGAAATCCGCTGAAGAGGGTACCGGATCAGCTGGGAGCAGCACTACCCAAAGATAGAAGGAGGCAGGTCCCACTTCCTCTGTAGAATGCGGTTCCTATATGTGTCCTCAACTCTCCCCATAGAGATGGCCTTGTCCTTGACGACTTTGAAAAGATGCTTACGCATGCCAGGGATAAAGACGCTCTTATTCCTGAAGATCGCATTGTTCCTTTCGGTCCAAATAATGTGACATAAAGCCCCAAAGGAAAAGATCCAAGAATTTCATAAATTGAATGCGGTTCCTAGTTTTCGTAGTTTTTTTTTTTTTGGTAAGGTAAGATGTATATTGATTTTTCAAAGCGTAACCTACATGAGATGTGACCGAAACACAAAAACCTCGTACCTGAAACGACACCTAAGGTGCCCTAACAGGTGCAAAGGTGTAACGGTAAGGGAGAGCTCGAAAGCATCAAGCGCACTTTACAACAAGACCGAATATAGGCCAAACAACTACAACAACAACCCAAGATGGTTAATCAAAAATGGTAGGCGAAATGCCCCAATTGACTTGGATCCTCCTGTTTCGAGGATTATCTTCAACAGGCTTGAGGGACAGACCTTTATCCCTTATGAGCTTTGCAAGGTGTTGCCGTAGGGCCGGCACAAAGAGGGGTTGATTCCTGAATAGGATATTGTTCCGAGTTGTCCATATAATGTGGCATAATGCTGCAAAAGAGAAGCGAGCAATACGTTGGGAGAAGCTGTGGCCACCTATGAACCGGGTGGCCCAATGAAGAGTATCTTGCCAGGACTGATTTCTCCATGATAAATTACATTTTTCCGCCCAGAAAAGAGCAAGGGTGCCCGTGACAGGACACCCAAAAAATAGATGATCAACAGAATCGGGTCTACATTTACAATAGGCACAAACACCTTCCGATATTCTGCGATAATTAAGCAAGAAAACCTGTGTTGGGAGCCTATTCAGCGATATGAGCCACAACAAGAAACTATACCTCGGCGCGATGCTCTGATCCCACACGAAGGAGCTCCAAGGGACAATCGATTTGCAGATTCTGATCTGCTCCCATACCGAGACCACAGAGAAGACGCCCGTCGAGTGGCCCTTCCACACGAAACGATAAGGTCTCTGTATATCCAAAACAGGTATAACATCCGGCCAGGAATAGAAGGTTTGAAGCATTCGCAAGCTATGCCAAGACCCGAAGAGGAATTCCCGAACAGAGGCCTCTCTCGGGATACCAGAACAATACATGTCCCTATTAGAAAATAAAGCCGAAAGAGGGCCTTTGGGGTGCCAAGAATCAAACCAGAATGAAGTGGTTGTTCCATCACCAATTTGCCATTTGAAGAACATGTGAAAATCCCGGCGGATGTCGAGGATTTTCTTCCAAGCCCAAGAACAAAAAGTCGGCTTAGGCACTATCCAGAAATTCTTATTCTTCAAAAAAATGGAGTGAATCCACTTGCACCAAAGGGATTCCTTATCTGTGAACAAAGTCCATATATGTTTGAGCATTGCTGAATGATTACAATCAAGGAGTCTATGAATACCCAGGCCACCTTCCTCTTTAGGGAGGCAGACATCACACCAGGGGACTCTAGCTCCACCAACACCAAGGTCCGGGCCCTTCCAAAGGAACTGTCTAAGGATCAATTCAATACTAGACAGAACACTTGCCCAGAAAACTTGAATAGCATGAAGCACTGACTTAATGAGTTGTAGTCGGCCAGCAAATGATAAAAATCTTTGGGACCAAGACCGAGCTCGTGCAATAATGGAGTTCACTAAAGTGCTACAGTCCGCCTTGCTCAACCTAGTTGAGATGATAGGAACCCCAAGGTATCTAAAAGGGAGCATACCTTCATTGAAGCCAAACACATTTCGGATTTGTCCACGTATTTCCGCCGACCCACCAGAGAAATAAATCTCACTTTTGTTGACATTAGGTTTCAAACCAGACCATTTAGAGAACAGGTCCAATCCTTCCTTCAACAAGGTAGTAGAGGTTGTATTCCCCTCAACAAATAAAAGGACATCATCAGCAAAGAACAAATGGGTTAAACCCACTGGCTTACACCTCCAGAAGTATTTGAACCCCGGACACCGCGCCTGAGTGTTGAGAATCCCAGAGAGTACTTCCATCACTAGTGTAAAAAGGTAGGGAGACATAGGATCCCCTTGGCGGATTCCTCTATCACTAGCAAAGAAACCATGTAACTCCCCATTTATGGAAATGGAGAATTTCGGGGAGGTCACACACTCCATGATGAGTTTAACAAACAACTGGGGGAATCCAAAGGTTTGCAAAACCATTTCCAAGAAGGCCCAATCAACTGTGTCATAGGCTTTTTGAAAATCAACCTTAATTGCACACTTTGGCCGATAAGGGTCATGATGTAACCCCGCAAAGAGCTCCTGAGCAAGAAGGATGTTATCTCCAATCCTCCGCCCCTTGACAAAAGCATTTTGGGAATTACTAATAATGGATGGCAGAACAGAGGCAAGCCTATTAGCCAAAATCTTAGTAATACATTTATAGATAGAGTTGCAACAGGCAATAGGCCTAAAGTCATTCATGGACAAGGCATTGGGGATCTTCGGCACAAGAGTAAGAATCGTTGTATTGATCTCCTTAAGCAACAATCCTGACCGAAAGAAATCCTTAATGGCCAGCACAATCGAAGGCCCCACAGTTTCCCAAGAAGATGTAAAGAAGTCAACATTAAAGCCATCGGGACCAGGGGCCTTACCTTTTGCAAGGGAGAAGAATGCATTCCGAATTTCAAGAGCAGTTACTTCTCTAGAGAGAGAGAGAATTTGATCAGGACTGAGGGCTCGATCCACCACAGACCGGATTTCTGCACAAGTAGGCCGAACAGCAGGAGAGTTCGCCTTAAGTAGAGTCTCAAAGAATGAGATAATATGACTATGAACCATAATTGGATCAGAGAGAACAGTGCCTTCTTCATCCGACACCGAAAGGATCCGATTATGAAGTTGTCTCTTTTTCACGAAATGGTGGAAATATTTGGAGTTCATGTCCCCCTCTTTCAACCATTTAATCCTTGATTTCTGTTTAAAGAAACTTTCCTCCTGGAGTCTAAGATCCGAGAATACCTGAAGATGGTCCTTTTCCAGGATAGCCAAGTCCGAATTGAAAGGGTCCAGTGCTAGGGCGTCTTGAGTAGCCAGAAGTTCAACCCTGGCTTGCGATGTACGCGCCGATATGTCAGAAAAGGAGTCTCTATTGAGCTGCCTGAGACGCCCTTTGAGCAATTTAAGTTTTTGGCAAAGGACATACATGGAGGTACCACCAATACGAGAATCCCAAACCTGAGAAACCAGCATAGGGAACGACGGATGAGACATCCAGTAGTTGAAAAATTTAAAGGGCTTCCTAGCAGAGGAAGCGGGAGCAATTCTGACAATAATGGGAGAATGGTCAGAGACTCCTTGGGCTAGAAAGTTGGCCTCCTAGAAAGAGAACGAGCTGAGCCATTGATCATTGACCAATGCTCTATCAATTTTCCTTAGTTTGCGCGAGGCACCAGATGATGTTGCCCAAGAAAACCGATGGCCAATGTATCTTAGGTCGTCCAGGCCAGCTTGGTCTAGACAATGGCCAAGTTCATCAAACGCCAGTATCCATGTATTAGAACTACCCATCCTATCCGAGTCGAATCGAATGGCATTGAAGTCGCCTGCAACCAGCCAAGGTTCAGCTTCAAAAAGAACGCTGGACCTAATAAGGTCAGCCCATAGAGAACGCCTAGCAGTAAAGGTATGCTCCCCATACACAACCGAGAAGAAACAAGTCTTATTGAGAGCCAAAACACGGATATAGTCGTGGATAACTTGAGAGGATAAGGAGATGACTTGCAGGTCAACCTCGTAGGGCTTCCACCCAATCTAGATTCTTCCACGAGGAGAATAATAGTAATTGGCAGTCCAAACCCAGCCAGGTAGAAGCCCAGCATATATTTTATCAAAAAGGGACTGATTAATCTTCGTCTCAAGTATGCCAATACAAGAGCTATTATGAGCTCTAACAAGGGCTCTAATTTCGGCCTGCTTAATGGGGTCACCAAGGCCCCTAATATTCCATATTCCAAAAAACATATAGCAAAAAGAGGATAAGATTACCGCCTTTTAGAGCCACCCCGATTTCTAGATTTCGGTTTGGCTGCCTTGGTGGGAGGGTGGTTGTGAGCTACACTAGGCATTTCCACTGGAGAAGACACGGGGACCACCGAACACCCTGAACAGGGTCAACACCCTTGGGCGCATTGCATTCAGAGATAGAGGCATCCCTGGATTGAGCAGGAATGGCAGGAGCATGATGTGGCAAGATCACTCTAGACGACGGATCAGGGGACGAGGAGTCCTCCTCCTGATCACTACCAACACTGCTAGCTGAATCCTCTTCATTAACTTCTGAACCAGAGGAGGCTTCAGAAGAATCCCGAGAGGACAACTCAGGATCTGGGGCGGGGAGAGAACTAATAGCCTCGATAGCAGGACTTCGAATGGGCGCAATAGAGACCGGGGGGGCAGCGCTGCAGAGACCGGATTGGCATGTCCCCGCTTCTTTTTGACCATCTCCCAATCACCACCCACGAGAGATGGCTTGTTAATAGCCAAAACAGGAGCTGGACTGACTTGAGGACTCCCAATGGGCGCCTCAGTGGGAGGAGCACACCGATGACCAAATGTACCACAAGACAAGCAGGATATAGGGCGCCACTCATACTCTACTTTAATCGACCATGTTTCACCATTCAAGAGAACATCCACCGAATCCAGAAGAGGTTGGGTCGCCTTGATCTCTACACATACTCTAACATAGGAGATCATTCGCATTTTTTCCGTCTGCATATCAACATGCAACGGTTTCCCAATTGGGCTGGCTACCGCACTGATTCCCGAAGCCGACCACAAGGCATAAGGGAAGTTCCTTAGTTTGATCTAGACCGGGAGAGCCTGGTGTTGGTTTTTGTTGAGCTTCCAATCCGGGTGCCACTGCTGGAGAATCATAGGCACCCTAAGGATAGTGATCGGGCCACTGTCCAGTATTTTCCTGCGAAAGGCTTCATCAGGTATATGGAAGAAATAGAACCCATCTACATTTGCTAGGACATCTACCACTTGTGTCCCCCACAAATTCTGAACTGCACTCTCAGTCAATTTAAAGGGAAATTTCTTGCCAACGAAATAGCCAACAATGCACTCCAACCACAGCGGGTTAGTATCCCCTAGAATTTCATCAGAGATTTTGACAACCGGTTTTCCATCCACCATAGTTGGAGGAATATAGGACAGGGAGTAGCCCTTCACCGCAGATTTGGCAACAGCTGCCCAAGAGCGTTGAGCAGGTTGTATATTGGAGTCGCGAGGTGGAATATTGG
Organism: Syzygium oleosum; assembly: GCF_021117445.2. Taxonomy (NCBI): domain Eukaryota; kingdom Viridiplantae; phylum Streptophyta; class Magnoliopsida; order Myrtales; family Myrtaceae; genus Syzygium; species Syzygium oleosum. Next base: position 643,508 of record NW_026607542.1, on the reverse strand, counting down.
ACGGAATCTTCCCCTTGCTTCTGCTACGACCCATACCAGACACTGGGACCTTTTGCTGGTCTGATGAAGTTCCAGCATTGTTCTGAGAATTATGGGACGGGTGGAGTGAGGACCTACCCCTGCTTCGGCCTCTGCTACGAGACCTATGCCCCTGAGGATCTCGGGCTTTTAAATTTGCAGATACAACTGAAGATGATGATCTGCGATTGGCTTCTGTTGAGCCAACATTAGCCGTTGCGGGATGCTTCGGGAGGGCAACAGATGGGCCAATTGCTGCTGAGGCTTCACCAGATTTTAAAGACACTGGTTCCACGTGAATCGTGGGAGGCGAGGTATCTTCAAGAATACCAGGTTTTGCCATAGCAGGGGTTTTAGCCATAGCAGATTGCTTAGCCATACCCTGTTTTTGCATTGCCTTCGAACTAGAAGCTTTCAGGCGAGGATCCTTTTCTGTGGGATTACCAGCCATGGGTTCACTTATACGATTTTTCCATCCAAGAGGTCGCGTACAGCAAGGGGGAGAGAACAACCACACGGCACAGTCACCCACAATCAGCCACGCAGCACCCACTCTCCAGAATCAGCACAAACAAGAATACCCAGGTCTGGAGACTCCAAATCCGCTCAAGAGCCACAAGAAGAGCACTAAACAAATTATCCAGAGAGTATGTGAGAAAGAGGTCCCATACGACCCTATCCTCCAGATTCCAGAAAGATTAGACCACCGGAAACACCCTAACCCCAGAAAGCTCAATTGGGTGAACAGTAGCTTCGAACATCAAGAACACAAGAGCCCAGACCTGCTTCCTCGATTAAATGGGGTCACCGAGCAAGAAAACAACTGGACGAGGGACTAACCAGCTTCAGGCGCGCAGCAGCACCAAGACTCCCCCAAAAACGCCAGCCAAACTGATTCGAATCAGAACGGGACCAGGCGGGTGAGCAGGAACGAAGAACAGCAACTGAGCCAAAACCCAGATCTGTTTTTTCGGAAAACAGGAGCTACCACCTGAGAAATCCTTCGGACAAGTGATGGAGTAGCACCTGGTAAAGCCCAACCCCAAAGGACAGCACAAACCGACGGTCGGAGAGACCAGAATCGGTGGAAATTCAGAAGGGTGAACAGGGTCCAGACGCCTTCTTTCGGGAGAGAAACTGCACAGTAACCGGGTGAACAGTACCAGACGCAAGTGAAAAGTATAGTTTTTGTAGTTGTTTTTTTTTGTAAAGGTAAGTGTATATATAACTTTTCAAACACCAAATACAAGCTAAAGCTCAAACCAAGTCCTGACCCTATTAGGACATAACCTATCCATATAGGGTCAAGAGAGGTCCAGCAAGACTATACAAGACCGAAGGGACACCCCAGGCCCCGAATGAACAAGAGGGGGAGCGGAGGGTCACACAGCAAGGCTAACCAAAAGACCTACAAACAACAAAGCAAGGTACAATACAAGGAAACTACACAACCAAACTAAGAAAAGATGGTAGGTGAGAGTTCCCAGTTCCTTTGAAGTCTTCTATTTGTAGGTGTATCAGCAATTCTCCCAGAAGATAAAGCTTTATCCTTCACCAGCTTGAGAATGTGTTTGCGGATTCCTGGAATGAAGATAGTCTTGTTCCTGAAGAGAGAGTTGTTCCGCTCAATCCATATGATATGGCAAAAGGGCACCGAAGGAAAACCTAGCAAGTCGGTGTGCAAAGGAAGTGCCTCCACAAACTCTGTTTGCCCATAAAATAAGCTCTGGCCACGGACGGTTGCGCCATGGCAACCTGCATTTGGTTGCCCAAAAGGAGGCCAACCTGCTGGTAATGGAGCATTCGAAGAAGAGATGATTGATGGAATCCGGGGTAGTGCGACAGAAAGCACATAATCCAGATTCAATCCGACGGTTTTGCATAAGAAAAACCTGGGTAGGTAGCCGATTTAATGACACAATCCATAATAAGAAGGAGTGTCGAGGGACCAAGTGTGAGTCCCATATAAAGGAGTGCCAAGGGGCTGGATGGCCTTTCTTCCTTATATGGTTCCAGGCCTGGGCCACCGAGAAGGGTTCAGACGGGTTAGGACTCCAGATGAAGATGTCCGGAGTGTCATCTTCAAAGCTTGGAAGAACTTCCATCCAGCCGAAAATAGAGTGTAAGGTTGCTGATGGCTGCCATGTAGAGTCAAAAAAATCCCGAACCGATATGTCCCGCGGTATCCGAGAATGGTATATATCCGAGTTATTGAATAGGAGGTAGAGGGGCCCTCTTGTGTGCCACCAGTCAAACCAAAAGGATATCGTCCGGCCATTGCCAATCTTCCACTGGAAAAGGGTCTAGGCCGAGACTCGCAGATCAAGAATCTTCTTCCAAGTCCATGAGCAGAAGGTGGGTTTGGATACAAGCCAAAAGTTTTTCCTCTTCTTTAAAAAGTTTGAATGTATCCATCTGCACCACATAGATTCCTTATCGGTGAAAAGGATCCATATGTGCTTTAGCGTCATGGCTCTATTGTATTCAGCAAGTCTACGAATCCCAAGGCCGCCTTCTTCTTTTGGGAGACAAACGGCATTCCAAGATACTCTAGCACCTCCCGTTTCTAAGCCAGGGCCCTTCCAAAGGAAGCGTCGAAGTATAGCCTCAATGCTATTCAAGACCGATTTGGGAAGGGAGAATATCGTGGCCCAGTATACTTGGATGGAATGCAAAACTGATTGGATAAGTTGTACTCGACCAGCAAATGATAGAAATCGTTGGGTCCAAGAATAGGCACGCGCCGTAATGGATTCAATCAAGAATTTGCAATCCTCTTTACGAAGCCTAGAAGAAATAATAGGTACACCCAAGTATCGAAAGGGCAGGGACCCTTGTTGAAATCCGATGCATTGTAGAAGAGCACTATGGAGTTCAGGGTTTCCTCCCGAGAGGTACATATTGCTCTTGTTTAGATTTGGTCTTAATCCAGACCAGCTTGAAAACAAATCAAGGGATTCCTTTATAAGCTCTATCGATCTCATGTGCCCTTGTGAGAATAGAAGAACATCATCTGCCAAAAACAAATGGATATGCGAGGTTTCTTGCATCGCCAATACCAATGGAAGTGTGGGCTGTCAGTTTTGGCCTTGAGAATAGCTGAGAAGGCTTCCATAGCTAGGATGAATATGTACGGCGATAGGGGATCGCCCTGTCGAATCCCTCGTTTACTAGCAAAATAGCCATGTAATTCTCCATTAATGGAGACCGAGAATTTAGCAGTTGAGATACATGTCATAACCAGCTTAATGAAAAAAACTGGAAATTTGAAGGCTGTAAGTATCCTTTCAATAAAGTTCCAATCAATCGTGTCAAAGGCTTTATGGAAATCCACCTTAATGGCACATTTAGGTAAATATGCTTCATGGTGAAAGTCTGCAAAAAGTTCCTGTGCAACCATGATGTTGTCGCTGATTCTGCGGCCTTTGACAAAAGCTGTTTGGGAGGAGCCAATCAGCGTCGGTATGACCTTTGCAATGCGCCTAGCAAGAATTTTTTAGATGCATTTATATAAGGTGTTGCAGCAAGCAATTGGTCGGAAGTCACTCATGGCCAATGCATTAGAGGATTTCGGCACCAACGTTAATATGGTGTTATTAATCTCTTTAAGCATTTGACCGGTCTCAAAGAAGTCCTTTACAGCCATCAGAATAGATGGGCCAGTGATCCCCCATGTGTGTTTGAAGAACTCAACATTATAACCATCAGGGCCAGGAGCTTTGTCCTTAGCAAGCGAGAAGAGATTTGATTTAATTTCCTCTTCAGTGATCGGCTGAGATATGGTGGTCCTCTGATTTTCGTCTAAGACTTGTCCAAGAAGAACCTCCAACTCTGAGACAGAAGGTTGGACCGGTGCTGAACCTCCATTTAATAAACCCTGAAAGTGGCCCACAATGTGGCTGCTGACTTCCTGAGGTTCGGTGATTAGCGCACCATCCTCTGTTCAAACAGTTAGGATTCTATTATGGAGTCTCCTTTTATTGACAAAGTGGTGAAAATATTTGGTGTTCATGTCTCCTTCCTTGAGCCAGCGGATTCTAGACTTCTGTCTAAAGAAAGATTCTTCCTGAGATCTCAAGTCAGAGAAGGTTCGCAAGAGTGTAACTTCGCTTGCAATTAGACTTTGGTCATAAGGATTAGTCTCCAAGGTTGTTTGAACAGCATAAAGATTCAATCTAGCTTGCTCTGTCCTGATGGAAATGTCTGAAAAGGAAGACCTGTTCATAAGCTTCAATTTTGCTTTGAGAGCCTTAAGCTTACAGCAAACTATATACATAGGAGTGCCAGTGAAGTGAATATCCCAAACTTGGGTAACTATCTCCATGAAGGCTGGATGAGAAGTCCAGAAGTTAAAAAACTTGAAAGGCTTGTTAGAAGAGCTGGCTGTACAATCTTAATCACCATTGCGGAGTGATCAGATATTCCAGGTGGAAGGAAATTTGCTTCAGAGAAGGAGAATTGTTGAAGCCAACAGTCATTGATAAGCACCCGGTCAATCTTACGCATTTTCCGATTAACCCCTGAAGAATGCGTCCATGTATATCGACATCCTATATATCGAAGGTCCTCAAGTCCGGCCTGATTGAGACAGTCCCCAAACTCTTCAAAAACTGGAATCCACGAGGTTGTACTTCCCAGTCTATCCTGCGGGTCTTTAATAGCATTAAAATCCCCATCAACAAGCCAGGGAAGGTCACAGGAAGAGAGTCGAATGAGGTCGGTCCACAGCAGACGTCGATGAACAAAAGTATGCTCCCCGTATACAATAGAGAGCAAACAGGATTTGTGCAAATTTAGAAGATTGAGTTGCATATGGATAAGTTGACCAGAAGTGTACAGCAAGCTCATCTCCAGCACATTCGGGTCCCAGCCAAACCAGATTTGGCCTAGAGGAGAGAAATCGTAGTTGGAAACCCATCTCCAACTGTTACATAAGCCCCTGGTAATATCAGCAAAAAAAGGGGCTTTGACTTTAGTCTCAATAAGACCAATGCAAGAGAGCCGATTATTCCTTATAAAGGCACGGATTTCAGCTTGACGGAGGGGTTCTACTAGTCCCCTAATGTTCCATATACCAAAAAACATAGGAGAGAAAGGAAGATTATCTTCGAGATTTCCTTGACCTCCTCCTCTTGTCTTTCTTCTTCGAGGAGGACGGGCCAGAAGTCATACCAGGGCAGCTCGTGCTAGGAATGGGTCCCAAGGAGGCATTGGAAGGATCCTCCACAGTATAAGATGCCATGGTTCGAGATCGTGTGTTTGGGGGAGATATAACAGTAGGTTCCTCCACCACTTGCTCTTCAGAGTCGGTATTTCCCATCCCGGCGTGAGAGCTAGAGGAGTCTTCGGAGGACGAATGAGAGTTTAAACCAAGGTCCTCCAGATGATGGTGAAGCCGGCCTTGAGGTCTAGAGACAGCAGAATGGAGTGTCCCTGCGTTAGGTTCTTCCGGGAAGGTCAAAGCAGGACAGTGCATACCAGCCACCCCCCCCTGAGTTCGAGTCCAGAGGAAGGTCAGGTGCAGTTCTGGACACACCAGCCTTGGCTATTTTTGGGTGGTTCAGATCAGTGCTTAATGGACCGCAACCAGGAGAAGGGGCGTGATCAGTAGGTAGAACAGTCTCCCCCCCTGCATTCACGTCCAGAGGAAGGGCAGAAGCAATTCTGTACAGATCTGCATTTGCTGTAGTTGGAGTGTTGACAACAGAGCTTGATGGCCCAGGAGCAGGAGAAGGGGCGCGGACAGGAAGCAGAAAGGTCTCCTCCCCTGGATTCGCCTCCAAAGTACGTTCAGGTGCAAATCTGATCTGGGCTGCAGCTTTGTTCATCGGGCCTTTGCCTTTTTTCCGGTTGACTTGGGTCCATACTTCAGCTTCTCGAGGACGTAGAGAGGTCACAGGTCTGGTCTTAGCTTGAGGTTGGGGTGTAGTCTCGGCTCTTTCCTCAGTATGTGCAGGTGCACACTCAAAACCAGCTGAACCAAGTTTATGCCCAAATATACCACAAGAGGTGCACACCATAGGTTTCCATTCATATTCCACGTGAACCAGATCAACTTCGCCATCCCAACGTACCTTCACAGTTTCCAGTCGGGGTTGTGTGGCTTTGGTTTCTACGCAAACTCTAGCGTAGGAGATTCTAGTCATTTGCTCGGTTTGGGTGTCCACATAGAGTGGCTTTCCGATGGCGCTTGCAATCCTTCCTATGCCCGCCGGAGACCACAAGGAGAATGGAATCTCTCGCAACCTAACCCAAACCGGGATAGAGTCCATAGCACCGTTTTTAAGTTTCAGCTTAGGGTGCCATTGTTGAAGTAGCATTGTGCTACTGAATATAGAGATTGGACCTAAGTCAAGTATCTTCCTGCGGTAGTCCTCGTTCAGAACACGAAAGATGTAGAAGCCGTTTTCATGTAGTTTAACGTCAACCACATGGTCTCCCCAAGTTTTTTTAAGAGCTTCTTCCGTTAATTTGAAAGGGACTTTCCTTCCAACATAATGGCCCACAATACATTCCTGCCATAACGGATTCTGGTCAGCAGCAATGTCTGGGGTTATATCGACTATAACTTCACCATTCTCCTCTAGAGGGGGTACAAAAACTAAGTTATAACCTTTAGTCTGCACCCGAGCGACATTTGCCCAAGTTCGGGCTTGGTTCGTCTGACCTTGAGGCCGGGAAGAGGTCTGTCCCACCACAGCTGATTTCCTTACTGAGTATGCCCTGGATTCAGAGCGCGCAGCACCACCAGCAGCATGTATTTTTCCACGGGAGCGGCTCCTGTCCTTAGGACGGCCTCTACTCCTACTCCGGCTAGGATTGCCCTTTAGGATAGGTCTAGGACCCAAGGGGCGTTCAGTTTCAACCAACACAGCAGAGGATCTTCCTTGGGGTAAAGCTGCATTGGTGTTTGCAACAGAGCCATGAATCGCCTGATGTTTCTCCGTGATAGGAGGAGGTTGAGCCTCTATAACAGGAGGTGGGACAGGCAAAGAGGGATCTATAGTCTCAGCCATTTGGACAAAACTACAAATACCTACCAGTCAACCAAACAGCCCCACATACCAGAACAGCGTACGCTTCAGCTAGACTCCCAGAATAAATGCAATCTCAATCCCAGTCTCCAATTACACTCAGCAGGAAGAGAACAACGGAGAGAACTCAACCCAACAGCAACCAGTCAACCTCCAGCAGCACCACTTCAGAACAACGCACACAACGTAGAAGGGAAAAGCATACCAAACGGTCCCTCAAATGCCGTATGCACCACGCATCACCCCCAATCCCAGCTCAATAGGAGAGAATCGAAGGAAGAGAACCTATAAAGATGACTACCTTCGGGAGGACAGCCCAGAATAAAGGCTCAGTTCAGTCGAGACACTCACGAAGAAGACCGAGCAGGGCAACGAACAGATCTGAAATCCCGTCCTCTGTGCTCAACGGGGAGAGAAATCCTTTGGTGGGGTGGACGAGGATTGTACAAGGAGCTACGCCACCAAAAATCAGGCCAAACGATCGCTGGAATCAGCCAGAATCAGCAGAATCCCGGCGGGTGAACAGTACCCGCGAGAATCACCGTAGGGAGCATTCTGCCCGATGAACAGTGCCCGAGGATTTGGTGAAAATGAAAAGTTTTAGTTTTTGTAGTTGTTTTTTTTTTTTTTTTGGTAAGGTAAGAAGTATATTGACTTTTCAAAGCGTAACGTACATGAGATGTGACCGAAACACAAAAACTTCGTACCTAATACGACACCCAAGGTGCCGTAACAGGTGCAAAGGTGTAACGGTAAAGGAGCTCGAAAACATCAAGCACACTTAACAGCAAGACCGAATGAAGGCCAAACAACTACAACAACAACCCAAGATGATTAATCAAAAATGGTAGGCGAAATGCCCCAATTGACTTGGATCCTCCTGTTCCGAGGATTATCTTCAACAGGCTTGAGGGACAGACCTCTATCCCTTATGAGCTTTGCAAGGTGTTGCCGTAGGGCCGGCACAAAGAGGGGTTGATTCCTGAATAGGATATTGTTCCGAGTTGTCCATATAATGTGGCATAAAGCTGCAAGAGAGAAACGAGCTATACGTTGAGAGAAGCTATGGCCGCCTACGAACCGGGTGGCCCAATGAAGAGTGTCTTGCCAGGACTGATTCCTCCATGATAAATTACAATTTTCCGCCCAGAAGAGTGCAAGGGTGCCCGTAACAGGGCAACCAAAAAAAAGATGATCAACAGAATCGGGTCTACATTTACAAAAGGCACAAACACCTTCCGAAATTCTGCGATAATTAAGCAATAAAACCTGTGTTGGGAGCCTATTCAGCGATATGAGCCACAACAAGAAACTGTACCTCGGCGCGATGCTGTGACCCCACACGAAAGAGCTCCAAGGGACAATCGGTTTGCAGATTCTGATCTGCTCCCATGCCGAAACAACAGAGAAGATGCCCGTCGGATGGCCCTTCCATACGAAACGATCAGGTCTCTGTACATCCAAAATAGGTATAACATCCGGCCAGGAATAGAAGGTCTGAAGCATTCGCGAGCTATGCCAATTCCCGGAAAGGAATTCCCGAACAGAGGCCTCTCTCGGGATACCAGAACAATACATGTCCCTATTAGAAAATAGAGTCGAAAGAGGGCCTTTGGGATGCCAAGAATCAAACCAGAATGAAGTGGTAGTTCCGTCACCAATTTTCCATTTGAAGAACATATGGAAATCCCGGCGGAGGTCGAGGATTTTCTTCCAAGCCCAAGAACAAAAAATCGGCTTAGGAACTAACCAGAAATTCTTATGCTTCAAAAAAATGGAGTGAATCCATTTGCACCAAAGGGATTCCTTATCTGTGAACAGATTCCATATATGTTTGAGCATTGCTGAATGATTACAGTTAAGGAGTCTACGAATACCCAAGCCACCTTCCTCTTTAGGAAGGCATACATCACACCAGGGGACTCTAGCTCCACCAACACCAAGGTCCGGGCCTTTCCAAAGGAACTGTCTAAGGATCAATTCAATACTAGATAGGACAGACAGTGGTAGTGTAAAAACACTTGCCCAGTAAACTTGAATATCATGAAGCACTGACTTTATGAGTTGTAGTCGGCCAGCAAATGATAAAAATCTTTGGGACCAAGACCGAGCACGTGCAATAATGGAGTTCACTAAAGTGCTACAGTCCGCCTTGCTCAATCTAGACGAAATGATAGGAACCCCAAGGTATCTAAAAGGGAGCGTACCTTCATTGAAGCCAAACACATTTCGGATTTGTCCACGCATTTCCGCCGACCCACCAGAGAGATAAATTTCACTTTGTTGACATTAGGCTTCAACCCAAACCACTTAGAGAATAGGTCCAATCCTTCCTTCAACAAGGCAGTAGAGGTTGTGTTCCCCTCAACAAATAAAAGGACATCATCAGCAAAGAACAAATGGGTTAAACCCACTGGCTTACACCTCCAGAAGTATTTAAACCCCGGGCACCGCGCCTGAGTGTTGAGAATCCCAGAGAGTACTTCCATCACTAGTGTGAATAGGTAGGGAGACATGGGATCCCCTTGGCGTATTCCTCTATCACTAGAAAAGAATCCATGTAACTCCCCATTGATGGAAATGGAGAATTTCGGGGAGGTCACACACTCCATGATGAGTTTCACAAATAATTGGGGAAATCCAAAGGTTTGCAAAACCATTTCCAAGAAAGCCCAATCAACTGTATCATAGGCCTTTTGAAAATCAACCTTAATTGCACACTTTGGTCGGTAAGGGTCATGATGAAACCCCGCAAAGAGTTCCTGAGCAAGAAGGATGTTATCTCCAATCCTCCGCCCCTTGACAAAAGCATTTTGGGAATTACTAATAATGGATGGCAGAACAGAGGCAATCCTATTAGCCAAAATCTTAGTAATACATTTATAAACAGTGTTGCAACAGGCAATAGGCCGAAAGTCATTCATGGACAAGGCATTGGGGGTCTTCGGCACAAGAGTAAGAATCGTTGTATTGATCTCCTTAAGCAACGATCCTGACCGAAAGAAGTCCTTAATGGCCAGCACAACCGACGGCCCCACAGTTTCCCAAGAAGATGTAAAAAAATCAACATTGAAGCCATCGGGACCAGGGGCCTTACCTTTTGCAAGGGAGAAGAAGGCATTCCGAATTTCAAGAGCAGTTACTTCTCTAGAGATAGAGAGAATTTGATCAGGACTGAGGGCTCGATCCACCACAGACCGGATTTCTGCACAAGTAGGCCGAACAGCAGGAGAGTTCGCCTTAAGTAGAGTCTCAAAGAATGAGATGATATGGCTATGAACCATAATCGGGTCAGAGAGAACAGTGCCTTCTTCATCCGACACCGAAAGGATCCGATTATGAAGTTGACGCTTCTTCACGAAATGGTGGAAATATTTGGAGTTCATGTCCCCCTCTTTCAACCATTTAATCCTTGATTTCTGTTTAAAGAAACTTTCCTCCTGGAGTTTAAGATCCGAGAATACCTGAAGGTGGTCCTTTTCCAAGATAGCCAGGTCCGAATTAAAGGGGTCCAGTGCTAGGGCGTCTTGAGTAGCCAGAAGTTGAACCCTGGCTTGCGATGTACGCGCCGATATGTCTGAGAAAGAATCTCTGTTGAGCTGCCTGAGACACTCTTTTAGCAGTTTAAGTTTTTTGCAAAGGACATACATGGGGGTACCACCAATATGAGAATCCCAAACCTGCGACACCAGCATAGGAAACGAAGGATGAGACATCCAAAAGTTGAAGAATTTAAAGGGTTTCCTAGCTGAGGAGGCGGGAGCAATTCTAACAATAATGGGAGAATGATCAGAGACTCCTTGGGCTAGAAAGTTAGCCTCCGAGAAAGAGAACGAGCTGAGCCATTGATCATTGACCAATGCTCTATCAATTTTCCTTAGCTTGCGCGAAGCACCAGAAGAAGTTGCCCAAGAAAACCGATGGCCAATGTATCTTAGGTCATCCAGGCTAGCTTGGTCTAGACAATGGCCAAAATCATCAAAGGCCGGTATCCATGTATTAGAACTACCCATCCTGTCCGAGTCGGATCGGATGGCATTGAAATCGCCTGCAACCAGCCAAGGTTCATCTTCAAAAAGAGCGCTAGACCTAATAAGGTCAGCCCATAGAGAACGCCTAGCAGTAAAGGTATGCTCCCCATACACAACCGAGAAGAAACAAGTCTTGTTTAGAGCCAAAACACGGATAAAGCCGTGGATAACTTGAGAGGATACGGAGATGACTTGCAGGTCAACCTCGTACGGCTTCCACCCAATCCAAATTCTTCCACGGGGAGAATAATTACAGTTGGCAGTCCAAACCCAGCCAGGAAGAAGCCCACTAGATATCTTGTCAAAAAGGGATTGATTAATCTTCGTCTCAAGGATGCCAATACAAGAGATATTATGAGCTCTAACAAGGGCTCTAATTTCAGCCTGCTTAATGGGGTCACCAAGGCCCCTAATATTCCAAGTTCCAAAAAACATATAGCAAAAAGAGGAGAGGATTACCGCCTTTTAGAGCCTCCCCGATTCCTTGATTTCGGTTTAGCTGCCTTGGTGGGAGGGTGGTTGTGAGCTGCACTAGGCACTTCCACTGGAGAATACACGGGGACCACCGAACCGCCCTGAACAGGGTCTACACCATTGGGCGCACTGCATTCAGAAATAGGGGCTTCCCTGGATTGAGCCGGATTGGCAGGAGCATGAGGGGGCAATATCACTCTAGATGACGTTTCAGGGGACGAAGAATCCTCCTCCTGGTCACTACCAACACTGCTTGCTGAATCCTCTTCATTAACTTCAGAACCAGAGGAGGCTTCGGTTGAATCCCGAGAGGACAACTCAGGATCTGGGGCAGGGAGAGTATTAACAGCCTCGATAGCAGAACTTCGAAGAGGCGCAATATGAACCGGGGGGGCAGCTCTGCAGGGGCCGGATTGGCATGTCCCCGCTTCTTTTTGACCGTCTCCCACTCACCATCCACGGGAGATGGCTGGTTAGTAGCCAGAACAGGAGCTGGACTGACTTGAGGACTCCCAATGGGCGCCTCAGTGGGAGGAGCACACCGATGACCAAATGTACCACAAGACAAGCAGGATATAGGGCGCCACTCATACTCTACTTTAATCGACCATGTTTGACCATTCAAAAGAACATCCACCGAATCCAGAAGAGGTTGGGTCACCTTGATCTCTACACATACTCTAACATAGGAGATCATTCGCATTTTTTCCGTCTGCATATCAACATGCAGCGGTTTCCCGATTGGGCTGGCTACCGCACTGATTCCCGAAGCCGACCACAAGGCATAAGGGAAGTTCCTTAGTTTGATCCAGACCGGGAGAGCCTGGTGTTGGTTTTTGTTGAGCTTCCACTCCGGATGCCACTGCTGGAGGATCATAGGCACCCTTAGGATAGTGATCGGGCCACTGTCCAGTATTTTCCGGCGAAAGGTTTCATCCGGTAAATGGAAAAAGTAGAAACCATCTACATTTGCTAGGACGTCTACCACTTGTGTCCCCCACAGATTATGAACAGCATTCTCAGTCAGTTTAAAGGGCAATTTCTTGCCAACGAAATAGCCAACAATGCACTCCGACCACAACGGGTTAGTATCCCCTAGAATTTCATTAGAGATTTTGACAACCGGTTTTCCATCCACCATAGTTGGAGGAATATAGGACAGGGAATAGCCCTTCACCGCAGATTTGGCAACAGCTGCCCACGAGCGTTGAGTAGGTTGTATATTGGAATCGCGAGGTGGAATATTGGACGGAAGCTTCCCCTTGCTTCTGCTGCGTCCCATACCAGACACTGGGATCTTTTGCTGGTCTGATGAAGTTCCAGCGTTGTTCTGAGGATTCTGGGACAGGTGGAAGGAGGATCTACCCCTGCTTCGACCTCTACTGCGAGACCTACGCCCCTGAGGATTTCGGGCTTTTAAATTTGCAGATACAACCAAAGATGATGATCTGCGATTGGCTTCTGTTGAGCCTACGTTAGTCGTAGCGGGATGCTGCGGGGGGGCAACCGATGGACCAATAGCTGCTGAGTCTTCACCAGATTTAAGGGATACTGGTTCCACGTGAATCATTGGAGGCGAGGTATCTTCAAGACTACCAGGTTTTGCCATAGCAGGGGTTTTAGCCATAGCAGATTGCTTAGCCTTACCCTGTTTTTGCATTGCCTTCGAACTAGAAGCTTTCAGGCGGGTATCCTTTTCTGTGGGATTTCCAGCCATGGATTCACTTAAATGATATTTCCATCGAAGAGTTCTCGTCCAGCAGGGGAAGAGAACAACCACACGGTAATATCACCCACAATCAGCCACCCACTCTCCAGAATCAACACAAATCAGAAAACCCAGGTCTGGAGACTCCAGATCCGTTCAAGAGCCACAATAATAGCACAAAAGAAATAATCCAGAGAGTATGTGAGGAATAGGTCCCTTACGACCCTATCCTCCAGGTTCCAGAAAGAATAGACCACCGGAAACACCCTAACCCCAGAAAGCTCAGTCGGGTGAACAGTATTTTCGAGCTTCAAGAACACACAAGCCCAAACATGCTTCCACGATTAATTGGGGTCACCAAGCAAGAATACAACTGGACGAGGGACTAACCAGCGTTGGGCACGCATCAGCACCAAGATTCACCCAAAATCGCTGGTCCAAATGATACGAATCAGGGCGGGACCAGACGGGTGAGCAGGACACGAAGAACAGCAATTGAACTGAAACCCAGATCTGTTCTTGCGAAGAGCAGGAACAACCAACTGAGAAATCCTTCACACAAGTGATGGAGCAGCACCTGGTGACGCCTAACCCCAAAGGACAGCACGAACCGCCGGCCGGAAAGACCAGAGTCGGTGGTAAGTCAGACGGGTGAACAGTGTCCAGACGCCTTCATTCGGGAGAGAACCAGAGCAGTAACCGGGTGAACAGTACCAGACGCAAGTGAAAAGTTAGTTTTTGTAGTTGTTCGTCTTTCATAAATCCAAGAATTTCACCTCTGACTATGAAATACAAATGCCCCCGACTGTCCCTGTTAATCATTAGTCTGATCCCGAAGGCCAACACAATAGGACCGAAATCCTATGATGTTATCCCATGCTAATGTATACAGAGCGTAGGCTTGCTTTGAGCACTCTAATTTCTTCAAAGCACCGGAGGCACGACCCGGCCAGTTAAGGCTAGGAGCGTATCGCCGGTAGAAGGGACGAGCCATTCGATGCACACCGTGAGGCGGACCAGTCGACTCAACCCAAGGTCCAACTATGAGCTTTTTAACGCCGCCAAGGAAACGAGCGACGGTTTGCTCCGGAACTTCTGGAACGTCGCATCTCATTTTGAGTTGTTCAAATTCACAGATGTATTCTTCAATACTCATCCCTTGTTGTCTTAGGGAATTCAGTTTTAGAAAAAGATCTTGCCTATAGTTGTCGGGCAAGAACCTCTTCTTTATCAACTTCTTGAGTTTTTCCCAAGACTTGATTCGGCCTTTTCCTTCTCTTGCTCGCTGATGCTTTAGATTCTCGCACATTGAGAAGCATACTTTGTCAACTTTAGGACAGCAACCTTGCACCTCTTCTCATCCGAGTAGGACTTGAAGTCAAAAATCCGTTCGATTGTGTGTAGCCAATCCACAAAGTCGTCGGGATTGTGACTACCTTCAAATTCAGGGGCCTCCACTTTGATGTCTCGATCATTCTCCTTATGCCTCCCTCTTCGTCTTCGGATATGAGAATCGGAATCACTAGAGTTGCCCCCAGTGGAATTGGAATCGCCACTAGAACTTTGACGAGATTCTGAATCGTCAAGCCGACGTCGATCATTCGAACGCCTCTCCGGTTGGCCTTGTCTCGCCGGATCCTCTAGAAGATTGAGGACTCGCTCCATTTGTTGCTAAAGGTTTTGGATAGCACGATCCCGCCTTTCATTGTGCACTTGTTCCAAAGTCAAGCCTCTTGGAACCCGATCATCCATGTTGAATAAGGATTGGAAAACAGAAAAGAATCACTCAAACAAGTTCAACCTTGAGCTCTGATACCAATTTGATGCGTTGGTGGGCGAGTGATTCCGGAACGGGTAATTTTCTTTTTGGAATTTTCTAGATAAGTGTATGGAATGGAGTGTGTGAGGATGGAACTGATGGGAAAAATGCAGAAATAAAATAATATAGAATGATCTCCTTCCAAGGTATAAAGGCCACGCCACCAACCAAGGATGAGAATCGGGATCTACGAAGTTCACCACCAAGGCCTAAAGATTCCACCAGCCAAGGATAAAGGACTTCGGGATAGGAGAAGCTCACCACCAAGGCCTAAAGATACCACCAACCAAGGATAAAGGGCTTCTTGGCTCACCACCAAGGAGTAATCCACGCTCCAAGGATAAAGAGACCGAAAGGAGTTATCCACTCTCCGAAGATATTCACTCACGCAGAGGAAATCTCACGAATTTTCATTTATCAAAAATCATCTCCCTTACAATGGAGAATCGTCCTCTATTTATAGGAGAAACGAAACCTAGGAATTAACCGAAATATTAAAAGAAAACATAATAAAGCACCTAGGTTCTACAAACTTTGACTCTTGAAACTTGTAAAATAGTAAAGGCACCTAGGAATTTAGAAATGCAATTAATAGCATGGGAACTTGCATTCTTGAGTCTTCATCTTTGCAAAATTCGTGTTCCCCCTTTGACCAGAAGATAACCTTGTTGAAAACTCTTCAAATGCTCTTTGAAATAGTCCATAATAGCCTCCCATCGATATGTCATCGATATACTTCAGTTATCGACATTCTTCATCGTATCAATATGTTATCGATAGGTTTTGTTTCATTCAGAATCGTTGGGAATGACCCATCGAAGCACATGATGCCCAAATTCTTTATTGGCTTGAATAAGCATCGATGATTCCAAATTGTTCGATGGAGCTAAGTCGGATGCTCCCGCATCACCATCGAAAACTCCTGAAGCTTCTCCAAATTGTCCTCGTTCGGGCAAGAATTGTTTCTTCTTCAATATGCTTTGGAAATTTCTCCATTTCTTTCCAATTAAAGCCATAATTAATTTTCGTTTCGCGTTTGGGAATAATGCAACTTAGACCGTAACATAGTATCTCTCAAGACCATCAACCAAGATGTTTTCCTTGCCAGGTGAGTAAGACCCTTTCCGTAGTTTTGACGGTCAAGATCAGGGTATGCAATTGCAGTGATATCCTGTCGATTCACGTACGCCTCTCTTCTCTCTCCCGTTCACTTTTCCTTAAATAAAAGTTTTGCCCGTCCATCCTCGATTCTGCGGCTTCTATCGAGCGTTCGAGATTTGTTTGTCCTCAAGTTCCAATCCTACACCCGTTTCTGAAGCGACATTTGAACTTGTGGGTGATAGATCATAAGGGAGGATTAGAGAAGATTATCCCACCGCACTGCCCAAAGTAGGATTTGTCCTTACTATTTCTTTTTCTAGGTTTTTTATGTTATAGTCGGATAGCATGTCATGTTTCCTTTTCCCAATTTCACTCGGAAAGTTGAACCAAACGGGGCAGAGAAGAAGAAGAAGAAGAGTAGTTGAACCAAACGGGGCAGAGAAGAAGAAGAAGAAGAGTAGTGAATGTGATTTGATGCAAACTCCATCTTTCCTTTATGTTTCGAGGATATCAGGACAGCACAGGTGGTCAAGTCGTTGATGAAGAAAGCGGGCAAGGCAATTTTTGGCTATTTAAGGGTACGTTTGTTTCACGGAAAATATAATATTTTTTGAAAATGTTTTCTGGAAAATCATTTTGCAGGAAAATAGTTAGTTTTCCTTTATTTGGTGATATGTGATCGAAAACATTTTCTGGTGTTTGTATCTCATTTGACAAATGATTTCAATCCTATGATTTTATTTCAGACAATTTTTTTTTATTTTTAAATATTTTTATTTTTAAAAAAATAAAAAAGAAAAAGAAAAAAAGAAAGAAAAGAAAAGAAAGAAAAGAATAAAACATTAAAAAAAGTAAAAGGAAGCAATTTCGGAAAGCATTTTCACCTTCTTAAATTAGGGAATTCACTTTTCTAATTTTATACATGAATGTTTTCCTTAACCGCAAAGTGTTTTCGGTTGACTAATCATTTTCGATGAAAGTCCGGAAAACAGATTTTGGGAAAATACTTTTCCCGAAACAAATACACCCTAAGTCCCATTTGACTCGCCTATGCATAAGATAACTTTCTACCTGTCCCACTCGCTCGAACCTGATTGCTCAAAGAGTGCCGCTTCCCGTTGCTACAGAAAGTTCACTGCATTCTAGGTTGCACAGTCACAACAATGTTGATGTAGATAATAGATATCGTCCTATTTTGATTTCATTCTTTTTAATCAGATTCGCTACCTTTAAATTTGGTGGCAAAAAGAAAAGGAAAGAAAGAAAACTCAGAAAACTTTGATTTCCTTTTCTGTTCGGGAGTCTATAAATATTTTGATTTCTTTCTTGGATTCCCCTAAAAAATTAAGGATCTTTAGTAAATTTAACGTGATAAAAACATGGGGGCGACAACATATTTCAATGGCACTGCTGCAATTTTGAACAATGAACAACGTCCTAATTCGAGCATGCAAGTGCAGCAATGACAAAAGAGAAGTTATTCTTGTGTTCATTCGTGTAATAATGTGAAAGAGGCTCGTTTTGCTTTGTTGTTGCGAATAATGTCAAATAATCATCTTCCTTAGATTAAACAAAAGGTTGATGGATCTTAGTTTGCACCATAAGTCACTTTTTGCAAACGAATCTTGGATGATAAACTAAAGGGCAATTCAAGGGACAATGTTGTTTTATGCATCCCAACATCAAAAAATGCAAATAATCTTACATTTAAAACGCTTGTTCACACGGTATCCATCGATTTATAAGATTCACGAGGTTTGTTAATTATTTCTTCTTCTTCTTTTGTCAAAAGGTTTGTTAAGTATTTCACAAGTCCAAAAAGTTCACATTTCAATATATTTTGATAATCATCGAAAAAAAAATTAGTAAAGAATTTTCAAGTCAATAATAAAAAATGTAACGGTCAATTGCCTTTGAATATGTAATTCTGCTATCAATTTCAATGAAAGTTTATAGGTTCGCCTAAATTGAGAAATTGGGGAATCAACCCTATCTAAAAATGTAAAGTTTATTCTTTCACCACAAGAACTCAGTAAATAATGAAAAGATTACTTTGGAGCTCACTTTACAATATTTCTCAAGCTACAAATATCTTTTGCATTTGTTATCTTTTCCCAAATTTTGAACTCACATGTAAGCGTGTGCTTTCTTTTGCTACTGCACTAGAAAGAGAGCGCATGTATAGAGACCTGTCAAAATGGGTCATAAACCCATTTCTTAACCCATATATCAGTAAATGGATCATAAATGGGTTAGTTATATTCAGTAAACAGGTCATAAATGGGTATTAACATAATATGGGTATTAAAAAGGTCATAAATGGTTTTACAACTTATTTAAACCAAACTTATCTCTCTTGCCCTCACTTAATCTCTTACTCACTCACTTCGCACTCGCATCTCACTTTGGATATAAATTTTTCGAGATTGAGTTAAATATGGAAGTGTTTTAGCAATATGGGTTGGGCCAGGTATGGGTAATAAAATTTGCATTACATGAAAATGGGTTAAATGGGTCTATTTGGGTCTGACCATTTTCGACCCAACCCACCTATTTGGGCCTAATTCCAAAAAAAAACACCAACTTTAGGTCGAATGACAATTTTGGCCATAACTTAATTTTGTCTCGTAAAAAAACACAAACTTTAGGTCAAGTGACAATTCTAGCCTCAATTTTTTTCTGGTAAAAAATCACCAACTTTCACTTAAATCCCAAATCTGGCCCCCCCTTGACTTAGAATAATTGATAATCCAACTTGACTATTCCACCTCAGCAATAAATCCACGTGGCTTGCTGACTGGATTTAAAGCACTATTCATTGTCTTCTTCTCTGATCCATCACTTGAAGAATAACGATGAAACTATTCATCTCCTTAACTTCACCAGCAAGTCAAAAATATCTCCAGATTGAATTTCTTTTGCCAGAATTCGTCGTTTTGTCGTAATATGAAGCTGTAGACCATTGCCCGTCGACAGACGCTATGGACGAGATCCGCCCAGCTCACAACCATAACATTTTTTTCTCAAACAAGAGTGAATTCAGACAAAGAATCAACCGAGGGGGGGCAAAATTGGGATAATGATGAAAGTTGCTGATTTTTTATGAGACAAAAAAAAGTTTGGGTCAGAATTGTCACTCGACCTAAAGTTTGTGCTTTTTTTTTTAATTAGCCCCACCTATTTGACAGGTCTATGCATAGTGTACAGAAATCACCCTGTGCTCGATAACCGTAGCTTCTTCTTTCTGTTTTGCTATAATACCCGATGTACTTTTGAATGGTTTGGGTGTTTGTGTAAGTTGATCCAATAGAAGTTGCGAGGTGGATGAGATCGAGATTTCCCTCGCTTTCCCCTTCGTCATCTTCTTGAGAACCGTCACTGAGAAAGCTTCCTCTAGTTCTTTCGTTCATTTGCTCCTACGAGCAGAAAAGAGAAAAGAAACTCGTAGGCTAACCAATTTTTCATTGGGTGAGAGCAAGTTGGACTGGGCCGGCCCACAAGCCAGGCCCGAGCGGTTGGCCCAAACTTGTTCCTTAAAATAATTATAAAGATGTTTTTAATGAAATAATTCACGGAGATTTAGAGTATTCTTTTCAAAATATAAAAACAATAAAAATTGACGTAATGTACGAAAACAATTAGAAATATTTTAATTTCAAGGGTTAATACCGTGAAAAACCCCAAACTGGTATACCTGTAACAAATTTACTCTGAGTTTGTTTCCGTTAAATTTTACTGTCAAATTGATTTATTAAATAACACGCGGCAATTGATAGATATACCGGTTTTATGTTTTATCCTCCTTTTGTCACAAGTTTACCAGTTTGTGATTTTTTGCGGTATTAATCCAATTTAACGGAAACTAACGGAGGGCAAATTTATCACAAATATACCAGTTTTGGATTTTTTGTGGTCAAAAAATTAGTTTTAGGTAAATTTGTCACAGGTGTACCAGTTTAGGATTTTTGGTGGTCAAAAAATTAGTTTGGGGTAAATTTATCATAAGTGTACCAATTTGGGATTTTTCATGGTATTAATCCTAATTTCAGTGGCTACATTTTAATGGCCAACATCTTCTGAACAATAATGTAATTGATGTATCGTATGAAAACATCGTTTTAAGATTTTATCTCATGTACTTTTAATTTTCAAGGAAAGTGACCTCATTTGGATGGGCACGAGGGAAATTGGTTATTTCATTTTTCAGAAATGAGAAAATGTTCTTATTTGGAAAATCTTTTTTTTGATGGACACGATTGGAATTGGTTATTTCCAAAATAAAATCCATTAATTCAAGAAGCGGCCAAAGGGGGGCGATTTGCATGCAAAAGTTGGGCATGTGCATTTCGGGGCCACGAGAGATGAAAATGAGTGAACAGGCGAGGCTGTAACACAGAAATAGGCGAGGACCAAGTTTTTGCTCATGAAGAAATATTCAGGGTTTTCTGAGTAGTCGATCTGTTCAGTTAAGGGTCCACCTAGTTTCTAATTCAGCAGTCAGTTCCGTTCTCACCAATATTTCATAAGGTTTTTCATCTTCCACATCAACAACACCTTCAGAGGAAGCTGCAGTCGAATCATTTCTGCCATCAGAATGAGCATTCTCTGCAGCATGACTTTCCGGGCCCAGATTTCCATCAGGCCATGGACAGGCATCCATCGGATGCTCAATTTCTTCTGTTTGATTCGACGGAACTGCTTGATTTGTTGCAGCATTGGCTATTTGTCATGCTTGATTAGTTGCCGCGATTTCCTCTCGCCTCTGTGCTTCTGCTCTGTAACCATCAATGGGTTGCCTTGCTCTCTCCAGCTCGGCAACAAGGGCACCGTAGCGCATCTGTAGAGTTCGCCCAAGCTCCTTTTGCTTCTGAACTTCCTCCCACAAACTATTTCTGCAGAGCTCGGAAACACTCAAGTTCTGTCCCTGCTGTGTCGAGCTGCTTCAAGGTTGACTCAATTTGGTTAACAAGGGTCTGCTCCTGCATTTGATCAAGAAAACAGTTTAGTAGACCTCATCACATGAATGGCAGTAGATCCTAAAATTATTGGACAGATGCATGGCAATTTCACAGCAATTTGATCACACTATTAAACACTCAAGATGACCAACAAGACATCAAGTATTAACAAAGCAAGTTTCTCTATCAAGACGAACATACAACTTTCACAGCATCAAACAAGAAAGAAGAAACTCAAAAGACAGGAGGAACTAACCAAAGCACATCAATTCTGATGAACTAGGTTCAGGTTGCTTGTTTTTCGGTTTCAAGTCGGTTCAGGTTATGGTTGAAAGAGAAAACAAGATGAACCAATAGAATCAGATTATCAAAATTCTCCGTTTCGTCAACCATTAATGGACATCCATAAATTATGAGTTTACTATTATATTACAGTAGATGAACTCCAAATGATAAAAAGAACTCAGAACCAGAGTCAATTAGTAGATGCCACAAAGATGAGTTAAATTGGCTGCGAAGCTGGAAGGGAAAATGTAATAAGAAACAATGTTCTTCACCATACATCTCGACGATTCATTGAAGAGAACAATGATTATTTACTTGCATTATTAGGAATACCTCACGTCAAATTCCTGGGACAGTTTGATTCCAGGAATAGAAAGCAACGAGCAATCACAGCTTAGAAGACATCCCAGGCATACCTGATAGCCGAATGTGAGAGTCTTGACCTCCTTCTCTAGTTGCTGGGCCTACTCATGATCTTCATCAATCCTTGTTTTAACAAAATGATATACATTCTGCAAGGCAGCAAGCTTTTCTGCATTTGCAGCAACACTTTCATGCCCCACGACTACACGAAGGTACTGAGCCTCTTCCTTTATCATGGAATCGGCCTGCTCGGAAATCATGCTCACGTGAACAATTTGCAAAGTGAGCAACACTAGATATGCCGATTATGTACCATACCAAAAAACGAGAAGACAACAAAGCATATGCAGAACGAAAACAGCAGCAACCCTAATTCAGCATCGCTTTAAATCAAGACAAAATAGACACTTTACATTCTGTTGAAGCTGCATGAATGTTCACCCTTATCTCAATAGGCGAAGTTAACCCTACAAAGCCTCAAGAAGGAACACAACTGATAATGCCAGCAAAAAGATCATTTAAACATCTCAAAACATTCTGTGACAAAAATGTACAGTGGCCTTGTGTATAGTACCTTCATACAGATAAATTTAGCTAAATTGGATATTCTATCTCTTCTTTTCCCTCGTCATTGTTACATCTTCAAGACCCAACCCAATTAACAAATATTCAATCTAATAAATCAAACATTACAACGATTGTTTCCCTCAATATTAGTGGAGAAACAAGTAGATTTTGTTATATGTATGCCCTAAAGTCATCATGTAATAGTTACATGTTAGGGATTTAAGTTGTATTTTTAATTTCATTATTTATTTAATGGCAATGACGTATTCATTCATTTGTCCAATTTTTTAAATATATGAATGATTCCATAAGATCAGTTCTGACTAGACCTATTCTTGAGACGTTGAGAATATGTGTGACAGGTTCACAGTTAGACTGAATCTTTAAATTGATCTCGGTCGATGGATCATTAAGTGGATACCAATGATCCTGTTTAGACTGGTGTATTCTTTGCTTCACTATTAAGTATTTGATACTTAAGGGAATTATGAGTCATGAGTCATTAGGTATTGTGATGCCCGAGTTAGAACACAGGTGCTTGTACCAGACAAGTTCACTGAACGTGACACGCATATAACGATTAGCAACAGGGAAGCTTTTTAGTGTGGTCAATGCCTAATCGTTCATGCTCTGGTCTTGTGTAAATAATCTTTAGACTTGAGGCACAGTATTGACTTGTGTGTTGGATGGCTATGGTTCACAGGTGCGCATATTGCCGGTTCGTTGATCTGTCTCTGTACTTGATGGCCATAGTTTGTTCACATACGAAGTTACACGTGTGTGCAGAATGGAATCTATCTCCTTGTATACGCAAGGTACAATAATGATGTCCTATGCGACCTAATCTTGACACTGCATTAAAATCCTTGACCGGGGTTGTAACCGAGAATGAACTATTCATGTCTCATATAAAATGCATGTCAATTAGGTTTGTGCATATGATCGAATTGGTGGCTTGACAAATATTCCATGGTCTTTGTTCGATCGGGACATAGTAAGACAGGGGGATTGAATTACACTATAGGTAAAGCTGATAGGTTCATTATGTTCTTAAAGCATTTATACTGTCTGGGTAGCCATGACATATTGTTAGATGTCAATCATGGCTTGTAGAACCTAGAGGTTGATCAGAACAATCAATTCTCTTGGGAGTACTAATGCGTTAGTGCAAGTCCTGCTACCAGCTCGGTGATGAACCTAGGAATGTCACACACCATAATCAATTCAGGATGATGTTGAATGAGAGATGCAATTGAATGAGAGATGCAATACTGCAAATATATTTGCAATTATAGCAATCGATTAGTGAGATTGAAATTAAATTAAATGTGATTTTATTTTATTTTATTTTCAGTATGAGCGTGCATGCATATGATGCACACGCAAACCTAAAGTGAACACATGTTAATGTGCCGAATGATTTTGCACTCTTAATTTTATAAAATTAAATTAATTAAAAGCGTACAAGGTCAACATTTGTTGACAGTGTGCAGTACACGATCAGCTCCTTATTGATCGTGCGTGTTTTAATTTAAAAAAAAAAAAAGGGTGGTGCATGCACACGGTCAGTAGTTGACCGTGGGCATCACCCACAACCAGCAACGATTGCTGGTCGTGTGCTATATGCACACACGATCAGCAATGGTTGCTCATCGTGCGAAGGGTGCACGGCTATCAGCAACCGTTACTGATCGCACAAATAAAGTGGGATCAGCAACAGTTGCTGAAGAGAGAAGAAAGAGTGCAAGTAAGGGAATTATCATGTGTTCGTGAGAGTTAAAATTACGTTTTCTCTCTTCTGGCAGCATAATGAAATATCGAGAGTGCGGAGAATTGTCACCACGAAATTGCTAGCACAATTATAATGGTGATTACCCGCAAGTTCTTTTTTCCGTTCATTGTGCGATTGGTGATGTGTCTGAACTAGAGGTTCGACGATTATGGGGCTCGAACTAAAGAATATCCGAACCAAAATCGTTTTGGACATGCTGTAAGAGATAATCCGTTTAACCCTCTATGATCGTCCGATTTTTTATTGAAACGCACAAACAATACCTTTGGAGATACATGTATAGTTATATTTTTCCGTTGTATTTATATTTAATTTTAACTATACATGTTTCGTAGAAAACCAACAGATTCCCCAAGTGGTAACCCCATAATTCAAAGTCAAACTCGTCGAGGATTTTTTTTAAAGAAAAGCTTTTTCATTAACACATTAAACAATATCATCAAAATGTTGATGATTTTCAAAAACTGTTAATTTCGGTTCCACATTTTATCATTAACAGTATTTTTTATTCTCTCAAGAGCATTTAACTTTACTCTGAACTATATAAATGCTTCTTCTAAATTCATGGAATATTCATATTCGGTAGCTTAGTGGTCTTTTTCCCATTTCTTTCGCATTTAACGAATGGCACACTTTGATGACCTAAAAAAAGCCAATCGTCTATTAGATTCTACTGAAACCGTTCTATCCTTCTTTTTATATATATATGTGAGACATGGATCTTCTTAATAAGTTCCTTGCAAGAGGCTATTTTTTTCTTTCAAATAGATCTCAAATGATGCTGACCAACGGTTGCACTACCTCACTAGGTTTTACTGCCGTGGCCACATCTATCACATCTATCACAAAGCTGGGCTAATGCGATGAGCTTGAGGAAGAGTATCCATGATAGAACACCACTCAACGATCACATTTTGGCGAATGCCATAAGTTTGGCAAATGGAATACAAAGACTATCCATTGGCAAGAAGACATCCGGACAACGATCTTGAGGAAGAGTATCCATTGGCAAATGGAATACAAGGATTCAAGACAAAAGCAGAAGTCACAAAACGGTTCTAATCTCAGACTTTGCCCCAAAAAAACCGCATAAGTTTACCCTAACCATCACATTTTCCTTGCGACACGGTAAGCATCCATGAACAATTTGGTCACCTCATTCGTCAGGACCGCCCTATCCGCAGCCATCTGCAGCTCCGCCATTCGAAACTCCCGCAACCTCTCCTCTATCTCCTCCACTTTGGAGCGGTCGACCATCCCGATACCAACTCTCAGAACCTCCTCATCAAGCCCCATCCCGTTCAGCTGCAACAGAGAAGACACGCTGGCAAAGTCCCTCTCCTCAGACTCTTCCTCCGGCAACTTCGACGGGGCAGCAGCACGGCCGCCCTTCTTTGGGGAGGAGGTGGGCACTCCGCCGCCGCCTCTGCCCCGGATGACTCGGTAAAGCAGGGGCTTCTTCCCGCGCTCGTTCACAGTCCCCTTCGCAGCCTCAAATCCGACCGTGTCCTCCCCAACTTGCAGAGCCGACGGCGACCCGGCCCCCTTGCCGGCATCGCCGCCCTGCCTCGCCCTCTTAGCGGGCGGTAGAGATGTGGCCGGCGTGGCAACAGGCTGGACAGTGCCGGACGCCTTCGCGGCGGAAGGGGCCTTCCTCCTTGCTGCTTCGAGAGCGGAGCGGGAGTCGAATCCGGACCCGGATCCGGACTCGGACAAGGACGGGGATTCTTCGGAAGAGGCCATGAGAGACGAGAGGGAGAGTGTGCGACGGAGATGGAGGAAGAGGAAGGGTCGGAGAAAGAAGGAGCGACGGAGCGAGTGTGCTCGGGCTTCGTTGGCTTGTTCCTTAAATAGTCTGGTGTCGTACGAGGAAGAGGAAGCGGAAGAGGAAGGGGAAGGGTCGTTTATGTTTAATGTCATGCTTTATTATTTACGGCGCGCGAACAAAAATTAGATGCAAATTTAAATAAAACAAAATTAATTTGAGAAGCATTGAATGCCTGACCAATTTCCAACACCCGGTATTCTCAACCATTTATATTTAAACGTACTTCTTCTTCTTTTTTCGTGGATTTTGATTTTAGAGGAATTTCAAATTTCACATTGGTAATTTTTTTAAAATTTAAGGTATTTGTACTAAAATTATTATCAATATATGATAATGGGGCTTAAATTGTAGTTATTTTTCAAAGAAAAATCGTTATGAGAATCTCCTTTAAAATGAAATGAATCGGTCACTAATAGAAATTAAACCGATGTTTAGTTTACGTCAACTAGCATTGGACTTTAATTTCTCAAAAGTATTGCTTTCCAATGTCCCAATGGTTATAGCGAAATGAGTGATGTAAACATTATTTATTACTTTTACTTTGTTAGGAGTAGTTTAAAATCTTTAACACCAATCGAAGAGAGTCAATATTTCATCCATCCATAAAATAGACGAAATTATATCATTGTTCACAAAAAAAAAAAAGAGCCCGTGATCTTTTTTCTTTTTTATAATACTTGAATTTTGCACGGTCATTGCTTGGACGTTCTAATTACTAAATTAGAAAGGATTTATACATACTGAACACTGATATGATCACTGTGCCTCCATATTTGCAACTTCCTATAAAAATCCGCTTAAAGTTTAAAAGGTACAAAAGAGGGAAAATCATCAAAATAGATCTGATTTATACAAAATTGAAGGTAGGACAGAAGACGACGAAAAGTAGCCCATTGTCATAATTCTTTTTATTTTCAAATGAAGAAATCGTAAAATATCTCGTACTATATATATAACCTATCTTGTACTGTATATAGGGGTGCGAGGTGTTTGTCTGTCACATTTCTTTTTATTTTATATATAAAAACTAGTACCTCTCCTTCTCTTATTTAATTTCTTTATTAATTTTATTCGGTAACTGACATTCGTCTTCCAAAGTTATTCTTTTTATTATGTACTAAGCTCATATATGAAAGTATTAAATCTCTCGAAGTGGAATGTTTATTTAAGTTTTTTTTGCTGCGTTTGGTTATTTGGATTTCTAGTCATGATAGGATTAAATAGGATAAGATTTGAAATTCAAGGGATTTGTTGTATTCTATCTATTGTTTGGTAAATCACGGAAATAAAGCCGGATATTTTCACATCTTACCTTGTTCATTATTTGCTATGAACGTCATATTAATGTAAATGAACTCAAGAATTGCATAAGCGGAGATTATAAAAATCTCTCTCACGACACTCTTACCTATTTCATTTTTATTTGCTTATTTTTTTATTATTGTTGCCTCTCTTTTTTAATTATTTTGTTTTTTATTTCTTTTTTCCCCTTCCATCATTCTCTAATAAAATTTTATTAAATAGTAAGCTATACTAATATACCTAAAATATAGAATAAATATAAATACATTAGTATTGATTTATATATGAAATTGATATCACAAGATATAAATAAATTTTGAATATATAAATAAAAATAAGAATAAATAAAAAAACGAAATTATTGTTATTTTTTGTTATTTTGAATTTTTTATATTAAAATTCATATATTATTTATATTCAAATATTATTTTAATTTTATTAATTTAACAAGTTTTTTATTCTACAAAATTAACTTTTATATTATAAATATTAAAAATCCTATCCACCTTTATCTCACCTCCTCCATGGGATAATTTTATCCGGGCATATCCTTCTTATATCCAAATTTATCCTATCTTGGGCAGACACCAAACATGGGATAGGATAAAATTTATCCTATCCTGAATTTTATCCCGACCACCAAATGTAGCATTAGTATTTTTTTCAAGGTTTATTTTGAATATATTTATGGGGAGGTTTGTTTTGTTAAGTGTGCCTTTCGAAATGAGAAAAATATCATTCAGCCATCGAATATAAATGCATATTCCATTCGGTTACAACTTAGAAGCAAGAATACAATTAATGATTAAACGTGGTCGGATGTTATTTCTTTCTCCAAACTAAATAAAACGTAGAATTTCTTTTAAACCACTTAAATATCAAGCGGTTCTCCCTCTCCCCCAATCTTTTTTTTCTTTTTCTTGATTTAGATGTTATTTTCCCATATTATACAACATTCAAATTCGTTTGATCTTTCAACCAAAAAAAATTGGTCGATCTATTCTGATGAAAAAAAATTGGTTGATCTATATTAATTGTTTTGTTTCTATAGTAACTCATTACGAAGCATATGTCAACTAGTTTAAAATTATAATTGATCTCCTTAATTTCTCTAAAAGATAATCTCATTAATTTTTTCCCTAACTGATGTCACTTTTTTTTTGTCAAATAGCGTCTTTTTGTCCCTTATCAAGTAAACAAAACATGAAAATTGTCCCAATTTTCTCAATTCACTTTACACTATATGATTAAATTTTTTAAATCAATAAATCCTTCTCAAAACTTGATCTTCATATGAAACGAAACAGGGTCTATATTTTGTAGAAATCATGACCAGAGTTACTTCTTTTTCACAAAACCAATTTTATCTTAAACAAACTAAAGGGACATTGCAAAAATCACTACGTTTTAAGGATCATAATCCTTATACTGATAAAAATTTTGGTGCAAAAAACCTTAATATTAAGAGCGGTATGAAATTCGAATTTGTCTTAAACCAACATTCATGAAAAATATATACACGTTTAAGCATAAGCAGAGAGTCTGAAGGAATTCAACAAAACCAAATCGCATTCCCTTGATCATCTGTTAAGACACAAAAAGGGACCAAAGAGGGGAAAATTGTTCAAAAAGTCTTAAACCTATTGCACTTTTGCCAATTCAGTCCTCAACTTTTCAAGTTTGCCAATTGAGTCTTAAACATTTTCACATCTTGCCAATTGAGTCCATCCGTCCAATTTTGGCCCCCCGGAACTGACGTGGACGCTAGCCATCTGGCCACCGCTGGCATGGAAATATTTAATTTTTTTTTTAGAATTTTTAAATTTTTTTCCTTTTTTTTCTGGCCTTCTTCCATCTGGCCAATCCGACGACCAGCCAGAGGTAAGGGCCTCGCCGGCCCCTGGTTGGGCGAGGTCAAACTTGGCCCAGCAAAGGCGAGGCTGACCTCACCGTCACAACCTAGGCGATGGCGAGGTCGGCCTCGCCATATCTGGGCGAGGTCGGGTGAGGTTCGACCTCGCCGGCCCTCACCTCTGGCCGGTTGCCGGACCAGCCAGAGGGAACAACGCTAGAAAAAAAAAGGAAAACAAATATAATAAAAATTGCCACGTCAACGTTAGCAGGACAGCTGGCGCCGACTAGCATTCACGTCAGCTCCGGGCAGCTAAAATTAGCCGGATGGACTCAATTGATAAGAAGTAAAAAGGTATATGACTCAATTGACAAACTTGAAAGGTTTAGGATTGAACTGGCAAAAGTACAGTAACTTTATGACTTTTTGGACAATTTTCGTGATCAAAGAGCGTCAAAAGTTGATATTCATAGGATTAAATAATCCTCATTTTTTAAATTAATAGTTGACAATTTTGTCCTTTACTCTTTTCTTTTGTCCGCGTGTATATAAAAACTAGGTGCACCAATAACATGTTATGAAAGAAGTTCAAAAGATAGTCGGTCAGCGCAAAAGCAATTCTCAAGGGTCGATTCATGTAATTAAATATAAAGAATAACCACGACAATTTGTCATAATGATGGAACCAGGTGTCGCCCTCAAATGTTTCGAATGAAAGAGATTGTTTAAAGCGTGTAACTACATAGTTATTACAGTTTCAAAGACTCTAAAGTGGTTTTATGATGATCTCTCACTTTTCTTATTATTTTCTTTATTCATTTTATTCAGCAATCATCATTGGTCTTCCAATTTTTTTTTTAATTTATTTACAGAGCTCTTAGATGAAGTATTGTAAAGTGGAGCTTTCTTCGGTTTACGTGTTCATTGCACATATTATACAATATTTGAATGCCATGTTTATTTAGTACATACATAGCAAGAAGAAAAATGTGCTCGTTCTTTTATGAAATCGTGCATCACCATTTGTCTTAAAAGCACACCTGTTGTACACCGAATGGATTGGTCCCGGAAATATTATAGAAACGCGTGAGATCATAAGTGAATATCGGACCATGTTATGTTCCAACCACTTTTCTGATTGGCGAGTTGCAAATTGCGGAGATTGCTCACGTGCAAAATAAACTAAATATTAATATGAGATTGATAATGATTATGGTTAAAAACCCATCAATTGAAAGGATGATTGAAGGAAATTTTATTTAATTAGGGTTGTAAAAACTATAGTGCATTATAAATTACTTTTTTTGCATGAATATATATGTGGATGGGTAGTCACATAAACAATAAATGACACATCGATGACATTAATATGTGCAAATAGAAAAGGTACACATAGAGCCGTCAAAAGCTGATCTTTCTCTTTTGGCTTTTAGGATGAAGCTGCAAGGAGTTGCTTGTATGCGGGTATCTCAAAAAGTAAAAACTAGTACCTCTCCTTTTCTTTTTTAATTTCTTTATTAATTTTATTCGGTAACTGACATACGTCTTTCAAAATTATTATTTTTATTATGTAATGAGCTCATATGATGAAAGTTATATCGTCAAGTGGAATGTTTATTTAAGTCTTTTAGTATTTTCTTTGAGGTTTTCTTTAATATATTTTCAGGGAGGTGGACTAGGTGTAAAAAAAAATTTTGGTTCATTAAGGCTACGCATGGCAACTTGCCAAATAGTGTTTGATTCTGTTTTTTTGTTCCCAGAATTAGTTTGGGAATAGAAATCCGTTTGTTTAATTTTTTGATTCTTGGCACAAATTCTTGCAAATTTGTGCCCAGAATCAGTTTTAGAGCAGAATCAAGAATAAAAAAAAAGTAGCTTCTTGATTCTAGGAACAAAAATAAGAATCATTTTTTTTTCTTCTTCTTTTTCTTGGTTTTTAATATAGCTTCTAATGTCCGGCGCGAGAGTCACCCTCGCCGTATTTGACGAGATTAAAATATTTTAATAAAAAAATTTTACCAACCATGGCCAGTGACCAAGCCATGGCGAAAAAAATAAAAAAAAATATTATTAATAAAAAAAATTTACTGGCCATGGCCAGCGACCAGGCCATGGCGAAAAAAATAAATAAAATATTTTCAATAAAAAATTTTTTATTAAAATATTATTAATAAAAAAAATTATTTATAAAAAAATATTTTACCGGCCATGGCCAACGACCAGGCCATGGCGAAAAAAATAAAAAATATATTTTCAATAAAAATATTTTTTATTAAAAAATTATTTATAAAAAAATATTTTACCGGCCATGGCCAGCGACCAGGCCACGGCAAAAAAAATAATAAAAAATAATTTCAATAAAAATATTTTTTATTAAAATATTATTAATAAGAAAAATATTTTACCGGCCATGGCCAGCGACCATGCCATGGCGAAAAAAAAATATTAAAAATAAAAATATTTTTTAGTAAAATATTTTTAAAAAATTTATTAATAAAAAAATTATTTATAAGAAAAAATTTTACCAGCCATGGCCAAAAAAAATAAAAAAATTTATTTTTAATAAAAGTATTATTAATTAAAAAATATTTTACCGGCCATGGCCAAGAAGGAGGAGAAGAAAAAAAGAAAAGAAAGAAATGTTAAAATATTTAAAATGTTATTAAAATATTATTAATAAAAAGAAATTTTATACCGTTACCAAACGCATTTCTGTTCTTTTATTATTTTAGGAATAGAAATTTTGGGCCGTTACTAAACGCCTTCAAATGCTCATAATCAGTTCCCGGGCACAGAATCAAAAAGAATCATTTCTGACCAGAATCTGTTCCCGGGCACAGAATGTTTGCCATGCGCAGCCTAAGTGTGCCTTTCCTTTAATGCAAAAGAAACGAAAAAAAAAATCATTTAGCCATTGAATATAAATGTATATTCCATTAGGTTATAGCTTAGAAGCAAGAATATAGTTAATGATTAAACGTGGTCCGACTATTTTGTTTCGATAGTTACTCAGACATGTTAAATAGAAATCTACAACCTTTCATGCAATTTTTGGCCCCGCCTTGTTGCTTGCATGAGTAAGAGTGGTAGATGAACCAGTTGGGACTGATATATAAATGATGATCGCCTTGTGCAGGCAAAGATTGGTCGAGAAAATGATGATCGTCTCAGGGGAAAGAATGCAGATATCTCCAAAGAAACATCTGAAATTGAAGTATAAAATCTCGTTGTAGCAGAATGTTGTCATTTTAAACTCATGGCTTAATTATGTCCAAATGACTTAACTTTCGAGAATGGTAATGTGGTTTAGCATGAGGTACCGCCCTCGTCGCGTCTTTGGCATAATTGATCTCCATAAATTCTCTGTAAGTTAAATACGTTAAAATTTTTCCCTAAATGATGCCACTATTTTTTTGTTAAATAGCCTCTTTACGCCCCTTATCAAGTAAACAAAACATGAAAATTGTTGTAATTTTTTCAATCCACTTTACACTATATGATAAATTTTCTAAATCAAATAAATCATTTTCAAAACTCAATCTTTGTATAAAACGAATAGGGAATATATTTTGCAGAAATCATGACCAGAGTTATTTCTTTTACCTCAAAATCTATTTTATCTTAAACAAATTAAAGGGAGATTGCAAAAATCACTATATTTTAAGGATCATATTCCTCATACTGATAAAAAATTTCATACAAAAACCTTAATATTAAGAATTCGAAAATTCGAAATTTGTCTAAAACCAACATCAATGAAAGATATATACATATTTAAGCATAAATAGAAAGTTGAAAAGAATTCAACTAAACCAAATCGCATTCCCTTGGTGATGTCTTAGGACACAAAGCGTGAAAAGTTGATCTTCGGATTAAATAATCCTTGTTTTTTTAAATTATGATTTGTGTTGTAAAAGTAAACGGTGATCTTTGGAATCAACTCAAAAATCAACTTGAAGTATAATATGAGAGAAAGGAAGAGATAAGAGAGAAGTGAGAAGCAAATGTTAACCCTTTTACTCACCTCAACAAGTTTACAAAAGCCTCTATTTATAGGCTAGAGGGTACATGAATAATATAAGTACTTTATACATGAATGTATGTGTTCATGTATACTATTAATGGAGGAGGTGATCATGTACATTGAAAGAGGGAATGTATAGAACTATTCATGGAATGGTGAAAAGTGATACATCCACATCATACAATATATTTATAACACTCCCCCTTGGATGTTCACCTTTTATTATATGTTGTTTAGACTGCCTCATTAAAAAAAAAAACTTTGCCAAGAAAAACCCAGTGGGACAAAAACTTGGCGAAGGGAAAAAGAGTACGGTGCGTATAATACTCCCCTTCATTTTAATAGTCATTGCACGTAGGCTGCCTCATTAAAAAAAAACTTTGCCAAGAAAAACCCAGTGGGACAAAAACTTGGTGAAGGGAAAAAGAGTACAATGCGTATAATACTCCCCCTCATTTTAATAGTCATTGCACGTAGGCTGCCTCATTAAAAACCTTTAGCAAGTAAAAACCCTGTGGGAAAAAAAAACTTGGCAAAGGAAAAAAGAGTACAGCCATAAACCTTATGGGTTCCATCCTTCAGGGATGGTTAATTCGCTCCCCTTGATTGAAGTAGTTGTCCAAGCCGACGCATTCCTCTTCCATATACAAGTTTTTCAAATGTGGAAGTAGGTAGGGATTTAGTGAACAAATCCGCAAGATTGTCACTAGAGCGAATTTGATGGATATCTATTTCACCTTTTTCTTGGAGTCATGCGGGTAAAATAACTTAGGTGAATATGTTTAGTTCTGTCACTTTTGACAAATCCATCACGCATTTGTGCAACGCAAGCCGCATTATCCTCAAAAAGTATAGTGGGGGCATCATGAATTGAGGATAAGCCACATGAATCTTGAATGTGATGTATCAAAATTCTTAACCAAACACATTCTTTGGCAATTTCAAATAGTGCAATAATCTCATAATGATTTGAGGAAGTAGCAACCATACTTTGTTTTAATGACTTCCATGAAACTGCCGTGCCTCCACGGAGGAACACATAACCAGTCTGTGACTTGGCATTATGAGGATCAGACATATAGCCAGCATCTGAATGTCCCACCAATGTTAAATCTCTGTTTCTTTGGTAAAATAAACCAAGGCCAACAATTCCTTGGAGGTAACGTAGGATATGTTTAACACCATTCCAATGTCTTCGGGTTGGATAGGCACTGTGTCTAGCTAGAACATTTACTGCAAATGCAATATCAGGCCTGGTGCCATTTGCAAGATATAACAGTGCTCCTATGGTGCTAAGATAAGGAACTTCAGGTCCTAACCTATTCTCGCTTTCCTCTTTAGGTCTAAATGGGTCTTTGTCCACTTCAAGTGAACGGACCACCATTGGTGCGCTGAGAGGATGAGATTTATCCATATAAAATGTCTCTAATATCCTGTTTGTATAATTAGACTGGTGCAATAAAACTCCTTCTGGGAGGTGCTCGATCTGCAAGCCGAGACAATACTTGGTGTGACCCAAGTCTTTCGTTTCAAATTCCTTCTTTAGGTGGGAATGAGTTTCTTCGAGCTCTTTTGGAGTTCCAGTTATATTTAGGTCATCAACATATACAGTTATGATGGCAAAGCCATTTGGTGACCTTTTTTATGAATACACAAGGACATATTATATTGTTTACATATCCCTGCTTCAGGAGGTAATAACTTAACCGGTTGTACAACATGCGACCGGATTGTTTAAGACCATATAATGATCTTTGCAATTTAATACTGTACATATTGTGATTTTCATTCTTTCCCATCTAGGGAATTGGAAATCCTTCAGGGACTTTCATAAATATATCAATGTCAAGTGACCCATACAAATATGCAGTCACAACATCCATTAAGTGCATATCTAGATTCATACTTACTGCCATACTGATCAAATAACTTAA
This sequence comes from Syzygium oleosum, assembly GCF_021117445.2. Classification (NCBI taxonomy): domain Eukaryota; kingdom Viridiplantae; phylum Streptophyta; class Magnoliopsida; order Myrtales; family Myrtaceae; genus Syzygium; species Syzygium oleosum. The sequence continues at coordinate 608,418 of NW_026607542.1, read as the reverse complement.
CGTAATGTTGTCCATTACGGGAGAATAAGTGACCTCAAAGTCTATACTGAGTCTCTGCAAAAACCCTTGGGCAACTAGTCTCGCTTTATATCTTACCACCTCATTCTTTTTATTGTATTTTCTTACAAACACCCATTTATATCCAACAGGGATAACATCTTTGGGTGGTCGGACAACAGGTCCAAAAACACAACATTTATTAAGCGAGTCTAGTTCTGCCTTAATTGCCTCCTTCCATTTATTCCAATTTGAACGCTTCTGGCATTCAAGAATGGATTTTGGTTCTGGATCCAGATTATCTTTTGAGACAGTGAGTGCTACTGAGGAGGCAAAGGAGTCGTCGACAACAATTGTAATTCTATCATATCTTACTCCTGTTTTCATATAATTTACTGCAACTTCTATGTTAACATCAACCAAATCCTCTTCGTTTCCCAAATCAATAGGATTTGGCCATTCCGTATTCCCGGGATTGTTATTTGGGGCAGCTGCACTAATTTCACCGGGATTGCATTCCTCTACAGAAGGCGCATTGGGTGACTGAATGTTTTTTCTTTTCCGCAGATTTATGTCTTTAGCTCCTATGGGTCGTCCACGCTTCCGGCATTGACTAGGCTCATCAAACATTTTTGGTCCCAAAGGGATCTCCACTCTAGGTGGTGCATTTTCTGCAGGAATATGGGACTTAGTCACCCCTTTATGATCAGTAAATGCATATGGCAATTTACTTGCTAAATTTCGCAAGTTAATAATCTTCTGAACTTCAAGTTCAATCGTGCTTGTACGTGGATCAAGGTAATTCAATTGATGTTCCTTCCAAGAAATTTCACGGCATTCTTTAAGCTTCAGGCTTTCTCCCCCTAATGCCGGGAAATGTGCCTCATCAAATATACAATCAGAGAACCGGGCAGTAAACAAGTCGCCCATCTAGGGCTTCAAATATTTTATAACAGATGGAGACTCATATCCCACATAAATGCCAAGTCGACGTTGAGGCCCCATTTTGGAACACTGTGGAGGTGGTATATGAACATATACGGCACAACCAAATATTCGCAGATGGGAAACATCAAGTCACATCCATATAGAAGTTGAATCTGGGAGTATTCATGATATGCAGTAGGTCAAATTCTAATCAGTGCTGCAGCGTGCAATATCGCATGTCCCCATAAACTAAAGGGTAATTTGGCCCTCAACAACAACGATCTAGCACTCATTGTCAAGAGTTTAATTAAAGATTCTGCTAAGCCATTCTGTGTGTGAGTATGTGGCACGGGATGCTCCACATCTATCCCAATGGCCATACAATAGTCATCAAAAGCCTTAAACATAAACTCACAAACATTATATGACCGGATCTTCTGGATAGGGTAATCGGGGAATTGCGCACGTAATTTAATTAGCTGAGTAAGTAATTTTGTGAAGGCCATATTACGTGTTGACAACAGGTCAACGTATGTCCATCACGTTGAAGCATCAATCAGGACCATAAAGTACCTGAAAGGTCCACATGCAGGGTGGATAGGCCCACAGATATCTCCTTGAATTCTATGCAAAAATATAGGAGATTCCACCCTTACTTTAGTATGAGACGGCCGTACAATTAATTTGCCCTCAGCGCACGCATTGCATACATAATCAGTAGGTGAAGGGAGCCCACGATTTGTTAATGAATGCCCAACTGAATGTGTTAATATTCGACGCATCATATTTGACCCTGGGTGATCCAAACGGTCATGCCATAATTGAAAACCTTCTGGGTTTGTGAACTTCAAGTTCATCACAACATGTTTATTACTCACATGTATGTAAGTATAGTATAACGCGGAGGAGAATGATGGTAACTTTTCCATAATTTGTTTTCTGTATCCACTCATTTGGGTTAGATACAAGTATTCTTTACCACCTTCGGTCTCGGTTTCAACATGAAACCCATTGGAACGAATATCTTTAAAGCTAAGTAGGTTCCTTTTAGATCGTGGGCAAAATAAAGCATCATTAATGAAAAATTTTGTGCCCATTGGTAGTATTACACGAGCTCTTCCGGAGCCTGTAATCATGTTACTATTGCCTGAAATAGTGGTAATATTCCCTTCACATTTTTTCAATTTCTCAAAGAACTTCCTCTGCTGGAGGATAGTATGTGTAGTACCACTGTCTACAAGACAAAGAATACCATTGTTCTCCTCGAGGTAATTGTTTAGCATCATTGATTACTAACATAAAAAGAATAAGAAATGAAATTGTAATATTAAACATAAATATTATTCAAAACTAAGAGAATACATGTGAATAAACATTAACTTATAATATATATATATATATTACTTAATCTAAATCACCAAAATGATCAATATCAAGAGATGTATTGTCAAGAGATGATTCTTTATTCTCTATTGAGGGCTTGGTTGCAACGTTGGCTTCCCTTTTTCGCTCATCTTGTTCTCTTTTACAGAGGTCAGCCAAGTGCTTTGGGGTACGACAAGTGCGAGACCAATGGCCTGCAGAACCACATCTATGACAAACATTGGCACCGACCTGGTTAGGTACTTATGGACCTTTTTTTTTTTGTGGACCATGTTTAGGTCCTTGTGAACCTCTATCTCGGTTCTTATAAGGCTGATTTTTCAAGTTACACCCTTTGCCCTTCCAACGTCGGTGGCTCTTGTTATTATGACGTGCAATATGTGCTTCAGGCACGGGTGCAAATCCAGTAGGACGAGAATTATTATTTTACATCAACAACTAGTTGTGCTTTTCAGCTACAAATAGTGCAGAAAGTAACTCCGAATGCTTGGAGTAATTCTTTGCCCTATACTGCTGTTGGAGTACAAGGTTATTGGCATAAAAGGTGGATAATGTTTTTTTTTCAACAATCCAGTCTCTGTGATCTGCTAGGCACAAAGTCTTAGTTGTGATACAATTCGGTGAATAGCAGAATTATATTTTGCTACAGACTTAAAATCCTGAAACCGTAAGTTGATCCATTCAAACCTGGCATGAGGAAGGACCACTTCTTGTTGATGATCTAAGCGATCCTTCAGGGATTGCCATAGAACTGCAGGGTCCTCCTCAATCAGATACTCAATCTTTAAATCTTGATGTAAATGGTGGCGGATGAAGATAAAAGCCTTAGCCTTCTGGGCTAGGTACAATTCGATTCTGGGAGAATAGATTGACTGAGATCTAATGATGTTAAGTTTATCTTGGCATCAAAAGCCCATGTTAGATAATTACTTCCGATAATATCTAACGTTGCAAACTCTCTCTTGGTAATGTTTGACATACTTAAAAAGAAATTGTAGAGATATTAGATAATGGAGAGGTAAATGTATGTTACCTTGAGTGATATCCAAGATTTTAACCGACTCGTGCTGATAACGTGTTGTAAAAGTAAACGGTGATCTTTGGAATCAACTCAGAAATCAACTTGAAGTATAATATGAAACAAAGGAAGAGATAAGAGAGAAGTGGGAAGCAAATGTTGTCACGCCCCGAACCCTACGGCGCGCGCGACAACCCAACCGAGGTCGATTCGAGTGCAACGTCCCAGGACACGTCGTCGATCCAACGCCCAACACAAAGATCAATCACATGCGGAAGCAATATAAACGCCCAAACGATTAAACACACGTGATCGAGGATAGCACACACTACGACAACATTAAAAATATACACTTGCATTAACAAGGAGAACATATACACTATCCATATACAGCATGAGCCGAAAAATCAAAAGCGGGTCAATGGCCACTACTAACAAAAAGGGATAAGTGGCCCGGGCGGTCAGGGGTACTAGAACTAGGTGGGGCTCCGGTCAAAAAGGTACTGGCCCAACCTAACTAGGGTCTAAGGTCTACTCTAGGGCTCCCAGTCTGAGTCAGAACTCGACGAGTCGGAAGAACTCTCGGACTACTTCGGCTCGGACTCCATGGACTCCAACTCGGTATCGATCCCGGATGACTCTTCGTCTGAACCGTCCTCCTCATGTGCGGCCTCCAGCTCGAGGTCCTACTCCATCAGCTCTGGCTCATCCTCCGAATTCATCGGCTTCGGGCCTGGGTCTCCATCCTCCGGCTCCTCCTCCATCTGCTATGGTTCGTCTATCTCCCAAACATCCGGCCCGTGCTCTAAGTCAGCACTAGAGCTCTCCTTGGACGCACGGTCAGAGCTCGCCAAGTCCCCATCGGGACACTGAGGGTCAACATCCCCTGACTCGCTAAATGGGACCTCAAAAGATCGAAGGGGTCCGTAAGTCCCTGTAAGATCCTGATACACCACCCTATGTACATGTGGGACTGGTCAAGCTGCTCGCCCGCATCAACCCAAACTGTAGTCAGGTATCTAACATATGTATCCCCGTTCCCTGCGGGGTACTCCGTCTCCTCCCGGTCTATCCGGTAAGGGATCCCAAAACGAATAGGTACTGCAGACATCTCAAGGCCGGGGGTCTGAAAAGTTGGGTTTATACAACAGTGAGAACAAATCTCAGCGAGTAGGCCCCCTAAACCTAAGCTAGGCTAACATGCACCTCCTGATGAGCACTAAACAACACACAGTCCAAAACATAAATGACTTAGGCCCTCGGGCCCAAATCCAATATTTAAGTGACCCTACAGGTTAGGCACTTTATATATATTCGCAATAATGGCACAGAACTCAGCCACAGCATATCTACACATATCACATAGCCACGATGCATGTCATGCATATGCTCGTGCTCACACTCGTGCTCATGTCTCATCAATGCACCTTCGCACGCTTGCACTCTTGCACACTTGCAATTTACCAAATTCACCGACCCGCGTAAAACACATCAGGTCTATCACTTTGAGATCGATCTCCAGCCCGCGTAAAACGCATCAGGCTCATGACACAACCCGCGTAAAACGCATCAGGTTTGTCATCTTCCGGTAATCCGGGCATCGTCCCGGGTAACACACCTCAGGACGGGTTCAATACCCCGCGTAAAACGCATCAGGGCTTTATGTGATCACACATTCACAATCACCAATTATTATCTGAACCCTGCGTAAAACGCATCAGGGCGATTTAAGTGATCACATGTTCATGCCGTTCGTGCACACACGCATAATACACATGTTATGCTAAAACTCAGTATGCACGCTCATGGCCACATTATCCACACTCGGCATTCGTGAAATTCACACTTAGCACTCAATAAGATTTGGCTATTTAATCCAAACAACTCCACAACATGCTCAATCCACATTTCAATATGCCCAACCAATATATTAGCACGTCCATTTAAGCAATTCAAATCACTCTTGCATGGTACATAAACTACACATATAAATCACACAATTAGTTCAACATGAATTCGCGCACTCGAGGCCCGCCATGCTACTCCATTCTTGGTCATACTAGGCATATGACATGGCATCACAAAATTGATCACAACCAAGGACAATTCAGCCACCCAATCAGTCAATTCAAACATTCCCGGTAATTATACAATTAAACCCCAAATTGATCGCTCTTAGTCCAATTCAATCTCGGTATGGACAGCCACCAAACAGGTCACTCTAGGCCAATAATTATCCTCAAAATACTCCATTAGGCTCCCCAAGACATCACCCAAATCAGCCCCCATGAGGACAATGCGAGGCACGCTCGAGATTCCACAATTGAACCCTAACTTAATCGAGCTCGGGTCAATTCAATCCAATATTTCCAGCCATCACACAACACATTCTAGGCCGCTAAACCTCATTAAAATTATCACGCTGAGCCACCAAATTCGCCCTAAAGTCATCCCCTGACATCCTCCACAAATTAACCCCTAAATTACCCTAATTAACCCCTAAAACTCATCTAGAAATGTACATTAGCCTAATTAGGGTTTAGGGTTGTACTCACTTGGATTCCTAAGCTCCCAACTGAGCTGAACAGATGGGGAAAATGGGCGGTCCAAGGTGGTCTCGCGGCAGCGGCAAGCAGCGGTCCTCGGCGGCCTTCACGGCGGCGCGAACGGCGGCGGCTTGCAAACGGCAGTTCCAACGGCAGAGAGAGGGAGAGAGAGACACGACGAGAAGGAGAGGAGAGGGGGACGGGATGGTGATAGTGGTGATGGTGAGGCGAGGATCGGCAGCACCGACAAGCGGCGGCGGTGGCTCTCCGGCGAGGGGCTTCACGCGGCCGAGCAAGGAGAGGAAGAGAGGGAGAGAGCTCACGGGAGAGGGAGAGAGGAGGGGATGGCCGGTGGTGATGATGGTGAGAATGAGGGGGAGAGAGAGAGACTAGAGAGTTTATGCACAAATGGGCTTAGTGGGGTTGGTGAACAACCTTCCACAAATGACCATCAAGTCCTCAAATCAAGGGTTGGGGTTAGGTCTAGCTTAAAAATCTAAGGGCACTATGGTCCTCAATTTCCAGCATTATTAGGCTGAAACAAGCTAATATAAAACCCCAAAATATTCCCCAAATAATCCCAAAATTCGGAACACTATAATTAGGCCTAGAGGCAAAATCGTAATTTTCCGGTTCCGGGTCAAATTTCCAATTTTTGACTCTACTGATCCCAAATATGATTGGCCACACAAAAATAACGTCGTCCTTGCAAAATAGTCGCGTACGCCCACGAAATTCGACACCGAAGTCCGGACTCAATTCTGCGATCGATTTCGCTCAATTTGCAATTTTAGCGTCTCTTACTAACGAGCGGCTGTTTAGGGGTTACGCGTATCGACGTAGGGTTACTCGAGTCGTGACGATCTCGATCTCCCAGAGAACACGAGGATTTATCGCTAGTTCCGGGGGGTCACAATCGTTCGGAATAAGTTCGGGATCGTTCGCCACGCGTACTCTCGGTCGTGCGAAATCACCCGCGATCCGATTGTGCGTCGTTGGCCAAACCAAATCCGTCACTCTCCTTGGATCGGCCCACATTGGCACAAAATATTTCCTCGTCGCTTCTCGGAATCGGACTCAATTCACAGTCAAGTTCTTGGGTCCACGTACCGTTTTTCCTAGTTAGCCTTTTCCTATTGGTCAGTATCCCAAGAATGATCAGTTCCGGGCGAGACTCACTAACTTGCAATGAGAAATACATCAATTTCATTTATTACGAAAGTGGGTCGAATTCAGGACGTTACAAATGTTAACCCTTTTACTCACCTCAACAAGTTTACAAAAGCCTCTATTTATAGGCTAAAGGGTACATGAATAATATAAGTACTTTGTACATGAATGTATGTGTTCATGTATACTATTAATGGAAGAGGTGATCATGTATATTGAAAGAGGGAATGTATAAAACTATTCATGGAATGGTGAAAAGTGATACATCCACATCATACAATGTATTTATAACAATTTGACTATTTTTTCCTTCACCTTTTTTTGGGAAAAAGTACCAAAAAAGTCCTAAACATTTTGCATTGGTACTAATTTAGTCCTAAAAATTTTAATTGAATCAATTTAATCCTAAACCTTTTCACATTGGTACCAATTCAGTCCGTTTGGCCAATTTAGGCTAGAAATCACTTACGTGGATGCCGGTGTTGACGTGGACATTTTCAAATTTTTTTTCAAATTTTTTTGTTATTTTTTCTTTTATTTTCCCTTTTCTTCTCTTTTCTTTCTTTTTATTTTTCCTTTCCTTTTTTTTTTCTTTCCTTCCTCTTCCATCCGCTGGTCGCTAGCCGCCACAGTGACCGGCAAAGGCCACCGGCGGCCGGCGAGGGCAAGGGCTGGGACGCCCTCGCCGACCAAAGGAGAGGCCAGCCCCTGGCGAGGGCCGGCGAGGGCTAGACGAGGTCACCCTTATATAGGATTTTCTACGGCACTCTGGTACAATAGTCCTTCATTCTACAGCAGAAAGACACGTGGATTTTTTTTTTGTCTTTATGAGCGCATGATATTTGCCTAGAAGAATAGAGGATCCAGATTTATAGGATTTTCTTAGTATGTAAAGATGTTTCGCAAGAGTTAATGTAGAGTTCTATATAACAATACTCTAGGAGAACTAAGACCGTATATAATACCACCAAAACACGATGTGTAAGTTTATATTATTTCTGACCAAAAAAAAATATTTATATTACTTAAAATCTTATATCCGTAGTCACGCTTTGCCGATGGAATATTCATCTCTCTTTTTTTCAATTGTATATATATGCGTGTGTTTACACTTAAATGTTATATGTTGATATTGTTGGACAATTGGTTTGGAAGAAATGGAATCGGAATGTAGTCGGGCGTGTAATCACTCTATTTTAGGATTAATTTGCCTCACGAAGTTGCTATAGGTTATGGTAAATTCCCTTCAAGATATAACAAAGTCACGGTGAGAATACTGGATAGCAATTCCAGTAAATTTCCTAAAACTCTCTACGAAACAATTGAGAAAATGGCTGTCTCTTGTTTCCTTTTAAGGAAGATGAAAAAGAATGAAGGTCAATTCGTCCAATATATATATAGAAAGCTTTTTATCAAATTTCTTCTTATAAGGTTTCTTATAAAATTTCTTTTAAACCCTTCTGTTTAGAAAGACATTTTTCTGAACATTTGGATTTTTCAAAAGATTCAAAAGACGGGTCATATTGGGCACAAAAATCTCCTAATCCTTTTTTAGAAAGTTTTTGTTCTTTCTTGATTTGTTTTTGGAGACGAATATTAGTGCACAATTGTGTTCCTATTTTATAAACATAAGAGGTTAGTTCACCATAAGATAGATGGTCATATGGAATTTGATTTCCATATTCTTCTCTTATCTTACCACGAACTTGTTCTCCTATGAGTTTTGGTAAACCAGCAAGAAATTTTTCTTTCCAAAAAAACTGGTTGCAATCTGTCCTTTGAAAAACTCTTTGTAAAAATATTTCTTTATATTCTCGGAATTCTCCTAAAGACCTACATTTCATATTGGATAAAAGATCTTGGTTTTTATCAAGGATATGAGAAGAATCTCCTAGAAAATGTAGGGATATAGAAAATATCAAAGTATTAACAGCATCTTGGATGGGCTGATCATCTTCATCAAGAATATTTTGACCAAAAGGGTCGAGTTTATAGGCATTTAAAATTTGAGACCTTTGCTCTTCATTCAGGTAGTTATTCCACCATCCTTTAAGCTGGCCTGTAAATCTGGCTATTAAAAGATATGCAACAAAATGATATCAGAGCCAAGGGGTCAATAAAGATATTCTTTATAAAATCATTCGCAGTAAAGACGATTTCCTTCATGGAGGTCTTTTCGCGAGATTTCTGGATGTGTTCCAGGCAGTAAAGCCTAGTGGGGTAGTAAGTCCGTTGGTAAGCATTGTCGAAATCTATTGAAAAGAAGAAAGTAGTCTTTTGCAATGAACTTATTAAGAAGATTTGAGTCTTCTTCTAGTTCTTTATCACAAATGTCCTCTGATCAAGGACCAATAAATAGAGAAGAGATTAACATAAAAGACTTCAATAAATCCATTGAAAATTGGTTCATTCCAAAAGTGAAACTTGATAAAATTTATGACCATTCCAAGTTTAAACTCTTTGGGAACAATGACTATGTCATTGTTACTGAAGAAAGAGACGTACCACTTTCTAATTCTTTTGCTTCAATACAACTCTTAAACAAGGATTCTATAAAGAAACATTCCCAGAAATGGAATTACATGCATATAGGTTTGGTACAGGTCGGTGCAAACCCCTTACCAAAGAAGGATTAGATACTTCCTTGCTTCTTGTTTTGAGAGATGCAAGACTTTTAAAATATGATGAATCCATTCTTGGAGCTGTAGAAACAAGTCTTTGCAATGGACCAATTTACTTTGATAGCCATCCTGGTCTTACTGTTTCTCTCAAAGACAAAAATATTTTAAAATCTCTCACCCTCCAAATAAAGACCCACAATTATTCTATAGCTGAAGGTTCTATTCCTATGGATCTCATCTACAAAGTTTATTACAAAGTGATGAATTCTACTTTCGGTAGTAAAGCTTTCAAATTAAATTCCAATAGGGAAACCCTTCTGTTACAAACAAATATTTCTAAAGCAAACGTCACTATTCCTAGGACCATTCCTTGGAATCAAATAACCCTTCCTGATCAATGGGAATTAGAAAACCGAATTCCCTAGCCAATCATTCAAAATTCTGATCCTACCAATATTATTCAACACCCTGAAGGAAGAGTAACTATTCAATTTTCCAGAAGATCTGTTGATATTCCTAGGAGGTCTTGTGACATTAGGTCAATTCCTTCTTGGCATTCTACTTCCTCTCGAAGGTCAGTAGATACTATTCCTAATATCCCTTTGACTAATCCTGAAGAAGCATCTGCAAGTGCACCTCCTCTTTCAAACATCAGTGGTATATTCCCAATGCTTTCTGGTCTCGTAAATGTCATATAGTCGATTTACCTTATGAACCAGAATTTTCTGAAAAAGACATTCCTACTAAAGTTAGACCTTCTCAAATGAATCATGAAGTTCTAGATTTCTGTCAAAAAGAAATACGAGAACTTCTTGAGAAAAAGCTCATTAGGAAAAGCCAATCACCTTGGAGTTGCTCTGCTTTCTATGTAAACAAAAATGCTGAACTAGAAAGAGGGGTTCCAAGATTGGTAATAAATTACAAACCTTTGAATACAGCCTTAAATAAGATATCCAATTCCTAACAAAAAAGATTTGTTAAATAGACTTTATGTAACGTCCTGAATTCGACCCACTTTCGTGATCAATAAAATGGATATGTATTTCTCATTTCATTTTAGTAAGTCTCGCCCGGAACTGATCATTCTCGGGATACTGACCAATAGGGAATGACTAACTAGGGAAAACGGTATGTGGACCCGAGAACTCGACCGTGAATTGAGTCCGATTCCGAGAAACGACGAGGGAATATTTTGGGCTAATGTGGGCTGATCCAAGGAGAGTGCCGGATTTAGTTTGGCCAACGCCGTACAATCAGATCTCGAGTGATTCCGCACGACCGAGAGTACGCGTGGCGAACAATCCCGAACTTATTCCGAACAATCGTAACCCCTGGAACTAGCGATAAATCCTCGCATTCTCTTGGAAGTCGAGACCGTCGCAACTCGAGTAACCCTAGGTCGATACGCGTAACCCCTAAACAGCCGCCCGTTAGTGAGAGACGCTAAAATCGCAATTGGGCGAAATCGATCGTGGAATTGAGTCCGGACTTCGGTGTCGAATTTCGTGGGCATACGCGACTATTTTGCAAGGACAACGTCGTTTTAGTGTGGCCACTTATATTTGGGATCGGAAGAGTCGAAAATTGGAAATTTGACCCGGGATCGAAAAATTACCGTTTTGCCCTTGGACCCTACCCTTGCAATCCGAATTTTAGAAATTATTGGAGGGCATTTGGGGGTTTAAATGTTAGTCTAATCAGCCTCTCATTTCCGAAATTTATGGACAAGATTACCCCTCTATTATTGGACACCAATTAATCTCAAGCCTTGGATAGGGGACATGATGGTCTTTTAGTGCAAGTTGGTCAACCACCCCACTAGCCCAATATGTATAACTCTTTCTCTCTCTCTCTCTCTCTCTCTCTCTCTCTCTCTCTCTCTCTCTCTCTCTCTCTCTCTCTCATTCCTCACCATTTTCCGGCCAGCAGCCCTTCCCCCAAGCCAACTCTCTCTCTCTCTCTCTCTCTCTCTCTCTCGGCTGCGCACGCCACTCGCCAGAGCACGCCGGGTGCCGCCACCGCCTAGCCTCACCACCACCACCATCCCATCCCATTCTCTCTCTCTCTCCATTTTCCTTCCCCTCGGCCGCGGGCGATCAACCCACGTCGCCGCTCGCCGGACCGCCGTCACACGCGAGCGCCGCCGCCAGTTGCCGACCGCCCGTCTCGTCACCTCGCCACCACCACTCATTCCTTCTCCCTTGTTCCGTACACCACCGACCAGCACCACCCTCTCCCCTCGCTGCCTTGAACCGTCGCCGCCGCTGATCGCCGCCGCGGGAGCCCCCGTCCACCGCCGTAAACCAGTGACCAGCCACCCAATTTCCCCACCTGTTCAGCCTTGTTTGGAGCTTAGGAGCCTAAGTGAGTATTAACCCTAAACCCTAATTAGGCTAATTAGCATTTCTAGATAGGATTAGGGTAATTTAGGAGTTAATTAAGGTGGTTTAGGGTTGATTATTGGGCTGTTGATTAGTGGTGGATTATGTGATGATTTGGGAGTCTAATATGTGGATTTCAATGTGGTTTAGTGTCCAAGAGTGGGCTGTTTGATGGCTAGAATTATAGGTATTAATTGGCCCGAGTTTGGTTAATTTAGGGTTCAATTGTGGAATTCCGAACATGTCTTGAATTGTCCATGTGGTGGCCGTTTCGTGCTTAATTATAATCAATTTCGTGATGCCATGTCACGTGCCTAATGTGGACGAATAGTGAGGAGTTAATGGGCCATTAATTATGTGATTTGCATGACTAATCGCATGGAAATTATGTGCCAAGGGTGAGCCGTGTTCGAATCGGACTAATTGTATTAATTGGGCATGTCAATGTGATGTTCTAAGCATGCTAAACTGTGATTTGCCCATATCGTGTCTGAATTGAATTATTGGATGATCTGGGCAAGTTAGTTTGTGGTATTGAGCATGTTGAGATACACATTGAATTGGCATTAATTGATTGTATGCCTATGTGAAATTGAATGCTCATTGCGCATGGCCACGCATTTCGTATGCGGAGCATTGGCATGATATGAGGATTGTGCGAGTATGCGTGCCTGACATGAGCATGTGATCACCTAACTGCCCTGATGCGTTTTACGCGGGGTTCAGATAAAATTGGTGTGTGTATATGTGTGATCACTATAAGCCCTGATGCGTGTTACGCTGGGTATTGAACCCGTCCTGATGCGTTTTACGCGGGACGATGCCCGGATTGCCGGAAGATGGCCAGCCTTATGCGTTTTACGCGGGTTTTGGTTCGTATAAGGAGATCGGTGTTGCACCTAATGCGTTTTACGTGGGCTAGAGACACTGGGCCTGATGCGTTTCACGCGGACCATGAAGTGTTGGTATGGATTGATAAACCTGATGCGTTTTACGCAGGTCAAACCTGATGCGTTTTACGCGGGTCAAACCTGATGCGTTTTACGCGGATCGAACTCTAATTGAGAAATGAGCAGTGTGCCAGCGTGCATTATTGAGCCAGATCATGAGCATGGACATATTGATGGCATATGTGTGCAAGGGTGCATTGGCAGTTGTGCAAGCATGTGCGTATCGGTGACTCATGTGTGATGTAGACATCAAGGAGTATGAGCATACGTATGGCGTGCGTGTGACTGAGTGTGTTCGCGTATGTGCCATGAGCATTATTATGAACTGTCTAACCTGTAGGGTCAATTGAGTGCTCGATTTGGGCCCGAGGGCCTAGGTCAATTGTTTATTGCTGGTTATAATGGTTGCGTGTGACTGTTTGCCTGTCAGGAGGTGCATGTTAGTCTAGTTTAGGTTTAGGGGGTTTTACTCGCTGAAATTCGTTCTCATTGTTGTTAAAAATCCAATGTTTCAAACCCTCGGCCCTGAAGATGTCTGAGGTTCCTATACGTTTTGGGATTCCATCTCGGATAAACCGGGATGTGACCGAGTATCCCGTAGGGAACGGGGATACGTATATTAGATACTTTACTACAGTATGGGTCGACGTGGGCACGCAGCATTTTCAGGCCCACGAGTATATAGCCTGGTGTTTCAGAGACTATTCTGGGACGTTCGAGCCCCTCAGGACTTTTGACGTCCTGTTCAACGGGCTAGGTGAGGTAGATCCCCAGTGTCAGGATGGAGAACTGGCGAGCCCCGAGTATACGTCCAAGGGGAGTTGTAGTTCTGGCCGCCGGCCTGTTATCTGGGAGGTTGACGAGTTTGACCCGATGGACGAGGAGCCGGTGGATTGGAACTCTGACCCGGAGCCGATGGAGTCGGACGAGAAGTCAGAGCCTATGGAGCAGGAGGGCGAGCCTGAGGAGATGGATTCTAAGGAGGAGCCCGTAGAGGCCGAGTCCGAGCTGGATTCCCTAGACTCCGAGGTTGAGCTGTCTGACAGTTCCTCTGAGTCCTAGGGATCCGACCCAGACTGGGTTCCGTAGGGTTTAGCCTTAGTCTTAGATAGGTCGGGCCAGTACCTTTTTGACCGGAGCCCCACCTAGTTTTAGTACCCTGACCGTCCGGGCCACTTACCTCTTTTTGCTAGTAGTGGCCGTTGACCCGTTTTTTATTGGTGGTGTATATTTTGGGTGTAAATGGATATTGTATATATTTCCCGATGTTAGTGCAAGTTGTATTTATGGTTTTACTGCTATCCCTGGTCATGTGGTTTTTAATTTGTACGGGTGTTTGTTTGCTTCCGCTTGTGCATTGTTCTCTGTGTTGAGTGTTGGGTCGGCGACGCGTCCTGGGACGTCGCACTGAATCGACCTCGGTAGGATTGTCGCATGCCGTAGGGTTCGGGGCGTGACACTTTATGTTGCAAAGATCTTTTCAAAATTTGATATGAAATCAGGCTTCTGGCAGATTCAAATTAGTGAAAAGGATAGATATAAGACAGCTTTTACTGTTCCTTTTGGCCAATATGAATGGAATGCCATGCCTTTTGGCCTGAAAAATGCTCCTTCTGAATTCCAAAGAATCATGAATGATATTTTTAATCATTGTTCTGATTACATTATAGTTTACATAGATGATGTTTTAATATTTTCTACATCCATAGAAAAACATTTTAAACACATCAATAATTTTATCAATATTGTAAAGAAAAATGGTTTAGTAGTTTCACCTACTAAAATATCTCTTTTCAAAACAAAAATTCGCTTTCTAGGACATTACATTCATCAAGGAATCATCATACCCATTGAAAGATCAATAACATTTTCTGAAAAATTTCCTGATGAAATCAGAGACAAAACCCAATTGCAAAGATTCCTAGGAAGTTTGAATTATATTATTAAATTCTTCCCTCGCATCAATATAATTTGCAAACCACTCCATCAGAGGCTCAAGAAAGATCCTCCACCATGAACTCAGATTCATACGATATCATAAAACAAATCAAGCGAACTGTCAAGGAAATTCCTTGTTTACATCTCGTTGATCCTTATGCTTTTAAAATTGTTGAAACTGACGCTTCTGATATTGGTTACGGAGGAATTCTTAAACAATCCAAAGACAATAAAGAACAAATTGTTCAATTTGTCTCCAAGCATTGGAATGTTTGTCAAAAGAATTACTCCACGATTAAAAAGGAGATTCTTGCTATTGTACTTTCTATTTCTAAATTTCACGGAGATCTTTTGAATTAGAAGTTCTTGTTACGAATTGATTGCAAATCTGCAAAAGATGTTTTGCAGAAGGATGTTCAAAATATTGCTTCTAAATAGATTTTCGCCAGATGACAAGCCATTTTATCTGTCTTTGATTTTGATATAGAATTCATAAATGGTTCTTCAAATTCTCTTCCAGATTTTCTCACAAGAGAATTTTTACAGGGAAAATGCCTCTCAAATCGCCCAACAAACCCACAAGGAGAGACAAAGGAAAATAAATTGCAGAACCATCTTCTGAAAAGAAACCATCCGGCTTAACCAATATCAGGACCTAGCTTCAGGCTGCCCAATAGCCAGTGAATATTACTACCATTTCCAGCCAGGTCAAAAAGGAACCCATTCCTCTTACAGGAAATCCTTCTGACTTCAATAAACTTTCTCAATATGACATAACCCAATTATCACAAGAAGAGGCTTTACAGCTTCTCCAACAGGCTTTCAGTACATAGCCCCAATCTTCCATGGCGATGGTCAGTCCAGACCCATCTCCCATAGCCACTCAAAAGGCAAAGGGAAAAACAGTTTCTAGTGAGGTGGTCATACAGTCTACCCAGGCAACTCCTCCAAAATCAAAATTTTTTCATAAAACAATATTTCAAAACATTTGCAATGTTGAAAATGGCTTTTATAATGAGGATCCATATCTTTTTGCCAAAAATATGTTTTCTGAAAAATTCTTTTATACCCCTCATGATATTTACAAAACAATCGAATTTTATGATAAAATTTTAGAAGATATATATATAACACCTCTTGGTGTCTAAATTGCTAATACGGACACACCCATTCATGTCCGAAAAATTGTAATTCGGACATAACCCTTTGTGTGTGAAAACCGCAATCCGTACACAACCCTTCATGTCCAAAAAGTTGCAATTCGGACACAACTCTTCAAGCATGAAAACCGTCATGTCCTAAAATGGACAGTTTTGTCCGAACAGTCACAAATCCAAAAATAAATAAATAAATTGTTGATTAAGGCTTATTTTGGTCCGCAGTGCACAAGCGTACTAAGTGCACGTAATAATCGCGCACCCGTACGTAGGTATTGTGGAGTCTAGCCCACTCACCTATTTTTCTCCATTTACAAAAGTAAATAACACTTTCACTAATAAAGAAACCAAAACTTTCATTTTTTTTCTACGTGGGACAAGGAAAATGCCTTATTTGCAAACACCAACAGATATTCAAAGTCCGGAAAAATTAATAATCCCTTCTTTTCTTTTCAAATAAATAGTAAAGTCTACTGGTTGTGAAAGAGATATAGCTCAAGCCATGTCTCCACTCTATCCGTAAAGTAAAACAAAGAAAGATTTCGACCCCTATCTTTTTCCATTGAACTTCCATAAAGCACATGCATATTTGTTACAATATATTTCAGTTTTCATCCCTAACGATGATTTGGAAAATTTCTTAAAGTTTTTTAATCCAATCTTTTAAGATTAACGAGATTTGGTGCATCTTTTTTTTCTTGATTTCAAAAGTTATTTCTTTTCTTACTTATTCAAAGCTCTTTTCCTTGCTTCCTCTACAAACCACACGTCTAGTTTCTTGTTAGTTAACAAAAAGGGAAATTGTTAGTTAACAAAAAGGAAAAATGAGAGAGATGGGTTACGATCCAAAGTTGTCGATACACGAAAGACTGAGGAAGATTAAAGAAGACGTTGACCATTACTTGTATAGTCTATAACATTCCTAGGGACAATATCAGAAATGTCTATTGTTCTAGAGTGTTCCTGTAATTAATACGGGTAGTTGATAAATGGGAAAATAGAACCTCTTCTGATTAGAGGAGTATTTGTATATATAGCCTATAGGGTCCACCCTCTTCATTTGTGTAATCTCGCCACTAATAAAAAATACAAAGATTCTCTCTCTAGGTTTTCCTCTGTAGAATTTGTGTGACTGGTGAGAAAAGCTTATTTGGGAAGAAATTACAGTAAAGGAATGCTAAATCAAACGGTCCATGACAGATGTAACTAGCTTATTGTCACGCCCTGCACTCCTCGGCGCGCCACATCCCTCGCAAGGGTCGATTCGTGTGCGACGTCCCAGGACGCGTCGCCGACCCAACTCCCAACACAGAGATTTAAAGCACATGCGGAAGTAATTAAAACCACCCGTACATTAAAATACACCTAACCAAGGATAGCCATACAACAACCAGCACGGATAAATATACACTTGTTTTGACATTGGGAAACATATACAATATTCATATACAGCCCACCCTCAAAAGTCAAAAGCGGGTACGTGGCTCGGCGATCAAACACTATATCTAGCCGGGGCTCCTCCCAAAACATTTCAATACGCCTGGCATCCTCAAGGCTGGGGGTCTGAAAAATTTGGGTTTCAACAACAGTGAGAATAAATCTCAGCGAGTAATTCCCTAAACCTAAATTAGGCTAAAGTGCACCTCCTGACGAGTACTAAATCAACACACCAAGCAAATCATAATTGACTTAGGCCCTCGGGCCCAAATCCAACACTCACCTTGCCCTGCAGGTTAGGCACTTACAGTTCAAGCATAAAACATAGGACCCAGTCGCAGCACATGTACACATCATTTGGTCACAACGCATGTCATGCTTATGCTCGTGCTCATACGCGTGCTCACGCCTCATCAATGCATTTTCACACGCTTGCACTCTAGCATACTTGCCATTTATCAATTTCTCCTCCGACCCGCGTTAAACGCATCAGGTCCGACCCGCGTAAAACGCATCAGGTCTATCACTATCCAACACTTCCTGGCCCGCGTAAACGCATCAGGCCCAGTGTCTCTAGCCCGCGTAAACGCATCAGGCGCAACACCGATCTCCATATACGGACCGAACCCGCGTAAACGCATCAGGTTGGCCGTCTTCCGGCAATCCGGGCATCGTCCCGCGTTAAACGCCTCAGGACGGGTTCACTACCCCGCGTAAAACGCATCAGGGTTTATTGTGATCACACATTCACAAGCACCAATTTTCATCTGAACCCCGCGTTAAACGCATCAGGGCATTTTAGGTGATCACAATGCACATGTCACTCGAGCACACTTGTAAATGCACATGCCGTGCCAATGCTCGTGATGCAAACTCATGGCTATAACGTTCACATATGGGCATTCACTTGCACCGCACCACTTACTCAAATCACGATGCAATCATGCGCATTTGCACCACGCATATTCAATTTCATAAATCAACATGCCCAATCAGACAATCAATTCAAATCAGCCATGACATCAACTTGACACACAATCCATGCACAATCCACACAACCGGGATAACAAGAACCCTCGCATTCGAGGCCCGCCAAGCTATTCCATTCTCGGTCCCGCTAAACAAGCAACATGGCATCCTAAAATCAATCACAACAAGGCTCATTTAGCCGTCAATTGATCAATGCGATCATTCCCGATAATCACACAATCAAGCCTCAAATTGATCGCGCCTTGTCCAATTAAATCCCGGTATGGACAGCCACCAAGCAGGTCATTCTAGGCCAACAAATACCCTCAAAATACTCTATTAGACTCCCCAAAGCATCACCCGAATCAGCCACCATGAGGACCAAACTAGGCGCGCACTATAATCCACAATTGAACCCGAACTTAACCGAACTCGGGCCAATTCAATCCAATACTTCCAGCCATCGCATAGCACATTACGGGCCACTAATCCTCAATTAAATTGTCACACTAAGCCCGTAAAATAGCCACAAAATCAGCCACCATACGGTCCACAAATTTCATCCGCCAAGTCCACAATTTCGCCCAAATCAAGGCATCTATGCTTCGCCACATCACAGCACTCTATAGACCACTAAACCTCGATTAAATCATCACTCTCGGTCACCAAATGTGCCACAAAATCAGTCCCTAACAGCCACCGTTTGGATCACAAGTTTCTCCCGCCAAATCCACAAATTCGATCCGAATCGAAGCACCCAAGCTCAGCCGACTCACAGCACAATACGGGACTCTAAATCTCAATTAAATCATCACGACTCACCACCAAAACAGCCACGATAACAGCCCCTAACAGCCTCCACCGTTTAACCCCTAAATTAACCTAATTAACCCCTAAAACCCGTCTAGAAATGCAAATTGTCCTAATTAGGGCTTAGGGTCAAACTCACCGGATGTCCTAAGCTTCAAACCGGGCTGAACACGTGGTAATGGCGGCTGGACAGCGGCGGTCCTTCGCCGGAACAGTAACGGCGGCGGCGGCTCCGGCGAACGGCGCGAGCGACGGCGACGGTCTAAGCTAATCCACGGCCTGAGAGGGAGAGAGAGGGGCACGGTCAGAGATAGAGAGGGAAATGGAACGGCTGGACGGCCGGGCGAGGCGACGGATCCGCGCCGGAACAGTGACGGCGGCGGCGGAGCTCCTCCGGCTCAAGGCCTCTCACGGCCAAACCGAGAGAGAGAGAGAGAGAAAAGGGAGGGAAGGGGGCTTGCCGGTTGTTTGTGGTGGAACACGGCGGCGACCGGGCAAGCACCGGGAGGCGGCGACGGCGACGCGGGCCGGCCGGCAAGCCGGCGAACAGCGGCGGCCGGGCGCGAAAGGCAAGAGCGGCGAGCCTGCTGCTGCGCGCGCGAGGAGGAGAAGGCGACAGGCGGGGCGGCGGGCCGGCGGAGGGCGCGACGACGGCCGAGCTTGCTGGCGGCGGCGACTGGTGGAGCGGCGACGAGCCGAGCTCGTGCGCTCGGGAGGGGAGGAAGCAGCGTCGAGCGGAGCTGCCGCGCGGCGCGGCGGCGCGACGCCAGTGCGAGGAGGACGGCGCGCGTCGCGGCGATCGGTAGGGTGGCGTCGAGCGGAGCTAGATGGGCGGTCGAGCGGCGGGTGAGCGGAGCGAGAACGGCTAACCAAGCGAGTTCGGGGAAGGAAGAAGGAAGAAGAAGAAGAGAAAGAAAGAAGAAAAGAAAAAGAAAGAAGGAAAAGAAACGAAGAGAGAGAGAGAGAGCAGGTGGGAGTGGGTGAGCTGAGGGGACGTGGGCAGGGGGAGACGTGCGCGAAGAGGACATGCGCGGCAGAGGAGAGAGAGAGAGAGAGAGAGAATAAAAGAAAATATTTGAACATTCAAATATTAATCGCGATCCGATGGCCCAAATTAAAAACCGAAAGTGGTCTACGGGTCCAAAATAAGCCTCGCACATAAAAAGGGACAAAGGCCAAATTAATTAGACCAAATCATAACGAGGGAGGTCTAATAGTCCAAATTCGCACGTGGTCAAAAACTCCCATTTTTCCATCATTCCTGACAATCTCAACGTTGGCTACCATAATATTGACACCGTCCAATTTATTTTGTCCCGAAACTCCCGGAAATCGACTGCCAAGTTCGGGGTCCAAATAACGGCCAAATTTGATCGAGTGCGATTCTAGCGAAATCTCTAATTTAAAATGATAATCGGGAGTGATCAGTTCCCGGGCGAGATTTTACTATAAGCACACTGACAAATTACGCGTTTTATAAATCCCAAAAATGGGCCGAAATTCGGGATGTCACAACTCTTCCCCCTTACAAAAATTTCGTCCTCGAAATTTACAATCCAACCCAGTTATCCAAACAAATGGGGGTACTGGTGTCGCATCAGCTCCTCACTTTCCCACGTCGCACTTTCAATCCCATGGTGTTTCCAAATTACCTTGGCTATCGAAATTTCTTGTTTCACAACACTCTCTCTATTCTATCTTCGATCCTAACTGCCTTTTCCACGTACGACACCCTGTCGTCCACGTCCATTACTTCATGATTCAGCTCATGGGTCGGGTCTGGTTCATACTTCCTTAACATCGACACGTGGAAGATGATATGAATTTGTGACAATTTCGGTGGTAAGGCTAGGCAGTATGCTAACGATCCAATCCTTTCCAAAATCTCATATGGGTCTACATATCTTGGACTTAGTTTCCCTTTCTTGTCAAACCGAGACAATCCTCTCATCGGCGATACCTCGAGAGAAACGTGATCCCCTACTTGAAACTCCAAAGGCCTACGTCTCCGGTCCACATAGTTCTTTTGACGGCTCTGAGCAGTTCTCAACCTTTCCCGGATAACCTTTACTGTTTCCACCGATTGCCGAATAAACTCTGGACCCGTTATACTTCTTTCCCCCACTTCATCCCAACACAATGGTGTTTTGCACACCCTGCCATATAGTGCCTCAAACGGTGCCATCCCGACACTCTGCTGAAAATTGTTATTGTAGGCAAATTCCACCAAATGTAACTGTTCTTCCCACTTGTCTTGAAAAATCTAACTCACATGCTCTCAGCATGTCCTCCAAAGTCTGAATAGTCCTCTCAAACTGGCCATCCATCTGCGGATGATAGGCCGTACTGAATTGTAACTTAGTCCCCATGGTCGATTGCAGACTTTTCCAAAAATTCGCAGTAAATCGGGGATCACGGTCCGAAGTGATTGACACCGGTACCCCATGAAGACGAACAACTTGTCGTACATATAGCTCTGCCAGCCTTTCTAACTCGAAGTCCTTTCGCACCGCCAGGAAGTGCGCTGACTTGGTCAACCTATCCACTATCACCCATATAGAGTCGTGTCCCCTCTGGCTTCTTGGCAGTCCCGTTACAAAATCCATTGTAATGTACTTCCATTTCCATTATGGGATTCCCAACGGCTGCAACATTCCGCCAGGTTTACAATGCTGTGCCTTCACTTGTTGGCACGTCAAACACTTGGCCACATGCTTGGCCACGTCCACTTTCATTCCATTCCACCAGTAGTGCTGTCGGAGATTCTGGTACATCTTAGTGCTGCCCGGGTGAATGCTATAATTGCTCCTGTGAGCCTCCGACAAAATCTCTTCCTTAAGTCCCCAATCATCGGGCACACATAACGTCCTCGAAACTTAAGAATTCCGTCCTCGGACACTTGGAAGTCCGGTTTCCTCTTAGTGCCATCCATCTCCAAAATCTTCTGAATCTCAGGGTCTGTAGACTGCAACGCCTTAATCTTGGGTTGCACTTCCGGTTCAATCCTTAATGTCGCCATCAGACTAGAGAGGTGTCCTACCTCGAACTTAAATTCTGAATGCCGCGATCCCTCCAATAAAATCCACTCTTTGACCAACAATTGCGCGATGCTCGATTTCCGACTCAAGGCATCCGCTACCCGATTGGCCTTTCCGGGATAATATAATATATCACAATCATAGTCCTTTAGCAACTCCATCCAACGCCTTGGGCTCATATTCAATTCCTGAAAACTCTCTTTGCGCTTTTCCGTCCATCGGAATTTCGTTTTCCTTCTTAAGCAACATCATCAATGAAGTGGCTATCGCTGAGAATCCTTCCACAAATCGTCGATAATACCCTGTCAGTCCTAGGAAGCTCCGCACCTCAGTAACTATTGTCGGTCTCGGCCAATCCATCACTGCTTCAATCTTTGCCGGATCCACGGAGATTCCTTCTCCGGAAATTATATGTCCGACAAACGCTACCCGATTCGGTCAAAATTCACACTTGCTAAACTTAACATACAGTGCATGCTCTCTTAGCATCCTTAAAACCTTTTCCAAGTGTGCCTCATGTTCCTCGGGACTCTTTGAATACAATAGGATATCATCGATGAAGACAATGACGAACTGGTCTAAGAATTCCTTGGATACTCAGTTCATTAAGTCCATGAAAGCAGCAGGGCATTAGTTAGTCCAAACGGCATTACCGTGAACTCATAATATCCATACTTCGTCCTGAATGCCGTCTTTGGGATAACCTCCTTTTGGATCCTTAACTGATGATGCCCTGTCCTTAGGTCGATCTTAGAAAATACCGAGGCTCCCTGCAATTGGTCGAACAGGTTGTCAATCCTTGGGAGGGGATACTTATTCTTGACTGTCACTTGACTCAGCTGACGGTAATCGATACACAGCCTCAACGACCCGTCCTTCTTCCTGACGAACAGGACTGGCGCTCCCCATGGGAGACGCTCTCGGTCGGATAAAACCTTTGTCTAGCAATTCTTGCATCCGAACCTTAAGTTCTTTCAACTCGACAATGACATCCTATAGAGCGGCTTCGAGATTGGCTCAGTCCCTAGGGTTAATTCAACCACAAACTCCACTTCCCTTTCAGGTGGCAATCCCAGCAATCCCTGAGGAAAGACATCGGGAAGATTACACATCTCGTTTATGTCCTTTAGCCTTGGTTCCTCAACCGACTAGTTAGCCACCAAATCATTATCTTTCTATACTTCAAGGCCAAGCTCAATCCATCCAATTCCAATCCAACAGTCTCCCAAAAACGAATCACATCGATCTTTTACAAAATCTGAAATTTCTAAGCAATACTCATCTTTCCAAACTCGTCCAAGAATATCAGCAGTAATCCATAAATTCTTAGACCGATTGCGCCTATTCACCATAAAATTAATTATAAGTCTTTCGTGACCACTCAAGCGATAACTTCAAATTCATCTCCTATTGCACCCAATATCACCTCGTAACGCATACCGACTTTCACGGCACATCCTTCGCTTCCTTCTCAGCCAAAACATATACTTTTCCTTAGATCCTTAGCCGATTCTGATTGATCTTCAGGGCAGCTCTCGCTTAATGTCCTACCTGCGATCACTGTGATTGCATCAGTGGTCTAATCTATCGGTTCAGCAATTTCTCACTCGATGACCTTGCTGTCCACATCCACAACATGCTTCACTTATACCTTGACAATGACTATTTCTATGCCTTTTTCCACAAGACCTACATACGGCGTCGGAGTAGTAGTTCGGCTCTCCACAGTTCTTCCTTACCAGAGGGACAAGTCTCATATTCTCTATCATAGACCTTTTTCCCAAGTTCCTATTGTCCCTAACCGGCGCGTACCGCGGTCCCAAAGCAGCAGCCATTTCACTCATATCCATTTTACCCATTGAGCCGTCTCACACAGCTCATTGAAATCCCTTAAAACTCAAGAGTACTAACTGATTGCAAAGTTCCGATTTCAATCCATCCCCGAACCTCTTTGTCCTATCCACATGGTCCTTGACCATCCTTGGTGCATACTTAGGTAGCCTTACAAACTTGGCCTCGTATTGATCGACTGACATCCAGGAGGAACTCTGTCTTTTTCTGTTCTTGTGCACTCTCCGAAAATTACTTCCCATTGAAGTCCCCTACCAAAGCATCCCCCAACACTGCAAAGCCTTTTTCCAACCCTTAGATCCAAAGTGATGTAGCCTCGGAGTCACTTTTCCCATCAAACTGCGGAGGTTTCAATTTCGAAAATTGCTCAACTAGCTATTGCGTCTATCTAACTGCATTAACTTACTCTCAACCTTGGTTCCCATCATTCCCATTAAAATTCCAACCTCCTCATGTGCCTTCAGAATTCCATCCACTCTGGGATCCTCTGCAACTCTAGCTTGCAGACCTATGCGACCTCGACCTCGACCTCGACCTCTACCTCGACCTCAACTTCAACTACTCAAACTCACAAGGTCACACCACTCACTTACCTGCTATAATCCCATTCAGGAATTAGAGACCTAAACCAAGCTAAACCGGTCTAAGGTCTAGGCGGTATACACAACAAGCAAGCAACCAAAGCATGCGATCTTACACAATAGCACGACATCTCAACCAAGGAGATTCGCGTACTTACCTCGGGTCCTGCCGCACCTGCACTTTACGATCAACTAAAACAAGCACTCAATCAAACACAAGCAGTCAGGAGGTACACATAGCACACGAGGTCACCCTACTGGCTACCCAAGGTCACCGCTCCTTATCACTCCAAGCTTCGACCTAATTGGACCGAGCTGACCTTGCTCTGATACCAAATCAAACGGGGATGTCACGCCCCGCACTCCTCGGCGCGCCACATCCCTCGCAAGGGTCGATTCGTGTGCGACGTCCCAGGACGCGTCGCCGACCCAACTCCCAACACAAAGATTTAAAGCACATGCGGAAGTAATTAAAACCACCCGTACATTAAAATACACCTAACCAAGGATAGCCATACAACAACCAGCACGGATAAATATACACTTGTTTTGACATTGGGAAACATATACAATATTCATATACAGCCCACCCTCAAAAGTCAAAAGCGGGTACGTGGCTCGGCGATCAAACACTATATCTAGCCGGGGCTCCTCCCAAAACATTTCAATACGCCTGGCATCCTCAAGGCTGGGGGTCTGAAAAATTTGGATTTCAACAACAGTGAGAATAAATCTCAGCGAGTAATTCCCTAAACCTAAATTAGGCTAAAGTGCACCTCCTGACGAGTACTAAATCAACACACCAAGCAAATCATAATTGACTTAGGCCCTCGGGCCCAAATCCAACACTCACCTTGCCCTGCAGGTTAGGCACTTACAGTTCAAACATAAAACATAGGACCCAGTCGCAGCACATGTACACATCATTTGGTCACAACGCATGTCATGCTTATGCTCGTGCTCATACGCGTGCTCACGCCTCATCAATGCATTTTCACACGCTTGCACTCTAGCATACTTGCCATTTATCAATTTCTCCTCCGACCCGCGTTAAACGCATCAGGTCCGACCCGCGTAAAACGCATCAGGTCTATCACTATCCAACACTTCCTGGCCCGCGTAAACGCATCAGGCCCAGTGTCTCTAGCCCGCGTAAACGCATCAGGCGCAACACCGATCTCCATATACGGACCGAACCCGCGTAAACGCATCAGGTTGGCCGTCTTCCGGCAATCCGGGCATCGTCCCGCGTTAAACGCCTCAGGACGGGTTCACTACCCCGCGTAAAACGCATCAGGGTTTATTGTGATCACACATTCACAAGCACCAATTTTCATCTGAACCCCGCGTTAAACGCATCAGGGCATTTTAGGTGATCACAATGCACATGTCACTCGAGCACACTTGTAAATGCACATGCCGTGCCAATGCTCGTGATGCAAACTCATGGCTATAACGTTCACATATGGGCATTCACTTGCACCGCACCACTTACTCAAATCACGATGCAATCATGCGCATTTGCACCACGCATATTCAATTTCATAAATCAACATGCCCAATCAGACAATCAATTCAAATCAGCCATGACATCAACTTGACACACAATCCATGCACAATCCACACAACCGGGATAACAAGAACCCTCGCATTCGAGGCCCGCCAAGCTATTCCATTCTCAGTCCCGCTAAACAAGCAACATGGCATCCTAAAATCAATCACAACAAGGCTCATTTAGCCAGTCAATTGATCAATGCGATCATTCCCGATAATCACACAATCAAGCCTCAAATTGATCGCGCCTTGTCCAATTAAATCCCGGTATGGACAGCCACCAAGCAGGTCATTCTAGGCCAACAAATACCCTCAAAATACTCTATTAGACTCCCCAAAGCATCACCCGAATCAGCCACCATGAGGACCAAACTAGGCGCGCACTATAATCCACAATTGAACCCGAACTTAACCGAACTCGGGCCAATTCAATCCAATACTTCCAGCCATCGCATAGCACATTACGGGCCACTAATCCTCAATTAAATTGTCACACTAAGCCCGTAAAATAGCCACAAAATCAGCCACCATACGGTCCACAAATTTCATCCGCCAAGTCCACAATTTCGCCCAAATCAAGGCATCTATGCTTCGCCACATCACAGCACTCTATAGACCACTAAACCTCGATTAAATCATCACTCTCGGTCACCAAATGTGCCACAAAATCAGTCCCTAACAGCCACCGTTTGGATCACAAGTTTCTCCCGCCAAATCCACAAATTCGATCCGAATCGAAGCACCCAAGCTCAGCCGACTCACAGCACAATACGGGACTCTAAATCTCAATTAAATCATCACGACTCACCACCAAAACAGCCACGATAACAGCCCCTAACAGCCTCCACCGTTTAACCCCTAAATTAACCTAATTAACCCCTAAAACCCGTCTAGAAATGCAAATTGTCCTAATTAGGGCTTAGGGTCAAACTCACCGGATGTCCTAAGCTTCAAACCGGGCTGAACACGTGGTAATGGCGGCTGGACAGCGGCGGTCCTTCGCCGGAACAGTAACGGCGGCGGCGGCTCCGGCGAACGGCGCGAGCGACGGCGACGGTCTAAGCTAATCCACGGCCTGAGAGGGAGAGAGAGGGGCACGGTCAGAGATAGAGAGGGAAATGGAACGGCTGGACGGCCGGGCGAGGCGACGGATCCGCGCCGGAACAAGTGACGGCGGCGGCGGAGCTCCTCCGGCTCAAGGCCTCTCACGGCCAAACCGAGAGAGAGAGAGAGAGAAAAGGGAGGGAAGGGGGCTTGCCGGTTGTTTGTGGTGGAACACGGCGGCGACCGGCAAGACCGGAGGCGGCGACGGCGACGCTGGGCGGCCGGCAAGCCGGCGAACAGTGCGGTCGGGCGCGAAAGGCAAGACAGCGTGGCGAGCCTGCTAGCTGCGCTGCGAGGAGGAGAAGGCGACGATCGGGGCGGCGGCCGGGCGGAGGGCGCGACGACGGCCGAGCTTGCTTTGGCGGCGGCGACCGGTGGAGCGGGCGACGAGAGCCGAGCTCGTGCGCTCGGGAGGGGAGGAAGCAGCGTCCGAGCGGAGCCGCCGCGCGCGGCGGCGCGACGCCTGGCGAGGAGGACGGCGGCGTCGGCGACCGGTAGGGTGGCGTCGCGGAGTGGATGGGCGGTCGAGCGGCAATCAGGTGAGCGGAGCGAGAACGAAGCGGAACCGTGGAGTTCGGGGAAGGAAGAAGGAAGAAGAAGAAGAGAAAGAAAGAAGAAAAGAAAAAGAAAGAAGGAAAAGAAACGAAGAGAGAGAGAGAGAGCAGGTGGGAGTGGGTGAGCTGAGGGGACGTGGGCAGGGGGAGACGTGCGCGAAGAGGACATGCGCGGCAGAGGAGAGAGAGAGAGAGAGAGAGAAGGAGAGAGAGAGAATAAAAGAAAATATTTGAACATTCAAATATTAATCGCGATCCGATGGCCCAAATTAAAAACTGAAAGTGGTCTACGGGTCCAAAATAAGCCTCGCACATAAAAAGGGACAAAGGCCAAATTAATTAGACCAAATCATAACGAGGGAGGTCTAATAGTCCAAATTCGCACGTGGTCAAAAACTCCCATTTTTCCATCATTCCTGACAATCTCAACGTTGGCTACCATAATATTGACACCGTCCAATTTATTTTGTCCCGAAACTCCCGGAAATCGACTGCCAAGTTCGGGATCCAAATAACGGCCAAATTTGATCGAGTGCGATTCTAGCGAAATCTCTAATTTAAAATGATAACCGGGAGTGATCAGTTCCCGGGCGAGATTTTACTATAAGCACACTGACAAATTACGCGTTTTATAAATCCCAAAAATGGGCCGAAATTCGGGATGTCACACTTATTGAGGTATTTCTTTTGAATTTTAATGCTTCCTTGTATGCGGTTTTGGCATCTAATTTGCTATTTTTTTTTAACTTAATCTAATTTGTTAGTGTTTTTTTGGAAAAAATCTAATTTGCTAGTTGTCTCACAAAAAATCTGCACAAGATCATAATAGAAAATGAATAAGCCAGTTAGAGAGAGAAAGAGAAGGAGAGAGACCTTGATCCCGTTGTGGTCTTATTCCTTGTCTAATCAAAGTCGGAATCATTAGTCGGCTTCTTGCTCTCAGAATAGCTCTATGCATATAATGTCATGTGGTTCTCCTATGAGGCCTTGCTTTGAGGGCCACTTCTACAGCATTATACGACATAGAATTGATTACATTTCCTCCTCGCTTCCTTTGGAATTGTCAAATTTGTGTAGAAATCACGTGAATATAATTTTTTAAAATTTTTCCCAATTTGATTAATTGAAAAGATTGAATCACAGGCATTTCGTAGGTGGGAAAAATCAAAGTTTGCCAAATTTGTGTAAAAATAAATTGAATATAATTTTTCAAAAAAATTTCCAATTTGTTAGGTAGAAGAAAAGATAGTATAGAAGATGATGTCCACTGGAAGTGAGGAATTGAATTTTATGTCTAATTATGCTGAAGAAGTGGTGGATGATTTCACCGAAAGTGTGGCAATCTCAACGAATGATGAAGAAGTGACCCTTTAAACCGCAAGCGGACAATATATGTGGAGCACATATGAGAGCGAGTAGCTGACTTATTATTCTGACTTTGACGAAGCCGACACTTCCACTGAAAGTGTGGTTGAATTTTATGTCTAATGATGCCGAAGAAGTGGTGGATAGTTCAGACGGAAGTGAGGAGGAAATGTTAATGAATATATCGCGCATGATGGGACGTTAGATGGATAGGTTAAGAAAGGTCAAAGTTTGGTCAAGTTTGTTTAAAAATCACATGAATATAGTTTTTCAACATTTTTCCCAATTTGATGAATTGAGAAATTGGGCCATACACTTTCCGTTGCTGCAAAAGTCGAATCAATGGGACGTCAGACGGAAAAGTTATGCTCAATCAAAGTTTGGCCAAATTTATGTAAAAATCACATGAATATAATTTTTTTTTTTAAAATTATGTATGAAATTTTTTTTGTATTTGGTAAAGAAAGTGGATGCAGTCGGTGGTGACATAATGTAGAATGAGATATTTTTATTTCATCTAATTGTTTCAAGGAAGTGGACACGGTGAATAAAGTTGTTAGTTACTAAAGAAAGTGAATATAATGCTATAATGTTTTTTTTTTTAACAAAATCCTTATATGGATTCACTTCGGTAGCTTATCTTCTCCAAAGAACCATAGTATTTCAGAATTTCCGGCTAATCCCATTTTAAAGAAGACTTTTACCAATCCTTTTGAAATGCCTATTATTTTTTATTTTTACAGTTTTTACACCACTATGTTTTAAAGACCATAATCATTATATTAATAAAAAATTTTGTACAAATACCTTTATTTGAAAAATTCAGCAATATGAAATTCAAAATTCTAGTTAAACGAACATCCATGAAAAAAATTACGTTGAAATATAAACAGAAAAGTAGAAAAGATGGGGCGCTAGAGACTTAAGCCATCTGTTAAGACAAATAAGGCCCCAGGCAAGGTAAAAGTTAAAAGGAAAGTTGCATCCAATTCTCTTGCTTTTTAAATTAGAGGTTTACTATTTTGTCCTTTACCCTTTTTTGGCCTTTGGGGCGAGTTACTCAGCATTCAACATTGGTCTTCCAAATTTATTTTTTTATTATTCAATGAGCTCATATAATCAAAATATTAAATATTGTGAAGTGAACTTGTCTTGAGCAAAAAATGTTTTCAACTATTCTTATTTATTCTTTTGAGATTTGTTTTGAAATTTTATTATATGGATTTGATGGCTATAGTTTTAGTTTACTTCTTTTTGGTTAAATCAATTTCAGATAGGTTGATTTGATTCCTCAATTTCTCAGTTTAGGTGAATGTATAAACTCTCATTGAAATAGATAGTAGAATTACATATTCAACGGCAATTGAACTTTACGCTTTATTATTTTTGGCCCAAAAATTTTCTACTTTTCTTGGGATAAGTGCATTGGAAGTCCTAAAACTTATCGCGAAAGTGCAATTGAGTCTTAAAACTTTAAAAAAGTGTAATTAAAACCTAAAACTTATCACACAAGTGCAATTGAGTCCTAAAACTTTCAAAAAGTGCAATTAAATCCTAAAACTTATCAAATTGATCCGATCAAGTCCTTCTGTTGATTGCGCTTTTTGAAAGTTTTAGAATTCGATTGCACCTTTGTGACAAGTTTTAGGACTTAATTGTAATTTTTTAAAGTTTTAGGACTCGATTGTACTACCATGACAAATTTTAGGACTTCCAATTTGCTTATTCCATTTTTCTTTAGTGATTATTTCGTTTTAATATATGAAATAAAGAGAATGATAAAACGATTTCAGTAGAATCTTACAGTTGAATATATTTTGCTGGGAAGGATCAGAGGCAAAATTATTATTATTTTTGGTATCGGGTGTGCCATTCATAGAATGCTAAAGAAATGAGAAAAAGACCATTAAGCCTGGAATATGTATTGCATATTCCATGACGTTCGAACTTGAAGTATTTATAATCCAGAATATAAATGGGAGATGAACAATTACTTCTTTTACTTCAAAATCTATATAATCTTGAACAAATTAAAAGGAAATTGAAATTTCACTATGTTTTAAAGCCCATAATCATTTTATTAACAAAAATTATAGTATAAATGCCTTAAATTAAAAAATTCAGCAGTACAAAATTCGAAATTCCTCTAAAAGCAACCTCCATGAAAAGAGAAGTACTTTAAACATAAACAAAAAGTTGGAAAGCTAGGGCGTTGGAGACTAGATTGGTATTCAATGCTGATCAGACAAATGATTAGTAATTAGTAGGGTTAATACAACGAAAAACTCTAATCTGATACACATGTTATAAATTTATCTCAAACTAATTTTTTGACCACCAAAAACCTCAAATTAGTATATCTGTGGTAAATTTACCCTCCGTTAGTTTTCGTTAAATTTTATTATCAAATTATTGAGTTTGATGATATGTGGCAGTTGACGGATGTACTAGTTTCGATTTTACCCCTCCGTTTATCACAAGTTTACTATTTTATGATTTTTCGTGATATTAATCCAATTTAACGAAGAATATATTTGTCACATGTATATCAATTTGAAGTTTTTTGTGATCAAAAAAATTAATTTGAGATAATTTATTATAAATATATAAATTTTAAGTTTTTCGTGATAATAACCTTAATTAATAAGTAGCAAGCCCAAAACTCGCCGTCCTCTTCCTCGTACGGCTCCTTGAAAAGAATATGACAGATCGAATCATGCCATTGGTCATCTGTCAGGACAGGAACGGCACAAAAGAGTGTCAAAAGTCGATCTTCATAGGATCAAAGTGTAAGCTGAATCCAATGACAAATATTCTTTTTCTCTCAAATTAAATATACCTCGTTTTTCAAATTAGGAGTTTACCGTTTTCTCCTTGCCCCTTTTTTTTCCAGCGTAGAGAGCGAAGCAGCAAAATGTTGCTCATCTGCGTGTATATAAAACTTAGTGCACTAATATGCTCGGTTCAATATGTGATCATATACAAAGAATAACGATGAGCCGAAAATTCACGTGTCTTAATAATGGAACCGAGAGTCTCGTTCTCAAATGTTTTGATGAGAGAGGTTGTTTATTTTTTGCTTCATCGAATCATTGTAGGAATTGCAACTATAGCGGTGGAGCGAGGGCAACAGTTGTTTTCATCAAAGATTGAAATTAAATCAATCAACAATTCATTTAAATCGTATTACTGCATAGTTATCGCAGATCCGATGGCTTTAGAGCGAAATTATTTTGATCTCTCCTTTTCTTATTGTTCTTTTTATTAATTTCAGTAAGCAACCAACATTGTTCTTCCAAAGTATTTTTTTTTTGTTATTTACTGAGCTCATGTGATAAAAGTATTATATATTATAAAGTAGACTTATTTTTGGCAATGGATGTTTTCTAAATTATTTTTATTTAATATTTGAATTTTTTTTTTGAAACCTTATTATATGGGTTTAGGGGGCTTTTGGTTGTGGTTCACTTCTTTTTGGTCAAATCATTTTTTTAGAGGGTTGATTTATAATTTCTCAAATTAGGAGGACAGACAAACTCTCATTGAAATATTCAAGAACAACTGAACTTTACATTTTTTAACATTCGGCCCAAAATACATTTATTGATTTTTCCTATGTTTATTTCGTTTTAATATAAAAAAAATAAAAATAATAGAACAATTTCAGTAAATCTGATAATTCAATATAAATGCGGGGAGGCACCAAGTGCAATTCGTTTTTTGATATTGGTCATCAAGTGTGCCATTCGCCTAACGCCAGATAAATGGGAATAAGACCATTAAGCCACCGAATATAAATGCATATTCCAAGATGTTATAACTTAGAAGCATTTCAAATGCTCTTACGAGAAGAAAAAAAACAGTAGAAGATAAAACGTGTATAGACTTTCGAATCGATAATCGGAAAAAGTGAATTTATTGTCTATTGCATATTGGTAAGTCCCCAAAATTAATAGTTTCTAAATATCATCAATAATTAATGTTATTGTATAATTAATTAATAAAAAAGCTTTTCTCGAAAAAGAAAAGATCCTCAAGGAGTTTGCATTGTGGGTTGCAAACACATGGGGAATCTACTTCTTCAACTATCTAATAAACTAACATAAATGTTATCTCTTCATGAGTAACATGGGCAAATCAATTAGTTACAAGTTCGACCAAAAAAAATAAATTAGTTACAAGAAGATCCTAATGTTAAAGATTATTGCTATAATACCTCAACATGTTTTGTTTGCTTAGTTATTCCAAATAACGGGAAAATTGTCCAAAAAATCATAAACTTATTGCACTTTTGCCAATTCAGTCTTAAACCTTTCAATTTTGCCTATTGAATCCTAACATATTTAAATTTTGCTAATTGAGTTCATCTAACCAAGGAAATCGTTGACATGGATGTCGATTGTCCTATGTGACACGGCTAGCATTGATGTTGATATTTTTTGTAATTTTTTGAATCTTTTATAATTAATTTTTTTCTTTTCATCTTTTTCCTTCCATCTTTCCATTTTTAAAGTGCCTAGGCGAGCTAGTGGGAAACAAAAATCGGAAAGATGGAAGGAAAAAGATGAAAAGAAATAAAAGAAATAAAAAATTAAAAAAACTGTCAACGTTAGCGCCGATTGTATCACATAGGACGGTTGGCACCCATGTCAACGATTTCGGGCCAAAATTGGCTGGATAAACTTAATTGACAAAATTAAAAGGTTTCGGACTGAATTTGCAAAAATGTAATGAGTTTAAAACTTTTTGAAAAATTTCCCCTCCAAATAACCTTATGAACAAATCGTTTATCTCTTTGTAACAATAGCTTCAATTAAGTTCACCTTCTCTTCTGTCCTTAAATAAATGACCCACAAACTCTTCACCAAAATAACTACTTATTTTTTCCCAACGAATCTAATTGTTGCTAAACAAGCCACTTTACTAATGGAATTTTTTAAGGATTCAATATGTGCCTATTATCCTAAAACTTGGGGGTTTGCAATTAGAGAGATAGTGGGAAAAGTCATTTACGATTTCCTCATTTGAACACAAAAATCCTTTTAACAAAGGCTGCTTTTAGACGTCCTTTTCTCCGTTTAATTTTTTTTCTTTCACACTTTTTTCCATGACACAAAAAATTCTAACATGTTTACCCCATCAAGATTTCATCAATAAATACCGTTAAAATTCTACCTACATGGTCGACGGAAGACAAACGGTGTTAACATGACGCTCACGTAACTTAAATAAAATAAAAACAAAGTCGCATTGGCTAGAAAATCATGTCACATAAGTACAATTTTAAGGTACAAGAAAAAGTTTAAGAAAAATGTATTACGGTAATATAATTTGAGATTTTAGAATATATGCATTATAGTGGGCATAATTTAAAACTTGTTACTTTTTTTTGAAGAAAAATATTTAGGAAAAATGTATAATAAGGAGTATAATTTGAGATTTTTTACAATGCAGGTGTCTTGGTGAGTATATCGAAGTTTTTGCTAACTTTTTCCCGTTCAGAAAAAGTCGCAAAAGGTTTTCTGCAAACGGCTCTGCATGTCCACGTTCCCATCACACAATCATTAACTAGGATCTACTTTGATGATTTTCCTCCTTTTTATTTTCTTTTTATTTCAAGATTTTGTAAGGGGGATGTGGCTGATCAGCATCAGACTCACTTGCCGAGAAAATATCATTGCAAAACTCGCTAATTGTACGGCTCCTCAAAAGGCGTAAAGAGCCTCAAAAGTCGATCTTCATAGAAGCAAAGAGAAATGCGGCGTCGGTTTACTTGACAAGTATTCTTATATTCTCAATTTAAATCTTCCTCGTTTTTAAGATTATCAGTTTAATATTTTGTCCTTACCCTTTTTTGGAAGTTCAAGATTAAATCAATCAAAAAAGTTATTTAAACCGTATTAATGGGTAGTTAACACAGTTCTAATGACCATGAGAGTGGACTACTTTGATCTCTCCTTTTCTTATTATTTTCTTTATTATATTTTTATTTAGCAATCAAAATTGATTTTCCAAAGTTATTTCTTTATTGTGAAGTGGGGCTCACTGTGACCCATAAATGTTTTCCAAATTCTTTTTTATTTAGGCTGTGTTCGTTTCCGGAAAAATATTCTCCCGAAAAATATTTTCCGGATTTTTCGGTATTTGGGGAGCGGAAAACGTTTTTCGTGGGAAAACATTTTCCTTCCCCCCTCACAAAATAGCCTAAGTCTATGGAAAATGACTTCCGCTTCTTCAAAAGCGGAAATCATTTTCCGTAGCTGCTGCTTCTTCTTCTTCTTCACTATTTTTTTTTCATTTTTTTCGTTCTTCTCTTTCCTCAGGGCTGTGGCCGGCGACTGGCCAGTGGCGAGGCCCGAGCTCGCCGGCCTCAGGCAACCTCGGCCTCGCCGCCGTCTGGCGACGTCGGGCGAGTCTCAAGCCTCGCCCAGGTGGGCAGATCCGACGAGGCCGAGCTCGCCCGAGGTTGGCGAGCTCCAACCTCACCAGATCCGGCGACCTCGAGCGAGGCTCGAGATCGCCGAATCTGCTGATGCTTTGATTGTTTTGTTTTCTAGTGTTGCTGTTTGTGGGTTCTTCTTCTTCTTGTTCGTGGGCGAGGCTCCTCGGGCTGCTTGATCGCCAGCGGCGACTTGGACCTCGCTAGATCCGGCAACCTCGAGCCTTGCCCGAGGTCGCCAGACATCGGCAAGGCTCCGGCGACCTTGGGTGAGGCTCGAGCCTCGCCCAGGTCGCCGGATCTGGCGAGGACGGGCTCGCCGACCTCGCCGGATCAAGCGAGGCTGAGCCTCGCCATAGGCCGGCGAGGCTCGACCTCGCCGGAATCTAGCGAGCTCGAGCCTCACCGGCCTGGGGCGGTGCTCAAGCTCGCCTCCGGCCGGTCGCCGGCCGCCGGCCGCAGCCGTTGCCGGCGACATGCAGGAGAAGAAGCAAAAGAAAAAAAAAAATATATATATATATTAAAAATATTAAAAGTATTGCAAGAAGTAAAATCATTTCTATACCGAACAACGGAAAATATTTTCCGAAACTTTTTCAGATTTTAGCTGAACACCAGAAAATTGTGTTCCAGAAAAACATTTTTCAGAAAAATGACTTCCGGAAAAATATTTTCCAAAATAAGAATATTTTCCGCCAAACGAACGGAGCCTTAGTATTAATATTTTCTTTTTCTTCGGGTCTTCTAGTATGCCTGTCCTTTCATGCCAAAGAAATGGGCGAAAGATCATTCATTCGGCCACCAACTATAAATGCATGTACCATGACGTGAGAACTTAGAAGCATCTGTCATCTATAGTTTAGAGTAAATTCAGATGCTCTTGGAAAAAATAAAATATACAATTAACCACGTGGTTGCATGTTTGAATTTACCACCTGAAAAAGTGCATTCTTTTTCAATTCCATATCGTTCAAACGTTCCAAATTTTCCATTTTTATGTTTTTTTATTTTCTCAAACAGAAAAAGAACAGAAATTTATTTAGTAACGTCAGTTAATTTTTTTGTTTAACAGAATAAAAAAGTGATCCGGAAATAGATTTGGAACAAAAATAAAAAGTAAAAAAAATCTAGCTCTTGTTCCTAGAACAAAAGAGAAACAAGATTGACCTTCTCTTTCACAAGATATTCTCTTGCCAAATCCCAAACCCGCAATCCGAAACCCTAAATCTCAATCTTAAAACCCTAAAATCCTAAAACCCAAAATCCCAAAACCCCAAACCTGAAACCCTAAAATCCAAAAACTCCAAAACCCAAACCCTAAACCGTAAAACCCTGAACCCTAAATCATAAACCACAAATCCTAAACTTTAAATCATATACCCCAAAACCCGAATTTCTAAAACCCTAAACCCTAACTTCAAACCCTACACCCCAAACAAATACGCAAAACCCCAAATCCCCAAAACCCAAACCCTAAACCTTAAACCCTTAACCCCTAAACTGTAATTTCCTTGACCATCACTCGGTATTTACTTTGTTTATAAGGAGTAATTTTCTTTATGATTGTATTATAGCCATCCAATGCTATATCATAATATATTTTGATTCTATTTCTAGTCCGATTTTATTCAAACATGAATTATTAAGTCTCTACTAACATTTTTATAATTAAATGAAAAAATTGGGACTAGAAATTTTTAGTGTTGTACCATACACATTTTTGTTCTTTTTTTATTTTGAGAATAAAAATTTTGTACAGTTACCAAACGCATTCTTCTGCTGAGAACCTTGTCCAAGGAATATAAATAGAAAAAACTATTTCTGAACAGAATTGGTTCCCGGAACAAAAATGTTACCAAACAAACCCTAAGTCCCCTAAATTAATAGTTTCTAAAAATTATCAACAAAATTAGTTAATGGGTAAGCTCTTTTGAAAAAAAAAAAAGGAAGAAGAAGAGAAAGACAAAGCTTCACTTTGAATTAAGGTTAATATCACAAAAATCCAAAATTAATACACATGTGACAAATTTACCCCAAACTAATTTTTTTATTACTAAAAACCTCAAATCGATACACTTGTGACAAATTTACCCTCAATTAGTTTTCGTTAAATTTTACCGTCAAATTGCCAAGTTCAATGACATGCAGCAGTTGATGAGTATAGAAAAAAAAGAAAAAGAAGAAGAAGAAGAGAAAGACGAAGCTTCACTTTGAATTAAGGTTAATATCACAAAAATCCAAAATTAATACACCTGTGACAAATTTACCCCAAACTAATTTTTTGATTACTAAAAACCTCAAATCGATACACTTGTGACAAATTTTCCCTCAATTAGTTTTCGTTAAATTTTACTATCAAATTGCCAAGTTCAATGACATGCAGCAGTTGTTGAGTATACCGGTTTAGGATTTTACCCCTCTATTTGTCACAGATTTACCAGTCTGTGGTTTTCTTGATATTATTCCAATTTAACAAAGGGCAAATTTGTCACAAGTATACTAGTTTAGGGCTTTTGGTGGTTAAAAAATTAGTTTAGGATAAATTTGTCACAGGTATATAAGTTTAGAATTTTTTGTGATCAAAAAATTAGTTTGAAGTAAATTTGTCATATGTGTATCAGTTTGAGATTTTTAAGATATTAAGCCTTTTAAATTATGGGGTGCGCCACGTGGGGAATCTTCTTTAACTATCTAACTTTGTACCAATAAAAGCTATCTAATCAACTAACACAAATTTCTTTTTATGTCATTTATAAAGTTGATTTTTTATAAATCATGTGTATATCAAGCGGTTCTCTCTCTCTCGTCTTTTTTTCTTTGTTTTTTTTTTGTTTACATGTTCTTCTTACATACTATCCAAGATTAAAATTCGGTTGATCTATGTTAACTGTTTTGTTTGGTGGTGAAAAGCTTATTTAAGCGAACTTACTATTTTTTTCTGCCAGGGATGGCCTTGGAGTTCTCGTAAAGAGCAATTTGAGCCGACTAAAGAGGTATATTTATACAAGATGGCCCTTATTATTATAAATTTCTTTTAAGATTTCTTCATTTAAAAATAAAAAGAATTTTAATAGTGGGTTGCTTTTCGATTTCCTTTTTCCCCCATTAAGTTTTTATGCCATAAATAGGTCGATAAGAAATTAGAGAGATATGGAGGCTCTCTGTCGGCGTTGATCATCATTCTCGGTGTCCATCGGGAAGCAAAGAGGTGTGACAAGATGTTTTTCTTGCCAGGTGAGTTTACAGCATCTTTTCAATTAAAACATTTGTACGGAATTTTTTTATCAATATAATAATTATAATCTTTAAGGGTGCGCATGACAACGATTTTATACCCGAAAACTAATCCTACTCAGAAATAATTCTTTTTTATTCCGTGCCCGAAAATAATTTCTAAATATTTAAAGGCATTTGGTAACTGTCCAAAATTTATATTCTTAAAATAGAAAAAGAATAGAAATACGTTTGGTAACTACACAATATTTATTTTTATTAATAATATTTTTGAAATTTTTAATATTTCTTTCTTCTTCTTTTTTTTTCTTTCCCTTCCCTTTCCCTTCTTGGGCCATGGCCGGCGAGGGAGTCACGGCCCTCGCCGCCGCCCTCGCCGACGCAACCCATCTCCCTCGCCTGGGTCGAAACGGTGAGGTCGACCTCGCCATGGCTGTGAGGGGGACCCTCGCCGGCCCTAGCCTATGGGCGATCGTCGGTGACCAGTGGCAGGCCAGGAAGAAGAAGAAGAACAAACCAAGAAGGAAGAAAAAAATCGAGAAGAATTAGAAATGGAAAAATTGTTTCCAGAATCAAGAAACTATTTTTTTTTTTTGCTTATTGATTTTGTTCCAAAACTAATTATGGGAATAATTTTTTGCAAATTTGTGCTCGGGAACAAAAAATTTAACAAACGAATTTCTGTTCTCAAATTGATTCTGGGAACAAAAGAACAGAAATTTTCACTGTTTGACAACTTGCCAAACGGTCCTAAAAGTTAAAACATAGGTCGTTTGATTTGTTTAGGATAAGACAATCTTGAGGTAAAAAGAAGCACGTGGTCATGATTTATATTAAATAAGAACATAC
This sequence comes from Syzygium oleosum, assembly GCF_021117445.2. Lineage (NCBI taxonomy): Eukaryota > Viridiplantae > Streptophyta > Magnoliopsida > Myrtales > Myrtaceae > Syzygium > Syzygium oleosum. The sequence goes on along the minus strand of NW_026607542.1, from coordinate 568,545 downwards.
ATTTTTTTTTCCTTAATAAAAAGCATCAACTTTTACTCGAATTCTAAATTTGACTCCAATAATGTAAAATTTTCAAATTGTTCATATCAAATTTGTAATGTAAGTAAAATTTTGTGATTTTTTATGAAACAAAAAAAATATCTGGACCAAATTTGTCACTAAAGATAAAATTGGTGCTTTTTTATGGGGAATTGAGCCAAATTTTTTTGCTAAAAAGGCTACATAGGGGTTTTTTTTTGTTTGTTCTACTCTAACTCTCAATTCACTCTCAAACTTTTGCCTTACCTCTTACAGGGCGTGAAAATCGAAACTCACATTTGAAATTATACGTCTCCATTCCTTGCTCCCCTGATAAGGTGGATATTTGAACTTCCCATCTCTCTCTTCCCAAATAAAAAGGATGGCCACTGAAGCAAGCCTCAGTGGTTGACATGCCACTCCTAAGGAGTGTCATCTTGTCATTTGGATGCTATTTCATAAGAGTTCCAAACGTAATTTAGAAGCCACGGCCTTTGCCTATGCAACTTCTCGGTCGTCGCCTTCAAACTTCAAAACAACATCAAATCGGCTCCATCACCAACTACAAGATAATTGTAAAACAGCACCATAATGGACGAAATGTTTTCGCTTTGCTCCCTATATAGCACCACAATCTTAGATGATGAACTCTTGCAAAACATCCATGACAATTGGATAATTTTGTGCATATTTTAATTTGATTCCTGAACTTTTAATTTGTTCAATATAGTCCCTGAATTTGAGCCTAATATTCAATTTAATTTCCGAACTTTTAATTTATTCGTTGTGGTCCATGAACTTTTAGTATATATTCAATTTAGTCCCTAAATTATTTGAAAATGTTCAATGTAATCCTTCCATTAATTCAACTTCAGATACTATAAATTAGAAATTTATTAATTAAATTACATATTAAACTAAAATTCATGAACTATTTATGTTGTCGGTTCAAAAATACATTTAGAATGCAGATGTCTTGACGAGTATATTGAAGTTTTTGTTAACTTTTTCCCGTTAAGAAAAAGACGGAAAGGTTTTCTGCAAACGGCTCTGCATGTCCACGTTCCCATCGTACAATCATTAACTAGGATCTGCTTTGATGATTTCCCCCCTTTTTTTTGCTTTTAATTTCAAGAGTTTTCTTTTTTACGGGAAGTTGGAGATCGAGGGAGCCTGACATTACCTTCTTTGTAACTTCTATCGTTGACCAACTCAATGCCATTCTTAATGCAAAAGTTATTTGATAGGTTTGTGTAGGGGCTGAGCGTAGTCCAATTGCAAACTCTGCTAATTGTACGGCTCCCCAAAGGCGCAAAGTGCCTCAAAAGTCGATCTTCACAGGAGCAAAGGGAAAAGCGGGCGTCGGTTGACTTGACAAGTATTCTTTTATTCTCAATTTAAATATTCTTCGTTTTTAAGATTATAAGTTTAATATTTTATCCTTACCCCTTTTTCTTTGGTGTTTTACTACGGAGCAGCAAAAAGTTCTATGTCTGCATGCAGAGATATAAACGGTGCACCGATATATTACGAAAGAAACTCAAGATTAAATCAATCAAAAAGTCATTTAAATCGTATTAATGGATAGTTATTACAGTTCTAATGAGTAATGACCATAAAAGTGGACTACTTTGATCTCTCTTTTTCTTATTATTTTTATTTAGCAATCGAAATTGATTTTCCAAAGTTATTTCTTTATGGTGAAGTGGGCTCATTGTGACCGATAAATGTTTTCCAAATTATTTTATTCAGTATTAATGTTTTCTTTTTCTTTGGGTCTTCAAGTGTGCCTGTCCTTTGATGTTTTTGTAATTGGTACATGCTTTTTTAAACCTCCCATAAGAACTATATTCTGACTTTTATCCGGAGAATATCCAACAATAGCTTCCATTGAATGAATAATAGATCCAGATCCTAAAAACAACAATGCTTTCGAATAAGCATGAGTAATCAAATGAAATAAAGCAGCTCGATAAGACCCCATACGTGAAAAACCATTCATTCAGCCACCAACTATAAAATGCATATTCCATGATGTGAGAACTTAGAAGCAATTATAGTCCGGAGTAAAATTCAGATGCTCTTGGAAAAATAAAATATACAATCAACAATGGAGCGTGGTAGCATGTTCGAATCTACAACCCGGAAAAGTGAATTCACATTGTCTATATTGTATTATTAAGTCCTTTAAAATAATAGTTCCTAAAAAATTATCAAAAAATTATTTAATGGATATAAGCTTTTCTAAAATAAAAAAAAAGATCCGCGAGAAGCTTGACTATGAATTATAGGGTGCGCCACATTGGGAATCTACTTCTTTAACTATCTAATTAACTTCATACCACAAAAAAAAAACTATCTAATCAACTAACATAAATTTCTTTTGATGTCAGTTATAGAGTAATTTTTTTTATAAATCACTTATATATCAAGCGGTTCTTTCTCTCTCATCATTCTTTCTTTTGTTTTTTTTTTTTTTGGTTCACATGTTGTAGGCACATAATATATAAGATTGAAATTCGGTTGATCTATGTTAACTGTTTTGTTTTGTGGTGAAAAGCTGATTTAAGCGAACTTATTAATTTTTTCTGCCAAGGATTGCCTTGGAGTTCTAGTTAAGAGCAATTTGAGCCGACTAAAGATATATATGCAGGATGGGAGAGACTTACTATAAATTTTCTTTTGAGATTTCTTCATTTGAAAATAAAAATAATTTTAATAGTTTTTAAGGAGAGATGGAGGCGCTCTGTCAGAATTGATCATCATTCTTGGTGTCCATCGGGAAGGAAAGAGGTTTGACAAGATGGTTTTTCTTGCCAGGTGAGTTTGCAGCATTTTTTCAATTAAAACATTTGTACTGAATTTTTTCTATTAATATAATGATTATGGTCCTTAAAAGTTAAAACATAGGTCATTTTATTTGTTTAGAATAAGATAATCATGAGGTAAAAAGAAGCACCTGGTCATGATTTTTATCAAATAAGAACACCACTTGCTTTTTTTTTTCAATAAAAAACACCAACTTTTACACAAATTCCAAATTTAACTCTTATAGTGTTAAATTTTCAAATTATTCGTGAGGTAAGTAAAACTTGATAATTTTTTATGAAACAAAAAAATATTTGAATTGAAATTATCACTCAAGAAAAAGTTAATACTTTTTTATGGAATTGAGCCAAATTTTCTGCCAAAAAGGCCTTACGGGGGTTGACATGCCACTCCTAAGGAGTGTCATCTCGTTGCTTTGGTGCTGTTCTATAATAGTTCCAACGTAATTTAGAAGTCAAAGCCTTTGCCTATGCAGCTTCCCCGTCGTCGCCTTCAAACTTCAACACATCATCAAATCGGCTTCTCGTATCACGACTCCATCACCAACAATAAGAAAATTGTAAATACAGCACCACGATGTTCGAAATGTTTTCGTTTTGCTCCCTATATAGCACCACAATCTTAGATGATGAACTCTTGCAAAACATCCGAGACAATTGGACAATTTTGTGTAGACAAATTCACCCTCTACATCCAATATAATTCAGCACATTTAGAAATTGAATTCCTATTTTTAGCATTCATACAAAAGCACACATGAAGAGCAAGCCCAATGCACCTGAGAGACTCGGAACAATTTGACAAATGAAGAACTCGACTCGATTTTTGGACGCTCCATTTCTAACTTTTTCTTGCTTCTAACAACCAAGAAACAACCAACACATGAGCGGCTTGCTAGGTAAAAAGATCCGAGACAAAAAGAAAGCCTAATTGTAAAACAACCTGAGTATCGCAATCGCCTCCCTCCTATACCTGCTGCTGCTTCGCTCGACGATAGCGATCCATGAACAACCTTGCCTGGTGATTCACGAGCGCCGCTCTATCGTTGGCGACCTGTAGCTCGGACATGCGCAGTTGCTGCCACCTCTCCTTCAATTCCTCCATCTCCGACCGGTCGATCATCCCCATACCGATCCTCAAAACTTCCTTGCCCAGCCCCATGCTGGTCAGCTCCAACAGTGAAGATTCGCCGGCCCAATCGCCGTCCTCGAACTCCTCCGGCGGCTTCGACGGTGCAGCAGCAGCAATCTTGCTGGCACTTTCCGGAGTCATACTCTTCTTCAAAGACAAGCGCGCTTCCCCACCGCCCCAGAGGACACGGGAAAGCTCAGCGACCTTCTGATCATGGGGCTTCTTCCATATACGCCCGGTCTTGCACCCATTCACGAACTTGACTTTCATTTTCCTAATCTTGTTTAGGAGCTGCGATTCGTTGGGAGAGAAGTCGAACCGTACCGATTTCTTGTCGAGGAAATCTTGGAATATGCCGACGTTGGTCGAGGGCTCTAGCCTCTTCTTTTTGCGAAACTTGATCAAACCTCGGAGGAGCTTGATCTCATCTTTCTCACTCCATTTGCGCTGAAACCTCCCCGACCCCTCCCTGGTGTGCTGCGCCGCGGCCCCTGCCTCCTCGTCGTTAGCGTCGCTGCCCTTCCTCGCCCTCTTCCCTGGCCGCTTCTCCAACTGTTGAGATCCGGCCGCCAGCTTCTTCTTCACCGCCGGCGCGACCTCCTCGCCCGCGGCGACGGCCTTGACGATGCGAGTCTCGTCTGCGGTGTCCGGGTCCAGAGAGGGCTTCGAGGGCTTTAGGGTTTCGTGCTTCGTCGCTTCACCGCGGTGTCCGAGTACCGCGGCGTCGCCGTCCTTTCTCTCCCTCTTCCCCGGCGGTTCTTCCAACCGTCGATTTCCGGCCGGCCGCCTCCTCACCGTCGTGCCCTCCTCGGCCGCGTCGACGGGCACGGCAGCGCGGGTCCCATCTTCCGATCCAGACCGAGGCTCCGACTCTTCGGAGGATTCATCACTACCTCCCTCCGCATCCTTCTCAACTTCCTCGTCCACTTTCCGTTGCGCTTCAGCTCTCGGGGGCACGGGGTCGGTGCGCGACTCTTCGCCGGAGGAAGCGTCCGTCTGCGGTGATTCGTGCGGAGGAGTTGGGCACTTCTTGCGTTTCGGGGCCATGAGGGTCGAGCAAGCGAGGGAGAAGACGAGGGGTTTTGGCTTTTGCTCTTTCGACGAAGCTGAGAAAGTGAAAACCTCTTAGTTCGTCCTCGTGCACCATTATTTATTAGTTAAGTATTACAATTCAAGTCTCTAATGACACGTAAAAAATGATAAAACTTTTGACATTATTTTCTTCTCTCTTTTTTTTTACTACTATTATACAAATTCTTCTCTAAAAAGAAAACGTTATATGTTCTAACAAAAGAAAAAAAAAAGAAAGCATTATATGAACATTTTGCTAGTTTTTAATAACCGAAAGTAAAAATTTACTTGAAATACAAAAAAATAAAACTAAAAAAAAGGGAGAGAAACGTTCTGAATTTCTCACGTAGAGTGCAAAGACGAGATTGATTGTCCTGGAAGGTAAATTAAGTAATTTGCTAGGTGCACTTTCTCGATAAAAATTAGGTTGTTACTCTCTTTGTTTTACCTTGTTGTCATTTTTATCGGGTCAATTTGACCCTTTTTTTCCTCTTTGATTTGCAATAAAAAAAATAACTTCATTAGAGTTTTGATGGAGATAACACAAAACTGATACGATTTGATGTTTTCCCTTAAATATAGAAATGTCAAACTTTTCGTGTTCAATATTAAGTCTATTCCAGTGCAACGAGAATTCTTGCTTAATTTTTTTCTCTCCATTTTTTTAATTAACTACAACATTTATCGCTGTTCACGAGCTATGCAAAAAAAATGTTCATAAGAATGCCAAATACGTATAAACTTTCTGCCCGTTTTTATGTCATTGTTCATGGAAGAAAAGAGTCTCTGACCTATTTTTATGAAGTATTTGGATTTTATATTGCTATTTGCTTGGACATTCTATTTAGTAATGGAAAGGATTCGATGGGGATATATCGGATAAATTGGAGGACTTAGATAATGGGAAAACGTTTTGACGAAGGGAAAAAGAATAAAAATGTACACATCATCTTTAATGGCATAATTTTTGCGTTCCACTTTTGATCCTTTCAATGTCCCTTCCCAACCAATAATTCTCATTGGCCACAACCCCCTATAAATTCATTTCAGTAGAAGTGTGCAAAACGGATCGCGCAAACCACAAGTAGGTCTCAATGAGTTCCATCTTCAGTGTTTATTTCATGTCACTATAATTTTTTTAGGATTTTTTATGTGCCTATTATCCTAAAACTTAGGGGTTTGCAATTAGAGAGATAGTGGGAAAAGTCATTTACGATTTCCTCATTTGAACACAAAATCCTTTTAACAAAGGCTACTTTTAGACGTCGGGAAAATTACCAAAAAAGTCCTAAACCTTTTGTAATTGTGCCAATTCAGTCCTAAACCTTTTGCAAACCAGCCAATTCAGTCCTTTTGGCCGGCCGGCGCTGATGTGGCCGCCGGCCGGCGTCCACATGTTAATATTTTAATATTTTTATTATTATTTTCGAATTTTTTTTCCTTTTTTCTTTTTTTTTCTTTTCCTTCTCCCCCCAGGCCAGGGGGGAGGCTCGCTGGCGAGGGCCCAGCTCCTGCGAGGCGAGCTGGGCCCTCCGCCGCCCGGTGGGCGAGGGCGGAGCTCGCCCAGCCATGGCGAGGCTGGGCGAGCTCCGCCTCACCAGATCTGGGCGAGCCTCCCCCCTGGCCGGACAGGCCAGGGGGGAGAAGGAAAAGAAAAAAAAAAGAAAAAAGGAAAAAAATTCGAAAAATAATAATAAAAAATATTAAAATATTGCCATGTGGACGCCGACCGGCGCCATGTCAGCCGCCCGGCGACCACGTCAGCGCCGACCGACCAAAAGGACTGAATTGGCTGGTTTGCAAAAGGTTTAGGACTGAATTGGCAAAAAAAAAAGGTTTAGGACTGAATTGGCACAATTGTAAAAGGTTTAGGACTTTTTCGGCAATTTTCCCTTTAGACGTCCTTTTCTCCCTTTAATTTTTTTTCTTTCAGACTTTTTTCCGTGACACAAAAATTTATAATATGTTTACTCCATCAAGATTTCAACAATAAGTACCGTTAAAAATCTACCTACATGATCGACGGAAGGCAAATGGTATTAATATGACGCTCATGTGACGTAAATGAAGTAAAAACAAAGTCTCGTTGTTTGGAAAATCATATGACGGAATCTTAACAGATGATAAATATGTCACACAAATACAATTTTAAGGTACAAGAAAAAAGTTTAAAACAAATGTGTTACAGTGATATAATTTGAGATTTAGAGTATATGTCTCATAGTGGGCATAGTTTAAAGTTTGTTGCTTTTTTTTTTAAGAAAAAGATTTAGGAAAAATGTATTATAATGAGTATAATTTGAGATTTTTTATAAAAATATAGGAAAAATAACACAAACAATCCATGAACTTTGACCTAATGTGCAATTTGGTCCATGAAATTTTAATTTGTTTAATGTAGTCCCCGAACTTTAGCCTAATATTCAATTTGATCCCTGAACTTTTAGTATTTGTTCAATTTAGTCTCTGAATTATTTGAAAATGTTCAATGCACTCCTTCCATTAATTCAAGTTTAGATATTACAAATAAAAATTTTATGAATTAAATTGCATATGAGATCAAAATTTAAAAACTGTCTGTGTTATTGTCTCAAAAGTATATTTAGAATGTAGATGTCTTGGTGAGTATATTGAAGTTTTTGTTAACTTTTTCCTGTTAAGAAAAAGTAGGAAAAGTTTTCTGCAAACGGCTCTGCATGTCCACGTTCCCATCACACAATCATTAACTAGGATCTGCTTTGATGATTTCCCCCCTCTAATTTTTTTTTAATTTCAAGAGTTTTCTATTTTACGGGAAGTTGGAGATCGAGGGAGCCTGACATTACCTTCTTTGTAACTTCTATCGTTGACCAACTCAATGCCATTCTTAATGCAAAAGTTATTTGATAGGTTTACGTTGGGGCTGAGCGTAGTCCAATTGCAAACTCTGCTAATTGTACGGCTCCTCAAAGGCGCAAAGTGCCTCGAAAGTCGATCTTCATAGGAGCAAAGGGAAAAGCGGGCGTCGGTTGACTTGACAAGTAGTCATGGCCACGGGCCGGTTTCGGCCCGGAACCGGCCCGGTCAAACCCGGGCCCGGCCCGTTGACCGGGCCCGCGGTTTGGAACTGGAATCGGCCCGTGCCCTACGGGCCCGGGCCCGGTTCCGGTTCCAGAAATTTTTGAACTGGCGCGGAACCGCCGGTTCCGCCCGGTTCCAAAAAAAAAAAAAAAAGAAGAAGAAAGCTGCAAGACACGCGGTGTAGGCATGTCAGCTGCTTGCGCGCCCGTTGCTAGGCGCCCGGCAACGGGCAAAATTAAAAAAAAACCCCTGCAGCGGGCTCGCACGCTCGCAGCCCCGCTCGCGCAAATTTTTTTTTTAAAAAAAAACCCCCGCAGCAGGGCCTGCACGTTTGCAAGCCCTGCTGCGGGCAGCGGGCTTGCGCCTTGCGGCTCGTTGCCGGGGTAGCCTTTAGGCTGCCCTAGCAACGGCCAAGGCCAACGCCCAAACGAGCAAAAGTTTATAAAAAAAAAAAGATAACCGTTGCAAAATTGCAACGGTTATCTTTTCTTTTTTTTTAATCCTAAATTTTCTTCTCATTTTTTTCTTATAAATTCTCTCAAATTCTCTCAATACTCACAATTCTCTCAAATTCTCTTCTCTCAAGTCTCAAATTTTCTCAATACTCGAAATTCTCTCAAATTCTCTTAAATTCTATCAATTTTCTCAATCCACGCAATTCTTTCTTAATTCTCCCAATTAATCCGCTCAATTCTCTCAATCTACTCAAAAAATGGCAAGTGGAAGTCGAGTGCCAACTGGCAAAGGTAAGAATATCATGACGGAATCCCATCATTCTTTTGATCCTCGTGAATATGTAGATTTTCAAGATGATGAAATCAACATTTTTCCCGATGTGGAGCGCGTCCCGACGCAAGAAAGTTTTCATCCTCCTGCCGAAATATTACAACAAAGGAAGCGGAACGAGAATTTACATCTGACGTTTGGAATCACTTCACGAAAATGGAAATGTTTGATATTGGTCAAAAAAAGTATGATATAATTTGTAAATATTGTGGGAAAATATATAAATATACAGGTGGACAAGGATATGGAACATTTAAACGACATCTTAGGAGCAAACATCCAACCGAAACGGGAATCGATATCGGGCAACAACAAATTTCCGGGTACGTCAATCCTAACACTTCCCCTTTATTTCGTTTTAATGAAAAAACTTATAAGGAAGAATTAGGCAAATTTATTTCCGTTGAGCATTTAATTTTGGAGAAAGATTTGGTTTTAATGAATTTGTACAAAAAGCATGTGCTCCACAAGTAAAACGTGTTCCTAGAAATTCAACTAAACGAGTAATTAAAGATCTTTACAAAAATGGAAAAAAAGATTTACAAAACTTTTTTATGCAATTTAATAGATGCATGCATATAGGTAGTGATATTTGGAGTGATCATTGGCAAAATCATTCTTACATGGGCATAACATGTCATTGGATAGATGACGAGTAGAGTATTCAAAAAAGAGTTATTATATTTAGAGTTTTCAATGATAAGCATACGGCAAATAATATTTATAGAATAATTAGGCAAGTTTTAGAAGAATATTATTTGCTTAACAAAATTTTTTCAATTGGTTTTGATAATGCCGCAGCAAATACCGCTTCAATTGCCGATTTAGAAAATATTTGTAAACCCGCTTTTGGCGGAAAATTTTTTCGCGTTAGATGTGCTTGTCATGTTTTAAATTTATGTGTACAAGATGGTTTGAAAACTCTTGATATTTTTCTTCAACCAATAAAAACGGCGATTCAATTTTTATGGAAACATCCCCAAAAAATGAAAGAATGGGGTAGATTTTGTAGAGAAAATGGCAAAAAGCCAAAAAGATTTCCAAGAGATGTTCCAACTCGTTGGAATTCTACTTTCTACTTGCTTAGTGAATCTTTAGCATATAAAGATTTATTATGTGCATTCATTTCTAATAATATACCTCAGATTAATTTATACCCACAAGAGTGGGATATTTGCCAAAAAATTTTAGATGTTTTAAAGGTTTTTAATGATGCAACTTATACTTTGTCCGGTGTTTATTATCCTACTACACATTTATTTTTAGTAGAGTGTACTAATATTGTCGGAATTTTTGATGAATATGAAAATGATGTTGAATTACAACATACTATAGTTGCAATGAAAATGAAGTGGCTACATTATTATAGCGAAATTCCCATTATTTATTTAGTTGCTTGTGTTTTTTATCCGCGTTGCAAATTGGATGGCTTAAATGATTTTTTTCGTACGTATTATCAATGTTTATATTATGATGCGATAAATGTTACAACCATAGTACGTGAGGTTAAAAACGTAGTAATAGAATTATATAATGAATTTTATACTAAATATAATTTAGGTGATATTGGATCTTCTTAATCTACGGAGATATAAAATGACAGTACAGGTAAAATTAGTAGAGGGTACCAACTTTTATTACATAGACAAAAAAAAACAAAATGGAGTAATAGGAAATATTTCTGAATTAGAGATTTATCTAACCGTTTCATTTGAGTTTACTGAATCCGAAGGTGGTACAGATTTTTTAATTTTGGATTGGTGGAAGAGGCACGCAAGCCAATACCCAATCCTTTCTCTTATTGCAAAACAGATTTTTTCAACCCCTTGTTCCACAGTTGCGGTCGAACAAGCATTCAGTGCCGGAGGTAATATTTTGGACGAACATCGTTCAAGATTAGCTCCAGAATCAGTGGAGATTCAAGCTTGTGTTGCTGATTGGACGAAGGCTCAATACCGGCAACAAGAGATAGATCGGAATAATGAATCCGAATTCTTTAACGACGGAGATACTACCGCTATCGGTACTGCTACCGGTACTGGAACGGGTAGTGACGATTGAGGGTAAAAGAACTATTGGAGTTGGCAAATATTTCGGGAACCCTTGTTTCTCATACCGGGTACGCCCACGTGAGCTTAGGGAAACCGAAGTATAATCCGACGACATGTGACCTCTGGTCCCTTGTGCACGGAATGCTTAGGTTTTGGGATCATTTTAGGGCATATATATTGTGCTCATTTTTTTTATAGATCGTTGTAACGAATTGTAATGTACTTAATGATAATTTATTAAGTTCAAGCCCTCTCTTTCTCTCTTGTCTTTTTGTCCTCAAATTTGATTACAATTTACATTTTAATTACAATTTATATTGAATAATGTTCCGTCACCGGAACAGTATTTTTTTTCTTTTCCTTTTCCTTTTCTTTTCTTCCTCCGCCGGCCATAGCCGGGGCCGGCGGAGGTCGCCGGCCTCAGGCGAGGCCGCCCTCGCCGGCGTCGGGCGAGGGCCGCCTCACTGGGCTGGGGCCGCCTCACTGGGCCGGGCGAGGTCGGCCTTGCCAGGATCGGGGCGAGGGCTCGACCTCGCTCGCAACCGGGCGAGGCCGGCCTCGCCGACGCCGGCGAGGCTCGACCTCGCCTCGCAACCGGCGAGGGTTCGACCTCGCCGGCCTCGGGAGGCCGGCCTTGCCGCTTGCCGGTGAGGTCGACCTCGCCGGCCGGTGGCGAGGCCGGCCTCGCCGCCAGGCGAGGTCGGCCTCGCCCGACGCCGACGAGGTCGAGCCTCGCCCGATCCGGCGAGGCCGGCCTCGCCCGCCTCAGCGAGGGCGGCCCTCGCCGACGCCGGGCGAGGGCGGCCTCGCCCGAGGCCGGCGACCTCCTTCTGGCCCCGGCTATGGCCGGCGGAGGAAGAAAAGAAAAAAAACAGAAAAGAAAAATTATGAACCGGCCCGGAACCGGTTCCGAACCAACCGGTTCCGAACTGGAACCGGAACCGGAACCGGAATCGGAACCGGAACCGGAACCGCCATGGGCGGTTCCAGTTCCGGTTCATACTTGGCCACGAACTGGAACCGCCGGTTCAGAACCGGAACCGGTCGGTTCCGAACCGTGGCCATGACTATTGACAAGTATTCTTTTATTCTCAATTTAAATATTCCTCGTTTTTAAGATTATAAGTTTAATATTTTATCCTTACCCCTTTCTCTTTGGTGTTTTACTACGGAGCAGCAAAAAGTTCTATGTCTGCAGGCAGAGATATAAACGGTGCACCAATATATTACGAAAGAAGCTCAAGATTAAATCAATCAAAAAGTCATTTAAATCGTATTAATGGATAGTTATTGCAGTTCTAATGAGCAATGACCATAAAAGTGGACTACTTTGATCTCTCCTTTTCTTATTATTTTTATTTAGCAATCGAAATTGGTTTTCCAAAGTTATTTCTTTATGGTGAAGCGGGCTCATTGTGATCGATAGATGTTTTTCAAATTATTTTATTTAGTATTAATGTTTTCTTTTTCTTTGGATCTTCAAGTGTGCCTCTCCTTTGATGTTTTTGTAATTGATACATGCTTTTTTAAACTTCCCATAAGAATCATATTCTAACTTTTATCCGGACAATATCCAACAATAGCTTCCGTTGAATGAATAATAGATCCAGATCCTAAAAACAACAATGCTTTCGTATAAGCATGAGTAATCAAATGAAATAAAGCGGCTCGATAAGATCCCATACGTGAAAGATCATTCATTCAGCCACCAACTATAAAATGCATATTCCATGATGTGAGAACTTAGAAGCAATTATTGTCCAGAGTAAAATTCAGATGCTCTTGGAAAAATAAAATATACAATCAACAATGGAGCGTGGTAGCATGCTCGAATCTACAACCCGGAAAAGTGAATTCACATTGTCTATTTTGTATTATTAAGGCCTTTAAAATAATAGTTTCTAAAAAATTATCAAAAAATTATTTAATGGATAAGCTTTTCTTTAAAAAAAAAAATAGATCCGTGAGAAGCTTGACTATGAATCTACTTCTTTAACTATCTAATTAACTTTATACCACAAAAAAAAAACTATCTAATCAACTAACATAAATTTCTTTTGATGTTAGTTATAGAGTAATTTTATTTATAAATCACTTATATATCAAGTGGTTCTCTCTCTCTAATCATTCTTTCTTTGTGTTTTTCTCTTTTTTGGTTTACATGTTGTAGGCACATAATATATAAGATTGAAATTCGGTTGATCTATGTTAACTGTTTTGTTTTGTGGTGAAAAGCTGATTTAAGCGAACTTATTAATTTTTTCTGTCAGGGATTGCCTTGGAGTTCTAGTTAAGGGCAATTTGAGCATATATATATATATATATATATATGCAGGATGGGATAGACTAACTATAAATTTTCTTTTGAGATTTCTTCATTTGAAAATAAAAATAATTTTAATAGTTTTTAAGGAGAGATGGAGGCGCTCTGTCAGAATTGATCATCATTCTTGGTGCCCATCGGGAAGGAAAGAGGTTTGACAAGATGGTTTTTCTTGCCAGGTGAGTTTACAGCATCTTTTCAATTAAAACATTTGTACTGAATTTTTTCTATTAATATAATGATTATGGTCCTTAAAAGTTAAAACATAGGTCATTTGATTTGTTTAGAATAAGATAATCTTGAGGTAAAAAGAAGCACCTGGTCATGATTTCTATCAAATAACAACACCCCTTGCTTTTTTTTCTCAATAAAAAAAATCAACTTTTACACAAATTCCAAATTTAACTCCCGTAGTGTTAAATTTTCAAATTATTTGTGATGTAAGTAAAAATTGATGATTTTTTATGAAATAAAAAAATATTTAAATTAAAATTATCACTCAAAATAAAATTGGTACTTTGTTTTAGAATTAAGCCAAACGTTTTGCCAAAAAGGCCATAAGGGTTGACATGCCACTCCTAAGGAGTGTCATCTTGTTACTTTGGTGCTATTTTATAATAGTTCCAACGCAATTTAGAAGTCAAAGCCTTTGCCTATGTAGCTTCCCCGTCGTCGCCTTCAAACTTCAACACATCATCAAATCGGCTCCTCTTATCACGACTCCATCACCAACTATAAGAAAATTGTAAATACAGCACCACGATGTTCGAAATGTAATCGTTTTGCTCTCTACATAGCACCTCAATCTTAGATAATGAACTCTTGCAAAACATCCGTGACGATTGGACAATTTTGTGTAGATTTTGACTTCCATAAATCAGTCCCGAGGATAGACAAATTCACCCTCTACATCCAATATAATTCAGCACATTTAGAAATTGAATTCCTATTTTTAGCATTCATACAAAAGCACCCATGAAGAGCAGCAAAAAGCCCAATGCACCTGAGAGACTCGGAACAATTTGACAAATGAAGAACTCTAACTCGATTTTTGGACGCCCATTCCTAACTTTTTCTGGCTTCGAACAACCAAGAAACCAACACATGAGCGGCTTTGCAAGGTAAAAAGATCGAGACAAAAAGAAAGCATAATCATAAAACAACCTGAGGATCGCAATCGCCTCCCTCCTATACCTGCCGCTGCTTCGCTCGACGATAGCGATCCATGAACAACCTTGCCTGGTGATTCACGAGCGCCGCCCTATCGTTGGCGACCTGTAGCTCGGACATGCGCAGTTGCTGCCACCTCTCCTTCAATTCCTCCATCTCCGACCGGTCGATCATCCCCATACCGATCCTCAAAACTTCCTTGCCCAGCCCCATGCTGGTCAGCTCCAACAGAGAAGATTCGCCGGCCCAATCGCCGTCCTCAAACACCTCCGGCGGCTTCGACGGAGCAGCAGCAGCAGTAGCAATCTTGCCGGCACTTTCCGGAGTCGTACTCTTCTTCAAAGACAAGTGCACTTCCCCACCGCCCCAGAGGACACGGGAAAGCTCAGCAACCATCTGATCATGGGGCTTCTTCCAAACACGCCCGGTCTTGCATCCATTCACGAACTTGACTTTCATTTTCCTTATCTTGTTGAGGAGCTGCGATTCGTCGGGAGAGAAGTCGAACCGTACCGATCTCTTGTCGAGGAAATCTTGGAATATGCCGACGTTTGTCGAGGGCTCTAACTTCTTCTTTTTGCGAAACTTGATCATACCTCGGAGGAGCTTGATCTCATCTTTCTCACTCCATATGCGCTGAAACCTCCCCGACACCTCTCCGGTGTGCTGCGCCGCTGCCCCAGCCCCCTCCTCGTTAGCGTCGCTGCCCTTCCTCGCCCTCTTCGCCGGCCGCTTCTCCAACTGTTGAGATCCGGCCGCCGGCTTATTCTCCGCCGCCGGCGCGACCTCCTCGCCGGCGGCGACGGCCTTGACGGTGCGGGTCTCGTCTTCGGGGTCCGGGTCCAGAGAGAGCTTCTTCGGTCGCGAGGGCTTTAGGGTTTCGTGCTTCGCCGCTTCACCGCGGGACTCGGCCGCCCCGGACGGTTCATCTTCTTCCTCCTCCTCTTCGGCGTCGCCGTCCTTCCTCGCCCTCTTCCCCGGCTGCTCTTCCAACCGTCGATTTCCGGCCGACCGCCTCCTCACCGCCGTGCCCTCCTCGGCCGCGTCGACGCGCATGGCAGCGCGGGTCCCATCTTCCGATCCAGACCGAGGCTCCGACTCTTCGGAGGATTCATCGCTGCCTCCCTCGGCATCCTCCTCAACTTCCTCGTCCACTTTCCGTTGCGCTTCGGCTCTCGGGGGCACGGGTTCGGTGCGCGACTCTTCGCCGGAGGAAGCGTCCGTCTGCGGTGATTCGTGCGGAGGAGTTGGGCACTTCTTGCGTTTCGGGGCCATGAGAGTCGAGCAAGCAAGGGAGAAGACGAGGGGGTTTGGCTTTTGCTCTTTCGACGAAGTGGAGAAAGTGAAAACCTCTTAGTTCGTCCTCATGCACCATTATTTATTAGTTAAGTATTACAATCAAGTCTCTAATGACAGGTAAAAAATGATAAAACTTTTGACATTATTTTCTTCTCTCTTTTTTTTTACTACTATTATACAAATTCTTCTCTAAAAAGAAAACATTATATGTTCTGGCAAAAGAAAAAAAAAAGAAAGCATTATATGAACAATTTGCTAGTTTTTAATAACCGAAAGTAAAAATTTACTTGAAATACAAAAAAATAAAACTAAAAAAAAAGGGAGAGAAACGTTCTGAATTTCTCACGTAGAGTGCAAAGACGAGATGGATTGTCCTGGAAGGAAAATTGAGTAAGTTTGCTATGTGCACTTTCTCAATAAAAACTAGGCTGTCACTCTCTTTGTTTTACCTTGTTGTCATATTTATCGGGTCAATTTGACCCTTTTTTTCCTCTTTGATTTGCAACAAAAAAATAACTTCATTAGAGTTTTGATGGAGATAACACAAAACTGATACGATTGGGTGTTTTCCCTTAAATATAGAAATGTCGAACTTTTCGTGTTCAATATTAACTCTATTCCCATGCAATGAGAATTCTTGCTTAATTTTTCTCTCTCCATTTTTATAATTAACTACAACATTTATCACTGTTCACGAGCTATGCAAAAAAAATGTTCGTAAGAATGCCAAAAACGTATCAACTTTCTGCCCGTTTTTATGTCATTGTTCACAAAAGAAAAGAGTCTTTGACCTATTTTTATGAAGTATTTGAATTTTATATTGCTATTTGCTTTGACATTCTATTTAGTTATGGAAAGGATTCGATGGGACGTATCGAATAAATTGGAGGACTTAGATAATGGGAAAACGTTTTGACGAAGGGCAAAAACAATAAAAATGTACACATCATCTTTAATGGCACAATTTTTGCGTTCCACTTTTGATCCTTTCAATGTCCCTTCCCAACCAATAATTCTCATTGGCCACACCCCCCTATAAATTCATTTCAGTAGAAGTGTGCAAAACGGACAGCTCAAATTAAGAATCGCCCGGATCGGACCAAATTGCTTAGTTGATCCAGTTGAGTGTCGATCCAGTTCCCATTTCCTAAAAGTGGGAACCGGTATCTGGTTGGTTCGGTCCAAGAACCAGACCAGGCCGATTACTTATACCTTTTTTTATTTATTTATTTCTCCAAAAATTTTTGTAAAATGTGAACTAAATCTTAAGTGAACATCACTGACATAAATTCATTGACAAAAATTAGTAAAATGTGAATTAAACCTTAAGTGACTGGTTTAATGGGATTGGGAACCAGACCTGACTACCGGTCTGGTCCTTGGGTCCTAAATTGGGAACTAAACCGGATTGAGAACTTATCACCCCTACATTCCGGTGCACGAGCAGAGTGATTCCTAAACTAGATTAGGGTCACTCCCCATAACCTATTAAATAACTTTTCCATTAAAATAATAGGCACACAATAAACCACAATCCTGAAAAAGAAAAGTGTTTTGCGAACTACTTATTAAAACCTGAATATTCATTTCTTTCTACAAATAAATTTGCATGAAATAAACATTTTAGATGAAAATCACTTAACACATACTTTCGATTACATGAACATACAAAAACTCAAGATTGTAATGAAATTTTCATCCAATTAGTGAAGTGGCTTGTTCTGCAATATGTAGATTTCTCAAAAAATGAAGAAGTAATTGTTATGGTTAGAAGTTAGTGTAGGTCAGATTTAAGAAAGAAAAGAAGTGTAACTTAATAGATGCTACTAGTTACAATGAGATAACCATTTTGCTCGTACAGTTTTTTTTTTAAATCCTTAATGAAACAAAACGAGTTGAGGATTTATTTCAATAATTTTTAATATTAGGATCTTTTTTAACTAATCGATTTGCTTACCCTGCGCAATACGCTCAAACAAAATTAATTAAAAGACGTTTTTCGGGTGCTAACTGAAAATTTCACAGAGTAAGTTCAATAAAATGTTTTACTTTTTGCAATTACATGAAACAAAACCCATCATCTAGTTATGCTAAATTCAAAGAAAAACATAGAAGGCATTAAAGAAATTAAGTAAATTGCTAACCAATCGCATTTCTGGAGAATTCACTTTGTTAGTGAAAGAAAAGAAAACACATACTCAAATGGGAAAAAGATTGCTACGATGAGTTAAACTTTTGCGAAGCATTTTCTGTATTTACCTGGTTAAATTTGACGTCGTTTCAAAAGGAAGGGTCAACATAAGCCTATTAAAATTTGAGACCTTGCGTGACGTAATTAGTGCAAGGACAAGAGAGAATTAAACTCCTGTCTTTTCTATATTGGATCGAGAGTTGAGTTGATGTCATGGGGGTTCAAATTAGTTTTCTTTCCTAAAAATTGTATGTCGCTTCTCATTTTCATTTCAAATTGAATAATGTTGAAACTTATTTATAGGATTAATATTATGAAAAATTCAAAAATGGTATATCTGTGATAAATTTATCTAAAATTAATTTTTTGACCATTAAAAATCCCAAACTAGTATACTTGTGATAAATTTACTTCAAACTAATTTTTTGATCATCAAAAACTCCAAATTGGTATATTTATAACAAATTTACCCTCCGTTAGTTCCCATTAAATTGAATTAATATTACGAAAAATTACAAACTGATACACCTATGACAAACAAATGATAAAATCCCAAACTAGTGTACTCGTCAACTGTTACGTGTCATTTAATTAAGCAATTTGATGAACGGAGAGTAAATTTGTCAAAAATATATCAGTTTGAGATTTTTAGTGATTAAAATATTAGTTTAGGGTAAATTTGTCACGGGCGTATTAGTTTAAGATTTTTCGTAATATTAACTCTTTTAACATTTAAAAAGGTAAAAGAATGCGTTGACATGAAAAACCTATCTATTTGATGAACTTTATTTCGGTCGAGGATGAGATTATCGTGTATGGTATTTACGAATGTATATAGAATAGATAATAATTGATCTTCGTCTCGTAATTCGTGGCGTCCAAGCTACAAAAACCTAAAGCCTTTTAATGAAAAGTGGGGGATTTACAGATGTTAAAATGATGACAATGAATTATTCAGCTTTTTGGTGGACAGCAAGAACATTATAGATTTAGCTTTTCGATGGCACGTTGCTACAGAAAGGATGATCATTGTGGAAGTCGAAGCTTCACCTCGAGAAGTGAAAATCCAGTTGCTTGCTGCACTAACTAACTTTAATTAGCCGTCGTTATAGAATGCTCCGCCATGCAAGAATCGAGAAGTGGGTGAGCATTAGACATGGATTTTATTAATAATAGCGCGACCAATTCAATGATCATGATCATTTACAAGACTCACGGGGGGTTGCTTTGAGGATGACGTTATCATCAAATTTCTTTTGAATATGTATCATTCGAACATTATTTCGAAAAAAAAAATTCATTTCGACAAAAAGAAGGAAAGGGTTTTCAAAAATCTTGTTGTGTGGGGGAAATTGGCCCTATTTTCTAAGACATTTACAACACAATTTCAAAGGGAAAATTGTCCAAAAAGTGTTAAACTCATAATACGACGGCCAATTTCGTCATAAATTTTTTAATTTTGTCAATTTAGTTTTAAATTTTTTGCTGATTTGCCAATATAATCATTCTAGTTAAATTGGGCGGGAAACGCTAACGTAAATGTCAACTATCTTACGTGGCACAACCACCGCGTTGGCGATTTCTGGCCAAAATTGACCGAAAGGTCTACATTGACAAATTGTCAAAAGTTTATGACTAAATTGATAAAATTAAAAAGTTTTAGGACTGAATTTGCTGCGGTGCAACAAGTTTGTGACTTTTTGGACACTTTATTTGATGACAAACATATACCCAATGAAGGATCTTCATTGGTTCTTCTATCTTAAGGTTGCATAAACGATATGCATAATAAGAATATACGCGGAGAGAGTGAGGTATCGTGCATGTGAGAATACAAAGGAGACGTTACGACGAACGACCAAATCACATTTTTTTAAGATAATTGCACTAACAGAGAAAGGATGTGGCTGTTTTCATGCCCTATATAACAAAATCCACCCCATTTTCATTAAAGAAGCAACACTGTCCTTAATCATATAATTTGAATTTAATATGGTCGGAGACAGATCTGTTCAATTTCCTTCTTTTTTTAGTTTTTCGTGTCAGTGCAGGATCTAGCTACCATACTTAAATATATTTTTTCTTTAATTTCTAAGTGGGCATCACCATCCCAACTGAAAGTTTTATGTATTCATTTTTGTTTTTAGATTTTACCTCTCTACAAATTAGCTTCCTCGAAAAGAGAAATTCTGAGGAAACCTAACTCTTTTCTATGCTGTTGAACAAATTTATGGATTTACTGTCGAGTAGAATCTCGGTAAAACATGAAACATCAACAACTTTTGAACATATTATCACAACAAAGTTCTTTCTTAGTAGTCATTGTCTTTGGGATCGCTGGACGAAACAAAACAAGACCATGTCTAAAGATTTCCCAAAATAAAATTATAATAACATTCCAATGCGAAATTTTGGAAGAAGAAACATTAAATAAAAAATTTGAATAAAACAATGGCATATTTTAAAATGACATTAAATTTCATTCACTTTGAATTGACAAGAATTGATATCATCCATTAATTTTACGAAAATAATATGAGGTGGCATAACGTGCATCACTTTTTTCACGTCATTGTATGTAATGTATTTTTAGATATTTCTATATCTTCTTAAATGCTTTGTATTAGGAAAGAATAACCGATTGTTGGAAATAGTAAACAGAGAGACTCGATAATTTTTTTTACTACCAATCAAACAACAACTTAAATATAAAATGAGCCTTAGAGTTAGGAGAGACAGAGAATTGATAACTTGCGATAAGAGTAATGATGAAACAGGCTAACTTTTTATTTTTTGAACAACAATAAGCTTAGCAAACTCAAATTTGAAGGACATTGATACTACATAAATAGTTAAATTGAAGGGATCTGTGTAAATATATGCGAATGATTAGGGGTCATCGAACCTATCTAGTGAAAATGAGTTTAATTTAGTCATGTAAGGGGTGAAATGAAATAGCCACACCCAAAGAGAAAGTGATGTGTTTATTATAAGAATATCTCATTGTGAGGAAAAGAATTGCTATTCAAAGCATGTACATTGTAGCGGCCTTAATGCTCAAGTCATTTTATCCAAAAAAAAACCACCCTGCAAAACACTTTTGCTGCAAAAACTACACAAAAATATAATCAAGAAAAAGTCTAACCAGCAATACGCAACAGATTTCCTTATGGATTTTTCGCTTGCAGTAATTCAATCCTTAACTTTTTAATTTTGCTAATTTAGTGATAAATCTTTGCGCGAGAATTCAATGTAATTATACGATCAATTTTCGGTGGGAATTGTTAACGTGTCTATCCAGTCATCGTCGGCTATACTACATGACAGACCGCCATGTCAACGATTTCAAGTGAAAATTAGTTGGAATGATTACATTAGAATTTGCCGCAAATGTTTAGGATTAAATTGACAAAATTGAAAATTTTAGAATTGAATCTATATAATATGTTTTGGACTTTGGACAATTTTCTTGTATTTTTAGAGTAGCTTTTCCATTAACCAATTAAACAATATCATAAATTGTCGATGTTTCTTTAGAAACTATTAATTTCGGGAACTTACCAATATGCAATAGACGTTGTATCCATTTTTCTGTGGGGTAGATTCAAACATCCAACAACAATTTATCGTTAACTTTTTTTTTTATTTTCCCAAGAGCATTTGAATTTACTTTAGACTATAAATGCTCTTAAGTTCTAACATCATGGAATATGCATCTATTTTCGGCAGCTTAATGGTTTTTTTTTCTATTTCTTTGGAATCAAAGGATTGGCACACTTGATGGCCAAAAATAAATAAAAAATAAAAAACCAAATTGCACCCAATTCCTCCTTGCAATTACATTAAACCATCATATCTACTGAAATTACATTATCCTTCTCTTTTTTTTTTTAGAAGGAAATGATCATTGAAGGGACAATCAATATAAATTTTTCTGGCCAAGAAATAAGAATATATATAGTTCAGTTGCCCTTAAGTATGTTTATATGCTGCCAATTTGTGAAAGTTTATATGTTCACCTAGATTAAGAAATTTTGGAATCAAATCAGCCCTATTTGAAAATGATTTAACCAAAAAGAAGTGAACCAATATCGAAACCCCTTAAATCCATATACTAACGATTTCAAAAACACCTCAAAGAATATGCTAGTGTTAAATGAATGACTTTAGAAAACATTTATTGCTCTAAATAAGTCCACTTTACATTGTTTAATAGTTAATACTATCATCATATGAGCTCATTAAATGATAAAAACATAACTTTGGAAGACTGTTGATTGCTGAATAAAATTAATAAGAAGAGGTACTCTAACTCAGTTAAACATAAAATTATATGTCGCTTCTGATTTTAATTTCACATTGATATAAACAAAAAATAATAAAAGAACATGTTGACATGAAAAACCTAATCTATTTTGATAAAATTTTTTTTGGTGAACTTCTATTGGTAGACCATGAGACATTGGGTATGGCATTTATGTACTTGAAAAATACGAACGTAATAGAAAAAACGCTCAAAATTTTGAATGAAAAAATGGGGATTTTCGATACTAATAAGCATGCGGCCCTGCTGGTGAAAAAGATTGGGGGGGTGGGAACGCTATTATCATATGTACTAGGTTCAACTCCCGTACTCTGTAAAAGGCAGAGCAAAAGTTAGAAAGTGAGAAGAGTTAGAGATATGACATAAAAAAAAAAACGAGAGGGGGGATTTTCGACTATTGCTAACATGAGAATAAATTATTCAGCTTTTTCGTGGTCATAAAGAATTATTCATTTGTCTTTTCAACGACACATTGCTATAAAAACAAGGATGATTGTGGAAGCCAAAGCATCACCTTGCTGCACTAATCGACTTTGATTATTAGTCGTCCAAAGTGAATGCTCAAACATGCAAGAATCGAGAAATAGGCGAGTGTTGGACGTGGATATATAATTTTACTGGTGTGACCTATCAAATGATCATTTAGAAGATTATCGCATGACAACTGTGGCCCACGAGGGGTTGCTTTGTGTGGCATGGCCCCGCATGGATGTGTAATCACCAGTGGATAAAGGTGATTATTGGTGGTACTTGAAGATCGGATCTAATGTGTTGCCTAAATCTGCCAAATACATAGAATTTAAATATGAACTTTCAAGGCGAGGCCAGGCTAGGCTAAAGTTAGCAAGACTCGGGCTTCCTTATGTAAGGACATTTGCCCAAACCTGCCCAATTATCTTTTGATTCTCTCGGGCTTAGGTGGCTCGGATGACCTGCCCAGCTGTTTTGTTTTTTGGTCTGTACTTGCTCGCCGTTTTATCTTTTATATTTTGTCGAAATGAAACTCTTCATTCATTAAACATCAAAGGAAAATATGAATTATGGGTTTCCGAACACAAAAGATCTCATAAAGGTAATTGTTTGCCTACCTGTTGATCACCTATAACTTTGAGCAAATTTCGAATTTCTCTGCAAGCAAAAGCTTGAATTTATATGAGGCTCCGTTTGTTTTGCGGAAATGTGATATTTCTAGAAAATGTTTTTCAGAAAGTCATTTTTTAGGAAAATGACAATATTTTCTAGTATTCAGCTGAGACTTGAAAATGAATTGGAAAAAATTTTCTGTCGTTCGATATAGAAAATTTGATTTAATTTTCTTCCTTGCACTTCTTTTAATAATATTTTATTTTAGTTTTTAGAAAATCAAATTTTTAATTAATTTTATTTTTAATTTTTAATAATTTTTTATATTTCTTTGCCTTTTCTTTACTCTTCTTTTTTATTCTTTCATTTCTTCCTTTGCCAGTTGTTGCCCGAGGCCGGCGAGCTGGAGCCTCGCCTTTGGCCAGTCGTCGGCTGTCGCCGTGACCAGTGACCGACAGAGGAAGAAAGAAAAGAAAAAAAAGAAGACAAAAAAGGAAAAGAAAAAGATTTAAAAGATTTAAAATAAATAAAAACTCGATTTTTTTAAAAAATAAATAAGACAAAATGAAAGAAAAAATAAAAATAAAATTAAAATGTGTTTTATGAAAGAAATTGAGGCGAAAGAAGATATAAAAAATGTTTTTCACTTTTTGAAAAACGAAAACCATTTTCCTCATTTTTGAAGGTGTTTTTTTTATTGGTGGAAAATATTTTCAATAACTAGTTTATTTTCCGTGAAACGAACGCATAAAATCCAAAAAATGTTTCTTGGAAATTGTTTCTTGTAAAACGAATGGAGCCTAAGTATGGTGATCGGAGCTCTAGTGTACTCTAGCGGGGAAGTCACTCACCAGAACCGATGCAAATAAGCATAACTCAGTTTTCTCGACCGTCCTAAGAAAAAATAAACATATAATGGTTGTTAGTTAAGAAATTGACACCTGCTCGATTAGCATAACAGAACAATGGTGCAAAAAACTGCCGATTGGATAATCAATTCGTAAGGCCTCTACATTTTAATGCATATGGGGATCACATTATTATCAATTTTCTAGCTGGAAATGTACGATCATTCGACAAAAAGAGTGAAAGAGATTTCAAATATCTTGTTGTGTAAGGAAATTTTTTTTTTGGGTCAAACAAAATTTTATTAAATCTGAAAGTACTTCAAATACCAAAGCCCACGTCAAGGACATCAAAACAAAGTAGATCCCAAAGAGGTTGGGGGGGTTTGGACACCCAATTCGAGGGTAGATTTTTTTGTTTATGGGCTTTACAAATCTAGTCCGTCACACTAGTGGAATCTCTTTTGCAGTGGGCTAGAGAAATGTTTTTGAACCGGCCCATGACCCTGTGAGCTTCCATTTCCTAATTACCTTGATTTGAGCTGTTAACCACGTGAACTAAAGACATGCAGTGAGATTCAAGTACAATATCTTCTTGGTTCTTTGCTTCGAGGAGAGAGAGAGCAGCGAGCAAGCCTAGGGTTTCGGCTTGACTCACAGACGATGCCGGTACCGTTCTTGCTGCTCCGTCCACCAGAGCTCCCGTCGCATCTCGAATAACAATAGCTACTGCGCCCGAGTTCGATCCTTCTATGTAAGAGCCGTCGAAATTGGCCTTTGAAGTTCGTTCCTTTGGAGGATGCCTACGTCGAGGTAGGGCTTTTCCTTCTTAATTAGTTTCCTTTTCTTTGTGATTCCACTTGCACCAATTACTGAGCATATTGTGCGCTGATACAAGAAGGATTTCTGGATTGGGATGTTTTCTCCGGAAAATAAAGTCGTTTCTCGCCCACCAAATAAACCACAGAACAGCCGCAACGGCCTCGAACGACGGTAGATCTACTGATTCTTCCTTGAATTTCAGCAACCATTCTTCGATTTCAAGACATTTTCCAGACAATTTCAAGTTGTCGTATAACCAATGAACGGGTCATTGGTTCTTCTTTCTTCACAACACGTGAAAGACAAGCATAGTGAAATCACACGCGGAGAGAAGGAGACGTCGTGCACGTGAGGATACAAAAGAGGCATTACGACGTACCACAGTAGCAGTTTTAAAGATACTTGTGCTTAAAGAATACCTCAATGCGAGAAAAAGAATTGTCATTGAAAAGCACGTGCATTGTGCAGGACTTAGCTTTCAAGTCATTTCATCCAAAAACACACTGCAAAACACTTTAGCTGCAGAAACGGTTAGAAAAATATGAATCGGGTAAAAAAAAACCTAACCAGCATTAGATAACATTTGGATTAATGCCACAAAAATCTCCAAATTGATACACATATGACAAATTTACCAAAAACTAATTTTTTGACTACAAAAAACTCCAAATTGGTACATTTGTAATTATTTTACCCTCAATTAGTTTCTGTTAAATTTTACCGTTAAATTTCTGAGTTGGATAACACATGGCAGTTGACGAGTAAACCAATTTGGGGTTTTACCCTCTGTTTGTTACAAGTGTACTAATTCAATTTAATGGAGGGTAAATTTGTCACAAATGACCTATTTTGGGTTTTTCGTAGTAAAAAATTTGTTTGGGGTAATAGGTGTACCAATTTGGGATTTTTTATGGTTAAAAAATTAATTTGGGGTAAATTTGTTGCAGGTATACCAGTTTAGAGATTTTCGTGATATTAACTTATAACATTTCCTCATGAATTGTTTGCTTGCAATACTATATATATATTTAGACATTATAATTATTACTATTATTGTTATTAAATTATTAATTTATCTATTTATTTTTCCATATCTTGTGTGACTGAATCTTCTTATTCTGAGAAGCAAAATCAGCGACCATGCTATGCACTCCAGTCCCCATTTTTATAGCCATGACTGATGGCCCATCAGTAGTGAAGTAAAGATTGGGAAATCCAAATCAATCTCCTCCTTTGTGCCTAAGAGGTTTATTTCGCATATTATTTAATTGATCGGTGAAAAAGTCGGAAATAAATGTCAAATCTCAACCGGTTTTTCACGATATTCACATATAACCTAATATACGATCGAAAAAAGTAGTACATAAATGTCTCAGGCCGTGCTGACACAGACCCCCCACGACTGCGCCACTGCCCAAGCACGACCGGTCGGGTGGCGGGCTGTGCCTGGGCCGATGCCCGGTTTCAGCCTCGGCTGTCCCAAGCCCACCAATTTTTTCTAAAATTTTGGGTTGGGCCTTGAGGCTACCACATGGGCCCAATCATTAAGAATCGTTGGGGCCTCGGCCCTAAAATTCAATCAATGGATCAGTGACCCAAGTCGACCCAAGTAACAGCGGACAACAGCCGGCGTTTGAGGAAAAAAATTGTTGACCTTCTATAAGTTGGCCCCCTATCACTCTCATTCTTCAACATCTCTTAATTTTCACTAAAATCTCACTTCCAAACACTCTTGCTCTCTAAAATCATTCGTCAATTTCATTTATTTCCTTGCTCGCAATAATTACTTAATTGCGTCTTTAGTATTGCAATTGAGAACAACAACAGCAAACAGCAACAACAACAACAACAACCACCGCGTCCGATTGTCCCAACTCAATTCGGACTTCGCTGTGCAATTGACGAGGGACTTGTTTAGCGAGTTCTGCAACAATGATGTATACATGTCGGCTCAGCCCGTGCAATGATCTGGATTCGACAACGATTGGGAGGAATTGTAAGGGTAAATGCCGGAAGCTAGCCCCTGCCAGGACGCTTCCTTGGACGATACCCCTACCGTTGAAGAAAACCCTCAATCAACCGTGGCGCCGGCTTCTCGAAGAAGAATGCCCTATTTCTAGAGGTTATTATTTTTTAAGAGTATCTAGCTAATTGCAGATCTTATCTACTTCTTAATACAATTTTTTCTTGTTCCTGGTACTTCCCAGAATACATCTTCCCATAACAATGCATAAGGGTGAGGAATGAATACCCCACTTGTCCAGTTCGATTCCATCCATGGGCTGTGAGTTCAAATCCTTCAATTGGCAACGATGCAAGACGGTGCTAGTCACCTTCACAGGGAAAAATAAAGAGAGGAATCCCCGCTTAAAAGCCGAAAATTAGCTGTTGTAAACTTGTAATCCAGGCGCTTTCACTCAAATTCCCAGCTAAAATTGGTAGGCTGTGCAATTCTTGCCAAATTCCTCGAATGACTGCTGCTTGTTTGGCTGAAGAGGAGCTAGCAATCTAGTAGCATTAACATTCAGGACCCGAGATTACTACTCCGATCAATTCTAATGGACCAGTACAACTACAATTTAACAGAGATTCAAGCTAAACTCGTGCTTACAGAAGAGGCCACACAATTTGCTGCATAATTGGTTCACATGTTGATCTCCTACATATGTATTTTTAGTTGCTTCAATGTATGATTCCTCTGGGGGAGAGAAAGCATAGACACAGCATGATTAGATAGAAAAAGAACAACCATTGCTACTAGGAAATGCGATTCAGATTTCAAAGTACATTTCCAGCTGAAAAATCCAGTGCTCAGGAAGCTTTTCAAGTTGTGGCATCCACATTGCAGACATGTGAAGATCATATTCAGTAAAACAGTCATGCAGTTGATTTAAGAAGCCATTGTAAGATCATGACTAATGAAGAAGTACAGTGCAGTTAATCCACAATGCAGCAATCTAAATCCACTAAAGTTCCCAACCAAATCAAATTTCCTTTCTAAGAGGCATTCTCAGTGACGATAGCAGAACCTTCTCAAGAAGAAAATGAAGGGTGAAGTGAGGGAAATCTCAATCTCATCCACCTCGCAACTGCTAAGGGATCAACTTACGCATAACCAAATCATTCAAAAGTACACTGAGTATTACAGTGAAACATAAAGAAGGAGCTACGTCTATTGACCACAAGGTGAATTCTCGTGCATGCATGGGACGAAGACAGTAGAGAAAAACTCAAAAATCTCAAACCTTTATGAAGTGACAATCAAGAATTAGTTGCAGGAAGCATCCGATGAAAATGGAAGCAAATACAATACGTGATACACTCAAAAGTTTTACAACCAATGTGAAACTGAATCTCGGACAAAGGATAAGATTTTTACTATTCCCCCAACAAAATTGGAGAAGGGGAATAAGTATGGCTCATGGCTTGAGGAAAAGAAGTATACGAATAAGTTTCAGCAGGTTGCTTAATCTGCCATTTTGTTCAAGCGATGAATAGTGCTTCGAGCAACTCTGTTAAGAGGATCGAGCTTCAGCACCGTCCTCAGGTCTTCTGCGCCAAGTCTGTACTTCTCCATACTCTCATACAAAAGAGCTCGCTGTACAAGAACGGCTACATTTGCATCGTCATGTTCTAGCACCTGTTCAACAAAAACACCCATCATGCCCTCTATTCATTCCATCCTTCTCACGAGGAATAATGCAAAATCTTGCAAATATAATATAAATAGAATGTCTTAAGAGATATTTCATCAATCCTGATTCAAAAGTTCATATGCAATCTTTGATAGCTGCCAATCTAGACGATAAACAGATACTGCCTGCCTAAATTCATTAAGCATGGGTAGGCACATGACATGGTTCTGTCAATGTTAATCTCAAAGATATGGAATCTTAAGCATAGTCAAACCCAACATGCCTAAAATAAGGCGGGTCTCAGCGAGAGGATTGATTCTTAAGCTCCCAGACAGGGAAGAATGCTTTCAGAGTTCAATATTTCTCTCTTTGAAATAGTAGAAAACATCGGTAAGCTTGTGTGTTCTGAAAAATAGCTAATCACTGCTCAAACGACATACGAATCATTCTCAAAATAATAAGGTCATCTTACCGAAGGTACAAAAATATCTGACAGATACAACCAACAAACCCCAAGGAATCGCCATGCACCACCTTCATCAATATAAGGAAGATTTCAATCTGTGAGTAACTATTGGCACTTTACCTTTGTACAGTCTGCCACAGCCTTCTTATACTCCCCAACTTCTTTGTAACATGAGGCTCGGCACGACAAGACTTCCGTGGTGGCAGAATTATCTCCAGCCTTTTCGAGGAGAATCACAGCCCACGACAACCACTTAATTGCATCGGCATATTGCCCTTGCTTCTGATTATCCATGCCCTTGTTCATAGCGGTTAAAGATGATACGCCTGAAGGAGGCGGTGGAAGCCCCTCAAGCTCTGTGGTGGAGCCGCCGCCCTCATTTCCTCCTCCAAAATCTGAATCCAAACCCCAGTCATCCACTTCCACAGCTTGCTGTCCTCCAGTGGCACCACCAACAGATGCCGAGCCAGAGGATGAAGAGAACAACACATCGAAACTGTCTGTGCCTGAGCTCTGAACAGGAGTCTGATTCTGCTGACTGAAATTCTTGGCAGGCATCCCAAAATCATCCATTTTCGAATCAAAGCTCATATTTGATGCAGCAAAATAGCTTTTATTTGCGGAAATCCCGCTCGACGAGAATGTTGTACCAGATGTCGGAGCATTCTGAAAATCTCCAAACTCCTGATTACCGGTGCCAGTCTTAGCACTAGCTTTGCTCGTTGAGTTAAGACTGCCCGACTGCTGTTTCGATCCGAAACCAACCAAATTACTGAACGGATCCTTATTGGTATTGGTTCCACCTCCACCACCAGATGCAGCAGCCATATTTTGCATCGAAGGACCTCCGAGAGTTGCGCTCTTACTGTTAGCATTCACGCCATTCCGATTAACACCCGCAATGCCACCAGTACTATAACCACCAGATCCCCAACTTCCACTATTGTACATCGAATTACCAGATTTTGGCAGCGAATCTCCTAAATTCCCCATCGAATATGCAGTCTTGCCAGCCAATGCAGCCGGCGCCGGCGCCGCCGGCGTCGTGTTCTTCAACGGGACATTGCCGCTGCTGCCCTTTCCCTGCCCTCCTAAAGCCGAGCTAACCAAATCCCCGAACAAGTTCGGGTCCTTCTTCGCGATCCCAATCCCCAACCCCAACCCTAACCCTGACCCCAAAGAACCCGTCGCCGACGACGACGACCAGCTCTTGCCGAAGATGTCGCCGACCATCGACGTGGGCCCGCCCAGGGACGCTGCCCCGGCCGACTGAGCCGGGGCGGCGGCGGCGGCGGCGGGGGGCTGGTGGGTCCACGAGGGCTTGTTGGCCTGCCACGCGGGCCTCGAGGGCTGCGCAGGCGACGACATGGGGGCGTACGAGAAGGAGGAGGAGGTGGTCGTGGTCGTGGTCTTGTTCCTCTGATCGTTCAGGGACCTGGGCTTGTTCGAACCGATGCCGATGTCAAAATCGAAGGTGTTGAGGGAACCGGAGCTGCGTTGCGGGTTGTTGGGTTTGCCATAGTTGGAATTCATCTTCGGGGTTCGAGATCAAACGGGGCTGATCGGCGAGATCCGTAAAAATTCGAATCACTATCGGATGGATCTGATGGAGAATTCAGCGGATCCGAAAGGGGGAAATGAGATCTGCGAAGAGAATGAAGGTGAAGAGGCGTACCTGATGCCGATGGAGCAAAAGAAGAGAGATCGCAGCAGCTTTTCGTAGTTCTCTTCTTCGTCTTCGGTGGATGATGGTGATGGTGGCGGCGGCGGCGGCGGTTTGGTTTTTGGGAGCTGGTATGGGAATTTAGGACAACGCTCATAATTTGGTTTCCTAAAGTTTCTTTCATTCGTTTTTTCGTTTTGGCACTGCAAAACTCATGATAATAGAGTTAAGGAAAAAAAACAGTTACGGTAAAAATAATAATTTTCTTTTACTTTTTTTACATGGGTTAATACCACGAAAAACTTTAAATCGGTACACTTATGATAAATTTATCTAAAACTAATTTTTTGATCACAAAAAACCCCAGACCGGTATACCTGTGACAATTTTATCATTCGTTAGTTTCCATCAAATTTCCGAATTGGATGACACGTGACAGTTGATGTGTGACGCCCAAGAACGTCACGCGTGACATGTGTCTTTTAAGGCTCCGTTCGTTTGGTGGAAAATATTCTCCTTTTGGAAAATATTTTCCCGGAAGTCATTTTCCTGGAAAATGTTTTCTCGGACCATAATTTTCCGGTGTTCGGCGATCAATATGAAAAAGTTTCGGAAAATATTTTTCGCCGGCGATTGGCGGCGGCGGCGGCCGGCGACGGTGGCCGGCGGCCAAGCGCAGCCGCGGTGGCGGCGGCGACCGACGGCGGCCGCGACCGGCTACGGCGGGCCGGGCGACCGGCGGCGGCGGGCGGCGGCGGTCGAGCTGATGCGGGCGGCGGGCGGCGGCGGCGACCGGCGACCTTAGTGAAGAAGAAGAAGAAGCTCCGGAAAATGATTTCCGCTTTTGAAGAAGCGGAAGTCATTTTCCATAGACTTAGGCTATTTTGTGAAGGGGGGAAGGAAAATATTTTCCCACGGAAAACGTTTTCCGCCCCCCGAACACCGGAAAATCCGAAAAATATTTTCCGGGAGAATATTTTCCGTCAAACGAACGGAGCCTAATATTATTAATAATTTGGCCAGCGGAAGTTAAAGTCTGAAGTAAGTATTAAACGTGAATATCAAACAAATTTAGTCAAAATACTTTTGTTTCTTATTAATAACTCTTATCAGATTTACAAACCCAGACAAAACATCATATAAGTACCAAAAAAAAAAACTGGGTAGGTCAAGGTTGTGTACCTCCAACTAGATTCTACACCAAAAGTCTGCCTTGACTAAAGTCTGAAGACATCATGGATCGATAACTTCGCCTTCTAATGCGGGATCACCATTGTCTAAGTTGAAGCTCCTCAATGGGCCAACTAACTCACCATCAAGGTTAGAGTATCACGCAACGAACCGAAAAGGAACTCACTCCATAAGACCCACGTCAACCCAGATAGTAGAACTACACTTATTCTCCGTTCGTTTGGCGGAAAATATTCTCCCGGAAAATATTTTTCGGGTTTTCCGGTGTTCGGGGGGCGGAAAACGTTTTCCGTGGGAAAATATTTTCCTTCCCCCCTCACAAAATAGCCTAAGTCTATGGAAAATGACTTCCGCTTCTTCAAAAGCGGAAATCATTTTCCGGATCTTCTTCTTCTTCTTCTTCTTCACTAAGGTCGCCGTGTCGCCGCCCGCCGCTGATCGCCGAGCCGCCGCCGCCGCCGGTCGCCGGCCGCCGCCTCCAAGCATCGGCCGCCGCCGCCGCCGGTCGCGCCTCCAAGCATCGGCCGCCGCCGCCCGCAAATCGCCAGCCGGGACGCCGGCCCCGCCGCCGCCGCCGCTAGACGCCGGACATTGGCCGTCGGTCGGCCCCAGAGTCGCCGCCGCGGGCGCCGCCGCGGCCGCCGCCGGACGCCGGGCGCCGCCGCCGGATGCCGCCGCCGGACGCCGCCGCCAGTCGCCGGCGAAAAATATTTTTCGAAACTTTTTCATATTGGTCGCCGAACACCGAAAAATTATGTTCCGGGAAAACATTTTCCAGGAAAATGACTTCCAGGAAAATATTTTCCAAAAGGAGAATATTTTCCGCCAAACGAACGGAGCCAGTATAAACTGCTTCAGACTTAAGCACATACACATTTTTGTTAACACCTGATTTTTTAGCTCATTATTCCAATTTTTCCAAACATCAAAAAATTAGGATTAGTAGTCTTGGCCAAGCTTAGGAACCTATTTCTAAACCAAAAATAATTTTTTTAGAATTTTCATGAATTTTTCCTTCCTTTCTTTTAATCAAAATAATAGAGAAAATCAAGAAAAATAGCAAATGAAATCCAAAAATTCCATAAAAATATCCGTTAGTCTTTTTTTGAATCCAATTTCATCAATACATCATCAATTCTAGAATATTTCAATTGGGAATGTGCTTTTCCCAAAATTGGGTAAAATCAAGCCCAAATTGAATAAAAAATTCAATTGAGTCATTTCTAGTCATTTCTAGGCCATAGTGTCTTCACAATAAATGATTTTGGAACCTTGAATTGCATAATGGTCAATCCAATTGCACAATTTACCAAAGAAACGGAAAAGCCCCAAAATTCAATTGACAATTAAGGATTTTAAGCCCAAATTGGGGATTATGATCAATTTGAAATTGTCGAACCTTGAGACCATCATTTCTAGGGTTAATCAGTCATGGGTAATCCAATTTTGGCATCAATTTTTCCCAATCAGGTCATCTAGATATTAAATTGAACAAAAACCCTAATGATCCGAATTTACAATTTAAGAATTTTGGGTTTAATTATGACAAAAATTAGGGCAAATTCTCATATTTGGGTGCAAAATGTGATGAGGAATCCAATTTTGGGGTTAAAATAAAAAAATAGGGTCAAAATCGGGTTGCATTTGCGAATTTAGACCAACCCGGGTTTGCTGGGTCGGTCGGATCAATCCGACCCGACCTGGGTTGGCCTTCTTCTTCATCCGACTAGCCCAGAACATTCTAAACCCAGAAAAAATATCCCGTGCCCGTGACTTTGCCGACTTACCTAGAATGATTAAGCATGTGTTAAACTCCAAATCCAGCTGGATAATCACCGGCTGGCATTGGAGATTCGATCAAATCGATTCGAAATTGGTGACAACCAACTTTGGGCGGAAAAATCAAACTAGAAAAATACGGAAAAACATTATCAAACGCATACCAGACGTTCGTGAAATTTTCAGAGAGAAAGAAAGAGAGAGAAAGAGAGCGAGAAGAAGAAAGATTGAATGGAGCATGAGTTGAGGCTTCTCGGACCGAGTGATTGGCGCTTTCCCGGCTGGAAAAGCGTCAGCAAAGCGGTCCAGGTGGTAAGCTTCCTCACCTAAGACGGTCGGTGAGAGGTTGATCGACATTGCCTGAAAGTCATGCTCGGCCAGCGTGTCCAGAGCCCTTCCGGCGAAGCTAAGACCACCAGTTGGAAGTCCGAGTGTCGAAGAACAGCTCCACGGGCACCGATTAGTCTAGGAACTCCGATTTGATTACATTCAAAGAAGGTAAACTTTGATCATTACCACGATTTTTCTAGAATTCCAGATAATGAGCTTGACTTTAATGTGAACATCCATGCGATTTCTTTGATGATTTTGAATATTTTGATGTCTAAAACATGTTTCTAATAACATTTTGTGTTATTTAATTGCATTTGGTTGTTAAATGGAATAAACCGAGTCAATCCGACATTGAAACCTCATCGCCGGAACTCGGAGACCTTTGCCGGAGCGCCAAAATGACTTAGGCTGCGCATGACAACGATTCTGTGCCCGGGAACAGATTCTGCTCAGAAATGATTCTTTTTGATTCTGTGCCCGGAATTGATTCTGAGCATTTTAAGGCGTTTGTTAACGGCCCAAAATTCCATCCCTAGAATAGAAAAAGAACATAAATGCGTTTGGTAACGCCACAAAATTTTTTTTTATTAATAATATTGTTAAATATTTTAATATTTCTTTCTTTTTTTTCTTTTCTTTTTTTCTTTTCCTCCTTCTTGGCCATGGCCTGCTCGCCGGCCATGACCGGTAAAATATTTCTTTTTTTTGGCCATGGCCTGGTCGCCGGCCATGACCGGTAAAATATTTTTTTTTATTAATAATATTTTTTATTAAAATATTTTTATTAAAAATATATATATATATTTTTTTTTGGCCATGGCTTGGTCGCCGGCCATGACTGGTAAAATATTTTTATTAAAAATATGTTTTTTTCTTTTTTTTGGCCATGGCCTGATCGCCGGCCATGGCCTGTAAAATATTTTTATTAAAAATATACATTTTTATTTTTTTTGGCCATGGCCAGCGACCTGGCCATGGCCGGTAAAATATTCTTTTTATTAAAAATATATATTTTTTCTTTTTTTGCCATGGCCTGGTCACCGGCCATGGCAGGTAAAATATTTTTTTTTATTAAAAATATATTTTTTTCTTTTTTTTGGCCATGGATGGTAAAATATTTTTTATTTTAATAATTTTTTTATTAATAATTTTTTTATTAAAATATTTTATTCTCGTCAGATCCGGCGAGGGCGGTCCTCGGGCCGGACATTAGAAGCTACATTAAAAACCAAGAAAATGAAGAAGAAAAAAAAATTGATTCTCAAAATTGTTCCCATAATCAAGAAGCTACTTTTTTTTATTCTTAAAAATTGATTCTGGGAACAATTTTTTGCAAAATTGTGCCCAGAATCAAAAAATTAAACAAACGCATTTCTGTTCCCAAACTGATTCTGGGAACAAAAGAACAGAATCAAACACTGATTGGCAAGTTGTCATGCGCAGCCTTAGGCTATCCAAGTCAGTGATTCCCAACCTTTGTTTGATGTTTTGAATATTGTTTTGGATCAATTTAGATGGCTAGGGCGATTAGGATAATGATTTGAATTCTGGAAATATTAGTTTTAGACAAAAATAATTAAGGTTTTTTAAGCATGTATCTCACCGATCGGTGATGATCTGACAGCAAATCTGTGAGTTGATGTTGATAGAGGATGATTTATTCTTGGTACAGAACCTAAAATCAAGTCTTGAAAGTCGTCGGAAGGTTGCCGGAGGAGGGATTGAACAGGCAGCCTTGATAACTTAAAATGAAGAAACATGCACACTAGGTGCTCGGAGAAATGCCACAATGAAGAAGGATTGAAACGAGGCCGTTTTCGCGCTGTGCCCGCCGGGGAAAGTCGCCGATGCCGGTGCCTGCCGGTTCGGCTTGACCGAATCGGGTCGAACCATATTGGCCCGGTTCAACCCCTCGGCGGAAAAATTTAAAAAATAATAAAAAATAAAAAATCTAAAAAAATAGGAAATTTAGAAAAATCAAATAAAAATTTAGAAAATCAGAAAAATTCTTAAAAAATTAGAAAATTCTAAAAAATTCCAAAAAAATCTAAAAAAAATATAAATTTAGAAAATAGAAAATAAAAATTTCAGAAAAATAATAAAAAAATTCAAAAATTTGGAAAAATTCCAAAAATTCATAAAAATTCAAATGTTTTTTAGAAAATCCATTAAAATGTGAAAATAGAAAATAAAAAAAATCACAAAATCCATAAAAAAATCTCAAAATTTTGGAAATTTCAGAAAAATAAAAAGTAAAAAGTAGCTCTCGGGAAAATAGATTTTCAAAAAAAAAATCAAAAATTTCAAAAATTCACAGGATGACTCAAAAACACTCTAGCCAACCTTTGCAAGTGAAATTAGAATTTTTGGAAGTGCCCAAGTGCTATTTTTAGAAAATCATTAGTTTAGGGATAAAAAGGGGTTCTTACCCCTGAAAAAACCAAAAACCCTAAAATGACACGAATCATTGAATGAATAAGCTTTGAGGACTTTACTAGGGTTTAGGTGTGTTGAATTGGATTCCTTTAGAGACAAATCAGGATTGTTTTGCTTGATTGCAATTGATTGTGCTGTTTATATTGATTGATTGATTTCTCACGATTAGAATGGTTAGAATTAGTGGATAGACCTCGGAAATTCGTGTGACATGTTGGATACATTGTATTGTTTTAGGCACCGAAAGATCTTGACTCGGGATCATTAGCGTAATTAAGTCCCCGTATTTAGAATATCTTGTTCGCAGAATCGTGGTATTTCTCCCGTACCCCGATTAGGTTTCTAGTCAACTTACCAATAATGATTAGTGGCGACACCAAATCGAAAACCTAGATTGAATAGAATGACAAAAATTACAACCCACTGTCATGTGAGGTATGGTCTGGGCGAGGCCCCCGTTTATCTAGTGATGGGATGTCTGTGGGACGTCTCGGCGAAATATCTATATCGAACCTTAGTAGCCCATTCGGGGACAGATTTTCAATTCGTGACGAATGGAAGTAACTCCTTAGCGTGCCCAAAAAGGCGCGGCACGACAATTTTCATAAACAACTTCATGATATACGAGAACTCTAAAAAGCAAGGGCTGAGGAACATCCATCCTACATGTCTGAAAAATAATGGGATTAACCAAAGCCCAGTAAATGAAATCTCTAGTTTTAAGTTAGGAAAATCAACTTATCACTTCACTTGGCATAATCAACATGCATGCATAGCAAACGGTATATATAGAACTTGAATGCATGTTATACCTGTTCAGTTTGGATGTGCCACAAAGTCTGAGTAATGCAACATTTCACAATAGTTTCACTCAGATGCAAGCATCTGATGTAAAACATTCATGCTCATGCGATTAGGTTCATTACTTCATCCTCCCGAATACTCCCGGGGCTTCCCAACCAATGGGGCATCTTAACTCCGAGGCATCCCGGCATACACCCAGGGCATCCTGACACATGGGGCATCGTCACACACCACTGAATGGGTAACGAAAATTATATTATTATCATGCAAGCCATGACAACCAAGTATTTCTATGCAAATGTCTGCTTTGACCCGTCCCATACCGAGCCTCACGGTTTTGTCTTTTAAAGCCATGAAATGCATCATTCGAGCAAATAAGTATGACGAAATACGGGTTCAGACTCAAAAGGCTAAAGTCTACTCAAGTTCAGAAGGTACTCATATCCAGATTTTGAGATAAAACTTCATCGGTTTAGAAAATACATTTATTCATACTTTGAAAGTAAGTTTTGGTCAGTTTTACAAATAGACAGAACCAGATTTTGATCGTAAAGTCTCAACAGTTTCAAAAGTAAAGTTTGAGAAGTAAGGTCTGAGCAGTAAAGTCTGAGCAATAAAGTCTGAACAGTAGGGTCTAACTAGTAAAGTCGGAATAGTAAAGTCTGAACAGTAGGGTTTGAACAGTAAAGTCTGAACAGTAGGGTATGAGTAGTAAAGTTTGAACAGTAAGGTCAGAACAGTAAAGTCTGAATAGTAGGGTCTGAACAGTAAAGTCCAAAGGTAAAGTCTGAAGTAAAGTTTGAAGGTAAAGTCTAAACGTAAAGTTTGAAGGTAGACGACGAATGTAAAGTCTGAGCGTAAAGTCTGAAGGTAAAGTCTGAACGTAAAGTTTGAAGGTAGAGGCTGAATGTAAAGTCTAAACGTAAAGTCTGAAGATAAAGTTTAAGCATAAAGTCTGAAGATAAAGTTTAAGCATAAAGTCTGAAGGTAAAGTTTGAATGTAAAGTTTGAAAGTAGAGGCTGAATGTAAGGTTTGAGCAGTTTTAAAAGTAAAGTAGACAGAACCAGAATTTGGGTTTAAAATCTTTTCAGTTCAGAAGTAAACAAAATCATCATTTACACTCGCCTAATATACACCACGTTGAGTAAAACGATTTTCTACCCTTTTAAACATACATAAAACCAGCAAGAAGAATTCAATAATCATCTCAAAGATAACATTTACACATTCATATTTAGCCATTACACTTGCCGATTTTCAACACACTTTAAGCAAGCAAAACACATCCATTGGAACACGTATAGAACCAGCAAAACAGATCAAACCATCACCATATCTTCACTATTATCACACATCATAATAGCATTTCTCAAGCAATCAAGTTAAAAAGTGTCAAGTAGATTTAACTAGCTTAACTCTAGAGTCTTCACTTACCTTGTGCAAAATTTGAACACCCAAAGTTAAAGCTCTCCCAAAGATTTTTGGACCGAGTGATGGTGAAAGTAGAAAGTGAAGAAAGGTGTTGCGGTTTGGGTGAAATTATCATTCGGTATTCACCCAGATGAAGATGAAACAGAGAAGTAGATGGTGAAGTGGATAAATACATTGTATTCATATGTGGCATCTTCTCTCTTCATCACGGCCATGAGTAAGAAATCAATGGCTCATACGGTAAGAGCAATGGCCAAAGAAAATGATTACTTAGGCAAGGTGTCTAATTAGGACAGAAGAAGCTGGCTTAAGGGGACAAGTGGCCTTCGGTCAAACTTTCCCCTTCATAAGCCACGTGAGAAAAGAAAGTCCAGAAGAGATATTTTGTAATAATATCTGTCCCCTCCCCTCTTAACGGCAAATTAGCAACTAATAAAAGTTAACACTACTTAACCAAAATTAAACACTAATATTACCCAATGATTACCAAGACAACGTTAAATTAATTAATACTGCACTACTATTAACGTATACAACAACGTTTAAAATTTTAAACACATCAAGTTCGGAATGATTACGTTCCCGAATCTGCACCTCGCAAATTACGGTCCAACAACGATTTCTACGCGTCCGCACAAATACTAACTTAAATAATACTTAGCTTTATTTTCTAAGCATCATTTTCGAACATGGAAAAACTTCCGACGTCACATACATATTAATACGAAATTCCGGGTGTTACAACTCTTCCCCCCTTAAGAAATTTCATCCTTGAAATTCAAAAGTACATAATCACTCGAAGAGATGTGGATATTTGCGTCTCATATCCTCTTCACTTTCCCACGTTGCTTTTTCCATGTCATGATATTGCCACAAGACCTTGACCAACGTAATGGTCTTGTTTCTCAAAACTTGTTCCCTTCGATCCAAGATCTATACTGGTTTCTCCACATAAGTTATTCTTTCGTCTACCTCGATCGTCTCAAAATCCAGTACATGAGTAGGGTCTGGCTCATATTTCCTTAACATAGATACATGGAAAACATCGTGAATATTGGAAAGTTTGGGTGGCAGGGCTAAATAGTAGGCCAAGTCACCGATCTTCTCAAGAACTTCAAAAGGCTCTATAAACCTTGGACTCAGCTTGCCTTTCTTTCCAAATCGCGATATACCTTTCATCGATGACACCTTAAAAAATACATGGTCACCAACGTTGAATTCCAATGGTCTTTGACGTTTATCCGCATAACTCTTTTGTCGGCTTTGAGTAGTTTTAAGTCGATCCCGAATCACTTTTATAGCATCTGAAGTGATTTGTACTAACTTCGGTCCCGTCACTTTCCTTTCGCCGACTTCACTCCAACATATAGGAGTTCTGCAGGCTCTTCCATACAATGCTTCGAAAGGAGTCATGCCAATACTTTGCCAAAAACTATTATTGTAAGCGAACTCCACCAAATGCAAGTGTTCATCCCAACTACCTTTAAAGTCAATTATATAAGCTCGCAGCATATCCTCCAATGTTTGGATAGTTCTTTTTGATTGACCATCTGTTTGGGGATGAAAGGCAGTACTATATTGGAGTTTAGTTCCCAATGCAGCTTGGAGACTTCGCCAAAAGTTCGCAGTGAATCTTAGGTCTCGATCTGACG
The DNA here is from genome assembly GCF_021117445.2 of Syzygium oleosum. Taxonomy (NCBI): domain Eukaryota; kingdom Viridiplantae; phylum Streptophyta; class Magnoliopsida; order Myrtales; family Myrtaceae; genus Syzygium; species Syzygium oleosum. The sequence goes on along the minus strand of NW_026607542.1, from coordinate 528,151 downwards.
TGATAGTTACAGGTACTCCATGCAGTCGAACTATTTGTTGGACATATAATTCCACATACTTCTCCAATGTATAGTCTACTCGCACTGCAAGAAAATTAGTAGACTTAGTTAGACGATCCACTATCAACCAAATGGAATTGTGGCCTTTTGATGTCCTTGGCAAACCTTAGACAAAGTCCATCATCACGTGCTCCCATTTCCACTCAGGTATTTCTAACGGTTTCAACATTCCACCCCGCTTACGATGTTCTGCTTTCACTTGTTGACATGTCAAACATTTCGAGACATGTTTGGCGATATCAACCTTCATTCCATTCCACCAATAATATTGACGGAGATTTTGATATATTTTCATGCTTCCTAGATGTACACCGTAATTATTTCGATGTGCTTCTGACAAAATTTCGTTCCTTAAGTCAATATTATTAGGCACACAAAGTCATCCATGAAATTTTAGAATTCCATCTTCTGATACCCGAAAGTCTGGCCTTTTTCCTTCTAAAGTCTCCTCCCGGACTTTTGAAATTTCAAGATCTGTTTGTTGTAGGGTCTTGATTCTTTGTATAATCTCAAGTTCAATTCTAAGAGTAGCTATTACATTTGAAAGACTACTCATAACAAATCTAAATTCAGAATCTCGAGCCGCTTCAAGTAAGGTCCATTTCTTGACCATCATCTGAGCAACCATTTGGATAGACTTTCTACTGAAGGCATCCGCGACTTTATTTGCCTTTCCGGGATGATACAAAATCTCGCAATCATAATCCTTTAATAATTCTATCCAACGTCTCTCCCTCATATTCAATTCTTTTTGGGAGAACATGTATTTCAGACTCCTATGGTCTGTATAGATTTCGAACTTCTCCCCATATAAATAATGTCTCCATATCTTTAGAGCGAATAAAATTGCAGCAAGTTCTAAGTCGTGGGTCGGATAATTCAACTCATACGGCTTCAACTGTCTTGATGCATAAGCAACCACCCCTTCAATGTTGCATCAAAACACAACCAAATCCCTTATGAGATGCGTCACTGTATATTACAAAACCTCCAGATCCTGCCAGTATCGTCAATATTGGGGCCGTAGTCAATCTTCTTTTAAGTTCTTGAAAACTTTGCTCATATTCTTTTGTCCATTCAAACTTTACTTCCTTCCTTGTCAATTGAGTTAATGGGGCCACAAGGCGAGAAAATCCTTCGACAGATCTTCGATAATATCCATCTAAACCCAAGAAACTCCAAATCTCCATTATCGTTGTCAATCTTGGCCAATTTATTGCTGACTCAACCTTCGATGGGTCTACAGATATTCCTTCACTGGTTACTACATGACCCAAAAATACTACACAATCCACCCATAATTCACACTTGCTAAACTTCGCATATAACTTGTGTTCGCGAAGTGTTTGAAGCATAAGTCTTAGATGTTGCTCATGCTCCTCTCGTTCCCTTGAGTATGTAAGGATATCATCGATGAACACTATCACAAATTAATCCAGAAATGGCTTAAACACTCTATTCATCAGATCCATGAATGCTGCTGGTGCATTAGTTAAACCAAAAGGCATAACTAAGAACTCGTAATGTCCATATCGAGTTCGAAAAGCCGTCTTAGGGATATCTTCCTTCTTAATCCGCAATTGATGATACCCTGACCTTAAATCAATCTTGCAGAATACTGACACCCCTTGCAGCTAATCAAATAAGTCATCGATCTTAGGCAGCGGATAATTATTCTTAATCGTTACTTGATTTAATTGTCAATAATCAATGCAAAGGTGCATTGACCCATCTTTCTTCTTTACAAACAATACCGGTGCACCCCAAGGTGATGCACTAGATCGAATAAAACCTTTGTCAAGTAATTCTTGTAGTTGCACTTTTAATTCCTTTAGCTCTGTTAATGCCATTCGATATGGAGCTTTGGAAATAGGATCTGTTCCCGGGGCTAATTCGATGACAAATTCGATTTCACGCTCTGGGGGTAATCCTGGTAATTCTTCCGGGAATACGTCAGGAAATTCTTGAACTATGGGAATTTCTTCAAGCTTCACTTCTCCCTTTGACTGATCTACTACAAACGCCAAGTATCCTTGACAACCGTTGTCAAGAAGACGATGTGCCTCGAGTGCAGAGATGAGCGGCATTGAAGGATTTGCTCCATTTTCGAAGAATTCAAAACTAGGACAATTAGGGGAATTGAACTGGATTATCTTCCGATAACAGTCCACGCTAGCTCGTTGCTTACGAAGCCAATCCATTCCCAGAATAACATCGAAGTCGTACATAGTCAGTATGATCAAATCTACTATTTGATCATGTCCACTTATAGTGAGCTTATAGTCTTTACATATCAACGTGGACATAATTGTATCTCTTAGCGGTGTCGAAACACAAAGGGATATTTCGAGCGGTCTAGGACTTAATCCAATCAATTTCACGAATCGTACATATATGAATGAATTTGTGGCACCCGTATCAAATAATGCATAAGTATTCTTGTTGCACACATAAATGATACCTGATATAACTGTCTTGGAGGCTTCAACTTCCTCCTGTGTGACTGCATAAACTCGACCTTGAGCTGGTGGTCTCTGGAGATTTCCCTGCTGCCGAATCTTGTTTTGGGATGACTGTTGCAGTTGTTGTGGAGGTGTGATACGTTGTTGTTTCATTACTGGACAATCTCTTAATATGTGACCTCGCTGTCCACACCAATATCACTCCTTTAAAGTTGGGCATGGTGTACCTCGGTGTTGCTTGCCACAAATGCGACAGACATTATTAGGAGACTGCATATGCATCGCCGGTCGGTTGTTCCGTGCGAATCCAAAATCTCCAACATTGTTTCTTTTATTTGGAATAAATGGGCGCTTTCCAATTTGTAGGGGCCTCTTGTCACGACGAAAATTAGGTTGGAAAGTTGGACGATTAGGTTGTGCTTGGAAAGTCAGAGTTGTTTCTGCTAATTCTGCCAAATCCTTTTCCACAAGTTGTGCGCGTTCGTACAACTTATTATAATTTTTCATATTCAAGGGCACTAGCTTACTTCTGATGTTTGGCCTCAAGCCATCTCGAAATCTCTTAGCTTTATCTTCCTTGTCTTCAACCAACCTGGGGGCGAACCTTGAAAGTTCTACAAACTTGGCTTCATACTGGTCCATAGTCAAATCATTCTGTTTCAGTTGCATAAACTCCATCACCTTTTTATCCCGGGCACATTCCGAGAAATATTTCCTGAAAAATGCCTTAACAAAAACACACAAAGTTCCATTAGTGCCAGTTGGAAATACAATTTCCTTGGATGCCTTCCACTAGTGTCTGGCATTTCCTTGGAGTTGATATTCTGCTAGGGCTATTTTGTCAACGTCATTACAATCTAGCAGATTGACTATCCTCTCCATTCCGTCGATCCACGATTCTGCCTCTTCAGGATTTCCAGTTCCTATAAACCGTGGTGGTTTCAGCTTAAAAAATTGCTCGATTAGACTTTGCAAACGACGTTCGTCATTCCCCGAGCTAGAGGTAGCTTGTTGTAATTCCTGCTTCTCCATTAGACTTTCGATATTGGCAAGCACCCGAAGGATTCCTTCCAACCGAGGATCCTTTTCTGCGTTGCTATCCGAACTCATCTTGCAATACCTATACGTGTTGCTTAACTTAGCCACTAACTAATAAGTAACAAAAGTTACTTGTAGTGCAAAATCAATCAAGAGCAAACATATGCACTTGATTTTCTACACTTACGCGATCTAGGTCAAGTCTACTACTCCAAATTTTAAGTGCACCTTATCACTCCATGGGTAAAACTTGCTCTGATACCAAACAGGTTGTGACATTCTAGAACGTCACGCGCGACATGTGTCTTTTGATATTATTAATAATTTGGCCAGCGGAAGTTAAAGTCTGAAGTAAGTATTAAACGTGAATATCAAACAAATTTAGTGAAAATACTTTTGCTTCTTATTAATAACCCTTGTCAGATTTACAAACCCAGACAAAACATCATGCAAGTACAAAAAAAAAAAGGTAGGTCAAGGTTGCCTATCTCCAACTAGATTCTACACCAAAAGTCTGCCTTGACTAAAGTCTGAAGACGTCGTAGATCGATAACTTCCCCTTCCAATGCAAGATCACCATCGTCTAAGTTGAAGCCCCTTAATGGGCCAACTAACTCACCATCAAGGTTAAAGTACCACGCAACAAGCCGAAAAGGAACCCATTCCATATGACCCACGTCAACCCAGATAGTAGAGCTACACATAGTATAAACTGCTTCAGACTCAGGCACATACACATTTTCATAAACAGCTTCATGATATACGGGAACTCCAAAAAATAAGGGCTAAGGAAAATCCATCCTACATGTCTGAAAAATAATGGGATGAGCAGAGGCCCAGTAAATGAAAGTACTAGTTTTAAGTTAGGAAAATCAACTTACCACTTCACCTGGCATAATCAACATGCATGCATAGCAAACGGTAAGCATAGAACTTGAATGCATGTTATACCTATTCTGTCTGGATGTGCCACATAGTCTGAGTAATACAACATTTCACAATACTTTCACTCAGACGCAAGCATATGATGTAAAACATTAATGCTCATCCGATTAGGTTAATTACTTCATCCTCTCGAATACTCCCGGGGCTTCCCGACCAACGGGGCATCTCAACTCCGAGGCATCTCGGCACACACTTGGGCCATCCCGACCAACGGGGCATCTCGACTCCCGAGGCATCCTAAATCACTCCCCGGGGCATCTCGACCAACATGCTATCCCGACACACGGGGCATCGTCATACACCACTAAATGGACGACGGAAATTATATTATTATCATGCAAGTCATGACAACTAAGTATTTGCATGCAAATGTTCGCTATGGTCGGTCCCATACCGAGTGTGACATCCCCAAATATGGGACCAAGATAGCAAAAGGTAAACGGTGATAGAATGGGTGAGCAATCGAGCCGAGGGTCGGTAATGAAATGGATAAACTGGTCGGAACGAGTGAATTGAAGGTTGGTCATGGTTCGATCGAAAGATTATCCATGAATTGGCCTAGGGATCGACAGTGGAATGACTTTCTGATCACGCAAGTCGATTAGAGTGATATGACTGTGGATTGACTCTTCGACCATAAAGGCCGTTAGTGGAATGGTCCGAGATAATTATGAATCAGTGCTATGTCAGGATGTGTTGGTCGTGGGTGATACCGTACGACTATGCATTGGTTACGGATGACCATGAGTTGATTCCGGGGATACCGGATTCCACGAGGCCACATGACAATAGAAGGTCGACCATGCGTTGTTGATACTTGAATGTGGACCGATCGTGAATCGGCCATGGATCATTGCGTTGAGTCGGGTATGCCATGGCCAAGCCATGTGCCAGGCCATGAACCTAGTGGCTGGGTCGCGGGCCAGGCATTGTGCCAATCGCTCCGGCCAGGCCTTGTGCTCGGTTATGACCGGCTCTTGTGCCCGTCAGCTAGGGTACGGACTGGCCTTGTGCCCATCTGTGTGCCGGTCATTGTGTCTGTCAAATCCGGCTCCGACTTAATTCCGTGCCCAAAATATTTGGCCATGAGCCATGCATGGTGCCCAAACATGAGCTAATGCATGTGTTTGGTCCATAAACCGGCTCCTTGCTCGTGCGGCTCGGCATCGTGCTTGGCGCACTGCTCGCGCAGCCCGGCACCGCGCCTATGCACTCGGCCACACGCCCAGCTATGTGCCCGGCCGTGTGCCCTTGTGGCTCGGAAGTATGCTCGGCCCTGCGCCCTGTCAGGCTCGATTGTACAGGCCATGTGCTTGGGCAACTCGACCGGCCCAACTTTACACCGTTGGACTTAGACTCTGGTTTGGATATGATTGATCATATTTGGAGGAATTTTTACACCGAACCTCGACTTGGATAGGATGATCGATCATTTTAAACTCAAAATTTCCCCATTTACTTAGGCATTTTGCTAAGTATACTTATTGATTTTGGCAAAAAAACACTACAAGTGCCATAACTTGTGTACGGTGCTCACTTTGGTGCCATAAGTTTTTTTTGGATCACTTTAGTGCTAAAATTTTTGAAAAATGATCACTTAAGTGCTAAAATTTTTGAAAAACGATCACTTAAGTGCTAACTCCGGTGCCGTACACAATTTTTCGCCGGAAATCCGACGTGGCATTTTTTTTATTAATTTCTGAAGCTGACGTGGCTCGCCGGAGATTGGCACTTAAGTGATCGTTTTTAAAAAAATTTAGCACTTAAATGATCGTTTTTAAAAAATTTTAGCACTTAAGTGATCGTTTTTCAAAAATTTTAGCACTGAAGTGATCCAAAAAAAACTTATGACACTTAAGTGATCGTTTTTCCTCCGACTTGGCACCAAAGTGATCCGAAAAAAAGTTATGGCACCAAAGTGATCTCCGTACACAAGTTATGGCACTTATAGTGTCCTTTTGCCTATTGATTTTAGAGGATTACAAGCCGTGTTCTAGAAGGACAAGAACATGCATCTTTCGGTGAAGCTAGGGGGCGCAAGAAGCAAAAGTTGACTAAGTCAAGGTTTGAACCAATAATTGGAGGACCATCATTAGAAGAATCTTATAAGATAAGATCTTCATTAATGAGTGTGATCTTGAAATCTCTAGATGTAGGGCAATTATGAGAGCCAAGACAAGGGCAATTATTGAAGAGACCAATAATAGAGGCTTATGTGTTCTCTAGATCATTAATGTATATGCTTAAGTGTCCTCTAGAAATTTAATGTATATGGTGACTCATATACCCTAAGATAGGGCATTATGATCCTAGATGGACACTTGGAATTCAATTGGGCTATCAAATAATTAGGCCTAGGATTTGATCAAGATTTCCCTAAGATTTTCCAAGATTGCCTCTCATTATTATGTGCCACTTGAATAAATTTCATTGGACCACTTGGCATGGCAATTATTGAAGTCTTGGCCTATAAATAGAGAGACATCAAGCCACTTTCTTCTTTTCCCCAAAAAACGAGCAAGCCTCTCTTCCTCTCCCTACTCTCTCGGCCTCTCACTCCTTCGGCCTCCATCTCTCTCATTCTTAGCCATCTCTTCTCCGGTCACTCACTCGCATCATTGCACCATCACTAAATACCCTAGAACCCCCGAGTAGTAAGTGAATTCCTTATACTTTGGTTAGGGCGTAGTGTTACGCGTTTGGACTCGAGGAGTGACTATGTTTGTGATGCTTGAGTTTGCACATGTCTTGTTGTTTTGCATGTGGCCATGAGTCATGGCACAACCGAGGCACGAAACGGGATGTCGTATGATCTCGTACTTATGTTATGGTGCTCCGGGACAAGCTCGACTTGGTGTGGGTTTTTCATTGAGGCGTGTAGAACCGGGCCAAGTCTTGCCTCGAGCCGACACTCGGCATGGTGGACCGAGTCACATGCCCTCGACCGCACCCAGTATGTTAGACAAATTGTCCTAGAGAGCATGAATTACATAAGCACTGCATATTTGCATGGGTTAATAAGATCAAGATAAGAACTGGAAATGTGTATTGCTTGTTGCATGATCACATGAGGGACTATGGCCGTCACCGATGGATTTCGAGACGTTGCTGCCGCCGATAGATTTCGGGGAGATGCCGTCTTCAATGGATTTCGGGATGATGCCGCTATTCGATGGATTTCGAGGCGATGCCCGAGGGAGTATTCGGATGCTCGGTGGTAAGCTGGAAGAATCGATGGATTTCGGTCATGAAATGATGAATCTCGTGTGTTGATCTTTGGATGCAACATTGAAAACTATGTTTGATGTTTTCTTGTTTGTTGAATATGCCATGTTTAATACAAAGGCAAGGTAAGATGCATTTGCTATTGATTAACCATCGACAAGCCAACGGTAATGTGTATTTCTTTTGTTCAATGCGAGGCTAATTCCTAGCCGGAGCATAGTGAATTTAACTTACTGAGTGTCGACTCACTTTTATTATTTTTACCTTTGTAGGTATGGCCACGCTACCTCTCGTCCGTTTTGTTCGACCTATAGAAATGCATGTTCGGGTGGTAGATATCATCGATGTAGAAGCCAGTGTCACATATCGAAAGTATAGCACGACCGTTTGGGTCCAAGTGAATGCGAACAAGATGGTCCCCCACTGTTACTTAGCATGGTTCGTTTTGATGGATGGAGATGTGGTCCCAGTAAGGGGTATAGTGGATCACCCTGGGCTGGAGTGGATGAACCGTAGTGTATTGACCAAGCTCGAGAAGGAGACTAACCTTTTTGTGCTTTTTGTGAAGGGATGTTAGTGAAGCTGTGACATCCCCAATTTCGGGCCTGGGAAGCCGAGGACTGGTAATAAATGGATGGGCGGGTAAGTCGAGTCGAGGGTCGGTAATGGAATGGATAGTATGATTGGAACGAGTATACTGAGGGTTGGTCATGGTTCGATCGAAAGATTGTCCATGAATTGGCCTAGGGATCGACAATGAAATGACCTCCTGACTACGCAAATGATTAGAGTAATATGACTGTGGAATGACCCATCGACCATAAGGGCCGTTAGTAGAACGGTCTGGGATAACTGTGGATCAGTCCGGTGTTGGCATGTGTCAGTCGCGAGTGATATCGCACGGCCATGCATTAGTCCCGGGTGACCATGAGTTAATCCCGGGGTACTGGATTCCACGAGGCTACATGACAATCGATGGTCAACCATGGGTCGTTGATACTCGAACGTGGCTCGGTCACGAATCGGCCACGGATCATTACGTTGAGTCGGGTAGGCCATGGACGAGACATGTGCCAGGCCATGTGCCTAGTGGCTTGGCGCGGCTCGGGCAAAATTGCCAGTCACGCCGGCCAAGGCCATGTGCCCGGTCATGACCGGCCATCGTACCCTTCAGCCAGGCCACGGACCGGCTACATGCCCAGTCGTGCGCCGGCCATTGTGCCCAACCCTTGTGCCAGGCGTTGTGCCCATAAGATCCGGTTCCGATCTCGTCCCGTGCCCAAGAAATATGGCCATGAGTTGTGCATCGTGTCATTCACGGGCCGTTGCGCGTGTTTGGCCGTGAACCGACCCCTCGCTCGTGTGACCAGGCGTGGGGCTCGGCACGTTGTCCATGCGGCCGGCAAGGCACTAGGCACGTCGCCCGTATGGCCAGGCAAGCCGCTCGGCACGTTACCCATACGGCCCGGCGCAGCGCCCGTGCGGCCCAATCTCGCGCCCAGCCATGTGCCCGTGTGGCCCGGCGACGTACCTGGCCATTTGCTCAATCAGGCCCGGCCATGTGCCCGATGACCCGGCCACGCGCCCAGGCCACCCGAGAAGCCCAAATTGGCTTAGTTGGGCTTAGATTTTTGTATAGTCATATTTGGTTACTTGTGAGGGCTTTTCCACACTAAACCTCATTCTAAATGGGATTATCAGAATTATTTATCGCGAGAAAACTCTCGGAAAGTTTGAGAATTAATATGATGCGGGGTTGCGATTATAGCACCGTTTAGCCGATTTCGGGTAAACCGATTGGCCCGAGAGGTTTTAAAGTGGAACCAGCCAGCTTGTAGGCCTCCCAAGGTTCAGCTTTGCTAGGGAGAAAGAGACAAAAATGGTTGACTTGGTTAAAAGGTGCAATTATTGCCATTAAACCTTCATTATTGGACCCCCCATGAGGTGTCCCTCCTCCATTATTGTTACCAAGCTGAGTTGTGCCCCCCTAATTATAGCTCATTTAAGGCTTCTTGGTGACTCATTGGCCACCAATAATGGAACCCAAGGCAAGACCAATAATTGGCCAAGCCAAGGGAGCCGAGAAAGAAGGCCATTCGGCCAAGGAGAGAGAGAGAGAGAGAGAGAGAGAGAGAGAGAGAGAGAGAGAGAGAGAGAGAGAGAGAGAGAGAGAGAGAGAGAGAGAGGGCCAATGAGGTGAAGATAAGCTTGGACATTCATCATTTTCCTTTGGCCTTAGTCCATTAATGGCATTAAATGCATACCATCATGACTTTTGACTTAAGAGGTGCCTCCATTATTGCTTATTCTAGGGTTTTCCAAGCCTTCTATAAATAGCAAGACACCCCCCTTCTCTCCTCTCACGCCAACTTCACCATCATCTTCCTCTCCCTTTTGTTTCTTGTTTTTCTCACCTTTTGGCCCGAGAAGCTCACGCCCAAAAAGTCCCGAGCCGGCCCATGTTTCTCCCCGTTTCCACCCAAGAGCCCACGGTTTGGCCTTTGTAGGCCTAGGTTTGCTCGGCCAAGTAAGGTGGAAGCCTTAAGATTTCCCGAGCTCATCCGTCTCTAGCTCGTTCTCTAGTTTTGTTATTTGTTGAGTAAGTGAATTCCCTAATATCGGGAAAGGAAGTTGCGATACGTTGTACCATGGGTTGCTTGGCCCGTTTCTTGGTTTCATGGTTGTTTATAGTTCGTTCTTTCTCGACCAACGATGCTCACGTGTGATGCTCATGTTTGATGTTTGTTTTTGTTGGTTTCGTAGCATAAACTTTGCTATTTGAATTACCATCGATGCCGGTACGGTAAGAGTCGACTTGCGTGAATGACGATTGTCTCGTCCTCGCTTGATATTAGAGTTTTTACTTATTAAGTCTCCACGACTCACTCCCGTTGTTTTTCTCCTTTTCAGGTCCATGATATGGCATCTCCTCCAATCCGGTTTGGAAACCCGATAGAAATGCGAGCCGAACTCCTCACTGTGATCAACGCCCGGGAGAACCGCGCTTACCGTCGAATCACAACCTATGTGATAGTCGATGAAGGCCGTGATAAGTTAGTCCCTCACCCGTATGAGGCATGGTACCGCCTAGCGCACGGAGAATGGGTTGGACCCCTTCGCTGGTTCAACGGGCCATTTGGAGGACCGGGCGGGTCGGTTCCGGGGCAAACCGGGGGTGGAGCGTGAGATAGCCAGCCGGACGAGGAGCGGGAGGAGCGAGAGGAATGAGAAGCTATAGCGAAACTAGGAACCCAAGCCAAGTTTTGTTTGTTTGATAGTGGCTTGTGTCAGAACTGCCCTTGGAGTGGGCATGTAAAATATATGCGTGGCTTGTAAGGGCTCGTAAAGAAGGGCTCGATGAAATAAGCACGTATCGTGTAAATACAACGTGCGTTGTTTGCTTATATCACTCATGTTTGTCTCGTTTATCGTTTATTTGCTTCTGCGTGCGCATTTGATTGTTTAAAATAAACGGGACGAACTAATATATTTCCGCGAGTCACGGGTCCGTTCGGGTCATGTTCGGTCACTAAGTATCGATCGTGATTCCGAGCAGGGACATGACAGAAGCTAAGCTTAACCCAGCCATATAGAGTATGTGAGCGGATATCGGATGAGATCCGGATGTAAGCACGTAGTAAGAAAGGCTTGTAGAAAGATGGGCTTGTATAATAAATAATCCATTATCATGTAAATATAGTGTGTTTGTTTCACAAGTTGTTTGGCTCACTTTATGTTTTCGTTATTGTTTGTTAAATGCTTCCGCTTGTGCTTAATCAAGAAAACAATAATGGGATGTTGAGATAATCCCCGAAACCCACATGAATCAAGGCTAAGCCGGGATTAAGTGCCACGGTCTTATCTCAGGGTGTGACACCGAGCCTCACGGTTTTGTCTTTTAAAGCCATGAAATGCATCATTCGAGCAAATAAATATGAAGAAATATGGGTTCAGGCTCAAAAGGCTAAAGTCTACTCAAGTTCAGAAGGTACTCATATCCAGATTTTGAGATAAAACTTCATCGGTTTAGAAAATACATTTATTCAGACTTTGAAAGTAAGTTCTGGTCAGTTTTAAAAATAGACAGAACCAGATTTTGATCATAAAGTCTGAGCAGTTTCAAAAGCAAAGTCGAGCAGTAAGGTCTGAGCGGTAAAGTCTGAGTAGTAAAGTCTGAACAGTAAGGTCTGAGTAGTAAAGTTTGAATAGTAAGGTCAGAACAGTAAAGTCTGAGTAGTAGGTTTAAATAGTAAAGTCTGAATAGTAGGGTCTGAGTAGTAAAGTCTGAACAGTAGGGTCTGAACAGTAAAGTCTAAAGTAAAGTCTGATCGTAAAGTTTGAAGGTAAAGTCTGAACGTAAAGTTTGAAGGTAGAGGCTGAACGTAAAGTCTGAAGGTAAAGTCTAAGTGTAAAATCTGAAGGTAAAGTCTGAACGTAAATTTTGAAGGTAGAGGCTGAAGGTAAAGTTTGAGCGTAAAGTCTAAAGGTAAAGTCTGAACGTAAAGTCTGAAGGTAAAGTTTGAACATAAAGTTTGAAAGTAGAGGCTGAATGTAAGGTTTGAGCAGTTTTAAAAGTAAAGTAGATAGAACTAGAATTTGGGTTTAGAATCTTTTCAGCTCAGAAGTAGATAGAATCATCATTTACACTCACCTAATAAACACCACTTTGAGTAAAACGATTTTCTACCCTTTTAAACATACTTAAAACCAGCAAGAAGAATTCAACAATCACCTCAAAGATAACATTTACATGTTCAGATTTAACCATTACACTTGCCGATTTTCAACACACTTTAAGAAAACAAAACACATCCATTGGAAGATGTATAGAACCAGCAAAATAGATCAAACCATCACCATATCTTCACTATTATCACACATCATAATAGCATTTCTCAAGCAACCAAGTTAAAAAGTGTCAAGTAGATTTAACTAGCTTAACTCTAGAATCTTCACTTATCTTGTGCAGAATCTGAACACCCAAAAGTTAAAGTTCTCCAAAAGATTTTTGGACCGAGCGATAATGAAAGTAGAAAGTGAAGAAGGGTGTTATGGTTTGGGTGAAACTATCATTCGGTATTCACCCAGATGAAGATGAAACAGAGAAGTAGATGGTGAAGTGGATAAATACATTGTATTCACAGGTGGCATCTTCTCTCTTCATCACGGCCAGGTGTAAGAAATCAATGGCTCATACGGTAGGAGTAATGGTTAAGGAAAATGATTACTTAGGCTAAGTGTCTAATTAGGATAGAAGAAGCCGGCTTAAGGGGACAAGTGGCCTTTGGTCAAACTTTCTCCATTAGACAGTGAAAGTAGTGGAGTAAATTTTGATTAGTGTAATTACTTGTAGTGAGCTAAATTGTGGGAAATCTGTTACATCCACCACATACTTTTACCATAAATCCCTTGATAACAATACCTTACATCTTTGATTTATTAAAGGATCGTTATAGTCATTTCGGGATTGGACACCAAATTTGAAAGTGGAGCATTTATAATAAGGGTTAATAATACAAAAAAATCCTAAACTGATATACATATGAACATTTTTTCCTTATTTATTGTGCCCATTTATCTATACTTGTTCTCCTATTCTTGTCATTTTTGCCTTAATATTTTTTATATCTCAACATTTCATAGGAGACCCTTCTATACGACATAAGAATCAAGATCTCTTATCTAACATGAAATGCAGGTCTTTAGGAGAATTTAAAGAATAAAAAGAAATTTTTATGCAAAGAGTTTTCCAAAGAACAGATTGTAATCAACCTTTTTGGAAAGAAAAATTTCTTACTGGTTTATCAAAACTCATAGGAAAACAAGTTCGCAATAAGATAAGGGAAGAATATGGAGATCAAATTCCATATAACCACCTTTCTTATGGAGAATTAACTTCCTATGTCTATAAAATAGGAACATAAATGTGTACCAATATCCGACTTAAAAAACAGATTAAAAAGGAACAAAAACTCTCTAAAAAAGGATTAGGAGAATTTTGTGCCCAATAAGATCCCTCTTTTGAATCCTTTGAAGAAACCAAATCTAAGTGTTCAGGAAATTGCTCACTTAAGCAAAATGACAAGAAGAAATTTCATAAAAAGAAATTAAAAGGAAACTTTATGAGAAAAAGAACGAAAAGAAAGAATTTGAAAAACCAAAAAATCCTAAGAAATTTTTTTGTAATATTACATGCTATAATTGCGGAAAGAAAGGACATACTTCCGGATATTGCAAAATCAACAAAAAATTAAATGAATTAGATTTAGATGAAGAAACTCTCAATCAACTTAGCCAAATTATGGCTGAGACTGATACCAGTTCTTCTGATGAATCTGAAAATAGTCTTCAAGTTTATGATACCGAAACCTCTTCATCTTTTACATCAGAAAATGAAGATGAGGAAACTACAAATTTTGAAATAAATGTTTTAACAAAAGAAGAAGAAATTCTTTTGTAAACCATTGATCAAATTATTGATCCTGAAACAAAAATTAAATATTTAAATAGTTTTCAATCATCAAAACCTATTTCTCATTTTGACATTCCTTATAATATTTCCACTATCCTTAGTAAAGCAAAGAAAATAGATTCCAAACCCATTTCTATAAGCGATCTTAACCAAGAAATCAACCAACAAAAACAAGAAATTGAAAACCTCAAACTTACTCAAGCCAAAATGCAACAAGAAAGTTTGGATATCAAAGTTAAATTTTTAAAAGAAAAAGAAAAGGATGAAGATGTTGAAGTAACTGGTTCTTCTGATCCAAACTTTTTATTGATGCTTTCTGAAATAACATCTATAAAATGGATAATTAATATGACTATAAAAATCAATAATGAATTTGTTCTAGAAACAACAGCTCTTTTGATACAGGTGCAGATCTCAACTGTATTAAAGAAGGTCTCATACCTACAAAATATTTTCAGAAAACAACTCAGTCTCTCAAATCAGCGTCTGGCAATAGGTTAAATATAAGTTATAAAATTCCATAAGCTGAAATTGTCAAAGATCAAATTTCTTATAAAACTCCTTTTCTTTTTGTTAAAGGTATCAAACAAAATGTAATTTTAGGAACACCTTTTATAGAATTAATACAACCTTTTAAAGTCACTAATAAAGGAATTGAAACCAAAACCTTGAAAAAGAAAATATGTTTTGAGTTTATAACAAAACTCCAAACCAGAAATTTAAACATTCTCCAAGAACATTCTATTTCTGAAATCAATTGTATTATTCAAGACAAGGAAGCCTATCTCCAATTTTTAAAGGAAGATCTTGAGTATAAAAAGATTGAGAAAAATCTTTTTGAAACAAATCTCCAGAAGAAAATTTCCAAACTTGAAACTCAAATAAAAAATTCTATATGCTTAACTATTCCTAATGCTTTTTGGTCCAGAAAATGTCATATAGTGGATTTACCTTATGAATAAGAATTTTCTGAAAATAATATTCCTACTAAAGCTAGACCTACTCAAATGAACCATGAAGTCCTAACTTTTTGACAAAAGGAAGTTCAAGAACTTCTTGAGAAAAAACTTATTAGGAAAAGTTAGTCACCTTAGAGTTTCTTAGCTTTTTATGTCAACAAAAATGCCAAACCAGAAAGAGGAGTTCCGAGATTAGTTATAAATTATAAACCTTTAAATACTGCCTTAAAATGGATAAGATATCCAATTCATAACAAAAAAGATTTGTTAAATAGATAACATAATGCAAAAATATTTTCCAAATTTGATATGAAATCAGAATTCTGGCAAATTCAGATTAATAAAACAGATAGATATAAAACTATTTTCACAGTTCCTTTTGGTCAATATGAATAGAATGTTATGCCCTTTGGTTTAAAAAATACCCCTTTTGAATTCCAAAGAATAATGAATGATATTTTTAATCCATATTCTGATTATATCATAGTCTATATAGATGATGTTTTGATATTTTCAACAAATATAGCCCAACATTTCAAACATATAAATCATTTCATTAATATAGTAAAAAAGAATGATTTAGTAGTTTCGCCTACTAAGATATCTCTTTTTAAAACAAAGATAAGGTTTCTAGGACATTATATCCATTTAAGGAGTATTATACCCATCGAAAGATCAATTGCATTCTCCGAAAAATTTCCTGATGAAATCAGAGATAAAACCCAATTGCAAAGATTTCTTGGAAGTTTAAATTATATTGTTGACTTCTTTCCTCATATCAACATTATTTGCAAACCCTTTCATTAGAGACTTAAAAAAGATCCTCTACCTTGGACTTAAGTTCATACCGATATTATAAAACAAATCAAGCGTACTATCAAAGAAATCCTTTGTTTACATCTTGTTGATCCTACTACTTTCAAAATAGTAGAAACTGATGCTTTTGAAATTGGATATGAAGGTGTGACATTCTGAAATTCGACCCATTTTCGGGATTTATGAAATGATTATCTCATCGATGCACTTTTAGTTAAATCTCACTCGAAATTGATCACTCTCGAAAAGACTAACTACTAGGAAATGGCTAGCTAGGAATTATGTACGTAGACCTAAGAACTTGCCCATGGATCGGGACTTCGACCATAAAGATTGACAAGGAGATATTTTGAGAAATTATAGGCCGATCCAAGGATGATTATCGAACGATTCGCAAATGTTGTATAGTTGGATCACGGGTGATTCCGCTTGACCGTTGTACGAATTTGGAACGATCCTAAACCTAATTCGAACGATCGCGTCAATTGGAACTAATGATTGACCCTCGCAATCACATGACAACCGAGATTGTCATGGCTTGGGTAAACTTAGATGTGGCTCAATATCGAATCGGCCACGAGTCGATACACGTAACTCCTAAAAGTTGCCCGTTAGTTTGAGATACACAAAAGTCGCGATTGATTGGTTTTAGCCATGAATTAGAATCCGGTATGGGATGTCGAATTTTCAAGATTTCACGAAAATTTATCGAACGTCGTCTCATTAAGCGTGGCCAACCATTAGATCGCTCAAAATTGTTGGAAAAGTGTAAATTGGACCGGGTATGGAAAAAGACCATTTTACCCCCGAGGATATTTGAATTCATTTAAAAGGTGGAAGGGCAACTTGGACATTTCGACTTTCCCTCCTTGGCGGAAATTCTTGGACCATTGTGCCCCTTCTCATCTTGCTTTATTATTTTGTTTGCCATTTATGAATTTTGGGAAATTAATGAGAGGAATTTTGTGGACCCTTGGATCTTGGCTTGAAGAAGGGGTTCGATTCTTGGCGGCAAAATGACACTATAAGTGCCATAAGTTATGTACGGAGATCACTTTGGTGTCATAACTTTTTTTTTGGATCACTTTGGCGCCAAATCGGAGGAAAAGAGATCACTTTAGTGACTCCGGCCAAAATTCCGGCAAAAAAAAGAGCCACGTCAGATTTCCGGTGAGCCATGTCAGCATCATAAATTAATAAAAAAAGAACCACGTTAGATTTCCGGCGGCCATGTTAGCATTGGCACTAAAGTGATCGTTTTTCAAAAAAGTTGGTACCAAAGTGATCCGAAAAAAAGTTATGGCACCAAAGTGATCTCCGTACACAACTTATGGCACTTATAGTGTCCTTTTGCCGATTCTTGGCCATTGGATTTAAGTGGGGTTTGATAGTGGGGTTTTGTGTGAGTGGGGTTAGTGACACCAAGATCATGTCTCTCTCTCTCTCTCTCCTTCATTCTCTCATTCTCACTCTCTCTCTCTTCCCTTGTCCTCCCTCATTTGGCCGAACCATCTTCCCCCTCACCTTGCCGATTAGCTCAGCCCATCTCAGCCTCTGTCTAGCCACTGTGACGCAGCCGGAGACACGCCGGAGCAGCCGCCGACGACGCTGCTGCACACCACCACTATATCTCTCTCTTTCCCTCTCATTCCTCACCATTTTCGGACATCACCAGCCACCACCGAAGCCAATACCACCCCTCACTGTGACCACCAGCCTATGTTCGCCCCAGCCGTGGACCGCCGTGACCAGCACCGCCGCCAATCTTCCCGTCTGGCCGCCGGAATAGTAGCTCCTTGGCTTGGCTTGGCTTGGCTTAACTTAGGACTCCTAGTAAGTATTTTCCTAAGCCTTGGTTAGGACAATGGGTTATCAATGGCATGTTTAAGGGCAGATTAGAGTTGGTTTAATGGCTGGTTGAGCTTGATTGATGATTGGTTGTTGCTGAGTTGTTTCTCGGATTTGGTTGCTGCTGTGCCATGTTGTTTTGTTATTTTTGTGGAGACTTGTGTGGGCTGAATATGAGGTGGTGTTCTTCATAAAAGTTGACCCTAATATCTTGAAGTATGTCATATATTAAATTTGTAATTTTTGGAGACCTTTTTGGGGCATTCGAAAGTCCATTTTCGGACCATCTCACACCTGCCAGATTTATTGTTCACTCGACCGGCTTGTCTTTCTGAATTTTTATAAATTTTTTCAGACCTCTTTTCAATAAATTTCCTTCATTAAAGTTGTCGAGGACACTTGTATCTATGACATATAAAAATTTCAAGGTTTTCCAAAGATATTTGAGTATTGATTGAAATGGATTTGAAAGCCAAACGGTCTGTCCCAACGGACTGATTTTCCGTCTGACTTTGAGTGACAAAACAAGGTGCTTCTAGTTGAACTGGGTCTTGTGTTATCATGAAAAATGTTTATCAAGATGTCTTCTAGGACATATCCAAAATTCATAATTTTTCGGGTTAAATTACTATTTATTTCGAAAGGATTTCGGTTATTGCACAATTACCTATTTTAGCCCGATTTTGTGCAATTTGGTTTTCTCTCTCTCGGGAGCTTTTCGGTATTGTTGTTGCATGTGAGGGTCGTGGCTGGTTGTGAGTTGAACATGAATTGAGTGGCAATTGGCTAATCAAAAGATGAGAAATGGGCTTGAGTGCTTGAATGCCCGTATGATCTCAAAATACCTTGAGGTGTTTTACGCGGGGTTGTAACCCATCTTGATACGTTTTACGCGAGACGATGCCCGATTTATTGGATGCCCGGGAGGCCCGGATGCCAATCGCGGTGGAGGCCGGATTGATACTCCTCATAGAATGCCGTCTTGATGTGTGTGACGAGGGACGATGCCGTCGTTGACATAGTGGGACGATGCCCGGTTACGCCGGAAGCTCGATAACCTGATGTGTTTTACGCGGGTTTGGGAAGCCCGAGGGGCCACTAATAATCTGGACCTTGTGAATGTGATATGCATTGTGGTATGCCATATTGAGAATATTATTGGGCATGTCTGGATTGTTAGGTGTGCTATGCATGTTCTTGCCCCGATTCAGGTTGTGATGTTCGTTGAGTGGTTGCCATATTGTGGTGGTTTACTAACGTGCAGGGCTTGTGTATGTGCCAAGGTGAGGTAAGAACGCCTGTGATTGATGTGGCATGTTGAGTGATAAAATTACATGCTCTGAACTGTCCTGCGGTACGCGTTAGCCTAAGCGAGGCTTAGGTAGTGACTTATTGAGATTATTTTCATTGTTGTTTCCCCAAACCTTTCAGACCCCTGACCATGGACCTCAACGACCCTCCGCAACGTTTTGGGGTCTCAATGGTCATGGACCATATGTTGACGGAGTACCCGGTAGGAGAGGATAGGGTGTATATTAGACATATGAGTACCGTTTGGATAGACGAGGGTGAAGTCGCTTGGAAACCCGATACCTTTTTAGCGTGGTTTTACCGGGAGGGAGATGCCTTGTTTGGGCCACTGTGTGGGTTTGATGGTCCTCTGGATGATGGAGTAGAGGGATGGGAACCCATGGAGATCATGCCGCCAAATGGTGTTGTCATTTGCCCGGACACCGGCCCTGAGGATTCGAAGCCCGAGTCAGAGCCGATGGAGTTTGATCCCAAGCTGGAGCCTGGGGAGTCTAAGCCTGAGCCGTCCGACGACATGGCGGATTCGGAGTCGCTTGAGTTCTTTGAGTCAGATCCGGAGACACCGCCTGGCTATCATGGGGGTGATTGATAAGCTTAGTACTCCCGTCCATTGTGTACTTCTTTTGGTAGTGAAGTTAGGCTAACCCAACCACCCGACCCTTTTTGATGTGTGTGGTTTGTAGTGACGACCTCTGGTTAGGCTTGTATGATGTGAAATTGTAAGTAACATTATGTTTATAAAAGTGTTTCGTTGATGCGTTTCAAGTGTCTCTTTATTACCCCGTTTGATTGTATATTGTATGGAGAGTTCGAATTGCTTCCGCGTGTGTTGCTCTTCAGTTCGTTAGTTTGGGTCGGCCATAAATCCTGGGATGTTGCATTCTTAACGACCGAGGCCGGATGTCACGTGCTTGCGGGGATCAGGGCCTGACAGGAGGAATTCTTAAACAATAAAAAAGACAGTAAAGAATAAATAGTTCAATTTGTCTCCAAGCATTAGAATGATTGCCAAAAGAATTACTCTACTATTAAATAAGAAATTCGTACTATTGTCTTATCTATTTCTAAATTTTAGGGAGATCTTTTGAATCAAAAGTTTTTATTAAGAATTGATTGTAAATCTGCTAAAGATGTTTTACAAAAGGATGTTTAGAATATTGCTTCTAAACAGATTTTTGCCGGATGACAAGCCATTCTATTTATCTTCGATTTTGATATTGAATTCATAAATGGTTCTTCAAATTCTCTACCAAATTTTCTTACAAGAGAATTTTTACAGGGAAAATGCATCCTCCCAATAAACCAACGCGAAGATACAAAGGCAAAGAAATTGCCAAAACCCCAGAGAAAAAATTAACCAATATCAAGACATGGCTTCAAGCAGTCCAACCTTCTGAACCATCTTTGAATATTACCACTATTTCTAACCTAGTTAAAAAGGAACCTGCTTCTCCATCCATAAATACTCCTTTTGATATCTCTAAAATATCCCATGAAGAAGCATTACAACTTTTTCAGAAGGCCTTCAATAACCAATCACAACCTTCAATAACCATAGTAAGTACCAATCATTCTCCCTCTTTTATGGTCAATCAAAAGGCAATCGGAAAAAGAATTTCTAGCGAGGTGGTTATTCAGCCAACTCAGGCAACCCCTCCAAAATCAAAATTCTTTGCCAAAACAATATTCCAAAATATATGTAGTGTTGAAAATGAATTTTATCATGAAAATCCAAATATTTTTGCAAAAAAAAAAACATGTTTCTGATAAGTTTAATTACACTCCTTATAATCCCTACAAAACAATGGAATTTTATGAGAAAATTTTAGCAGAAACTAAATCTGTCACTTTCAGGCACTTTTCTGATAAGGGTCATATAAATTACTCCACTGCAAGGATTCACAGGGTCATCCACCCTTCCCAATGGAAACTAGACCCTATAACCTTGAAGAAATTTGATATCAAGATGACTGAACCCATACCATATAGATCCTCTTACTTTTATTTTGATTACCAACAAGTTTGGTATAATACATTTTGGAGAAAAAAATGCCAACAACTCCCGTACTTGGCTATTCTTTTTCGAAAACTTTGATATTCAACAAGTTCCCTGCTTGTTTATCAGATGGTGGGATCATCTTGGACCCATTGAAGAAATCCTTCATCCTAAAATCCAAACCAGTTATGAAATATTTACCAACCAGTTCACTCTCCTTCCATATGAGAAAAAATTTCCCAAGTTGATGCTCTTTTTCTATTACTTCAGAGTATCATGGGTACTACTTGGTTGGAATTTTGATTATAGAAAAGCAACAGAAATAGGTATCCCTATTTTAATCAGAAAATTCAAAATTAAATGGTGGGATGGTTTTAAATTCTGGGATAGAGTTACTGAACAGGCCGTCTCAGGATGGCTAATTTCTAGAGGATCCAACCCAACTAGTTCTGATAATGTCACCCCATTTCTCCATAACAAAGGGTTTGTTTTGTCAAAATTGGCATCTGCTAAGTCTCACCAACAACCAGCAGGAATGCTGAAACAAGCCCTTTCTCAACTAGAAGACTCAAGCTCTTTACACTCCCACCATAGTGGAAATTCAAATGAAGATGACTGTTATGGTATTCCTGGCATACCAGGCATCCCATGGGGAGAAGTGAAAGATGAGGAAGAAGAAGAAGAAGGTTTCGTTCTAGGCCATTAATGGTATCAGAGCCAAGGGGAATGATATAGATACTCTTTATAATTTCTTTCTCGCAATAAAGGCGATTTCCATCGTGGAGATCTTTCTTATAGATCTGTGTGGTTGGTGTGGTCCCGGCTGTAAAACCCAGTGGGGTAGTGAGATCGTTGGTCAACATCATTTGAGATCTATCAGAAAGAAGAAAGTAGCCTTTTGCATAATGAACTTATTAAGAAGATCAATATCCTCTTCTAGTTCTATATCACAAATGTCTTCGGACCAAGGACCTATAAATAGGGAAGAAATTAGTATAGAAGATTTTAATAAATCTATAGAAAATTGGATCATTCCTAAAGTAAAGCTTAACCAAATTTACGAACATTCCAATTTCAAAATTTTCGCGAAAAATGATTATATAATAGTTACTAAAGAAAGAGATGTTCCTCTTTCTAATGCTTTTTCTTCAATACAACTTTTAAATAAAGATTCTATGAAAAAACACGCCCAGAAATGGAATTATATACACATAGGTTTAGTCCAAGTTGGACTCAAGCCTCTTACTAAAGAAGGATTAGATACTTCTTTACTTCTTGTTTTAAGAGATGCAAGACTTTTGAAATATGATGAATCAATTCTCGGAGCAGTAGAAACCAGTCTTTGCAATGGCCCTATTCATTTTGATAGTCATCCAGGATTCACAGTGTTACGCTCCAAACCTTACGAGCGTGCGATCATCCCTCCGAGGTCTATTCAGTGCGACGTCCCAGGACGCGTCGCCGACCCAAAACCCAAACAGAGAACAATGCACAAGCGAAAGCAACGATTCACCGGAACAATAAAACACATGACCAAGGATAGCCATCGAACAACAACCATCATAAACATACTTGCATTAATGACAGGGATTTACAATATCCATTACACCAGAACTATACGTGTGAACCAAAATGGGTCAACGGCCACTAATATATACTTCCCCGTTCCAACCGGGGTACTCGGTCACCGAACGGTTTATCCGGTCCCGGATCCCAAAACGAATCGGCACACCTGCCATCCTCAAGGCTGGGGCTCTGAAAAGTGAGGTTTAAACAATAGTGAGAATAAATCTCAGCGAGTAGGCCCCCTAATCCGAAACTAGGCTAACATGCACCTCTCGGACAAGCATCAACTAAACACACAGTTGATCAATCACACGACTTAGGCCCTCGGGCCCAAATCAAGCATATAGTGACCCTGAAGGTTAGGCACATAATAATAATAATACTATGCCCAGCAATGCACATACACATGTCAATTGGCCACTGTTACATGCCACACACATGTTTGCACTCGTTGATGCACTCTTCGCACACTTGCCAATGTCTTGCTTATGCTTGCACAATTCAATGCACACTTGCACACTTGCACACGTGCCAACTTTCCATTTATTCACCGACCCGCATTAAACGCATCAGGTCCGACCCGCGTAAAACGCATCAGGTCCATCACTTATCCAACACTTCCTGGCCCGCGTAAACGCATCAGGCCCAGTGTCTCTAGCCCGCGTAAACGCATCAGGCGCAACACCAATCTCCATATACGGACCGAACCCACGTAAACGCATCAGGTTGGCCGTCTTCCAGCAATCCGGACATCGTCCGGCGTTAAACGCCTCAGGACGGGTTCATTACCCCGCGTAAACGACGCCTCAGGGTTTATGTGATCACACAAGCCTAATCCACCAATTATTATCTGAAGCCCGTGTAAACGACGCCTCAGGGCGATTTAGGTGATCACATGTTCATGCCATTCGTGCACACTCACATAATGCACATGTTATGCCAATGCTCGATATACACATTCATGGCCATAACGTCCACGCTCGGCATCCACAATTTTCACACTCAATTAATGCCACAATATGCTCAATTCACATAATAGCCCAAATCAAGACCACAATGATCAGCCACTAAGAACAAGGGAAAATCGAATACACAGATTCAGAGCAATTCTGAGCCAGTGCACAGTTCTGGAATCCCTTTTTAAATAAATAGCAATTAAACTCCAAAAATTATAAATTTTGGATATGTTGTATAAAACATCTTGATAAACATTTTCTGTGAAGAACTCGAAACCCAGTTCCAACTGTAAACACCTCTTTTTGTCACTTGAAGTCAGACGAAAATCAACCCGTCCGGTCAGGCCGCCTGACCATAAAAATGCATCTCATCTAGTACCCAAATCACTTTGGAAAGCCTTGAAATTTTTATACATCATAGACACGAATGTTCTTAACAATTTTTGGGAAGGAATTTTGTCGAAAAGAGATCTGGAAAAATTTATAAAAATTCGAACAGACTCGAAGGTCGGAGGAACTGTGTTTCCGGCAAACTAATTTCGGTCCAAAGATGGACTTCCGAATGTCCTCCAATGATTTCCAAAAATTCTCAAATTAAAATATGTCATACTTCAAGATGTTATGAACAACTCTCATGAAGAATACTTTCTCAAATTCGGCCCACACAAGTCACACCAAAAATAGCAAAATCCAGCGACGCAGCAGCAACCCTACCAGAAATCAACCAATGCTCAGCCCATTCTAGGCCACCAAACCACATTTAAATCATCACACTAAACCACCAAAACAGCCACAATATCATCCCTAATCAGCCCACACTAATTAACCCCTAAAATACCCTAATAACCCATAAAACTTGTCTAAAGTGCACATAAGCCTAAATAAGGATTAGGGTTTCCACTCACTAGGTTTAAGGCTTCAAATGTGGGCCGGACAAGGAGAGAAACGGGCTGAACAGCGGCGGCACGACGCCGGACCAGCGGCGGCTCATGGCGGCTCACGGCGGAGTCGGGTGGAGATGGAGGCTGAACGGCGGTGCTGGCCAGGCTGGAATGGAGGGCGAGAAGCAGCAGAAACCAGAGGAAGCAGAATGAAGAAGCAAGTAGCAGCAGCAACAAAACAGCAAAGTAAAGAAGAGAAGGAAGAAGAAGTTAGCAGGAGGAAGCAGCAGCCACGTGAAGCATCATGGGCAGCAGCAGTAGAGGCATGGGTAGCAGCAGCATGGTCAGTGGTCAGCAAAGCAGAAGCAGAAGTCACGTGAGGAAGTGGAGAAAGTCAGCGGAAAAAGAGTCAACAACGTAGGGTGTTCGGCGGGGAAAGAGGAGGAAGTCAGCGGCGTGGGCAGCGGCGATGTGGGGAGGAGGAGAAGAGAGAGAGAAGAGAGACCAAAGTCAACATATCAATCAAGTGCAATCCAATGGCTCACAATTGGTCTTGTTGGGCAAGCTAGATCCAAGGGCCACGAAAATTCTTACACAAAATATCTAGGGGCACTTAGGGAATTGAGCAAGAGTGATGGGAGCATCAATGTCCAATATTTTTGGCCACTAAAGAACTAAATAAAACCAATTAAAACCTCTAAAATTCGGAACCCATGCATAGGCTTAGGGGAAATTTGGTAATTTTCCGATTCCGGTCCGAAATTCCATTTTTCGACTATACCGGTCCCAAACATAATTGGCCACACTAATACGACGTTGTCCTTGCAAAATAGTTGCGTACGTCCATGAAATTCGACACTCAAGTCCGGACTCAATTCCACGATTAATTTCGCTCAAATGCGATTTTAGCGTCTCTCACTAACGGGCGGCTGTTTAGGGGTTACGCGTATCGACTTAGGATTACTTGAGTCGTGACGGTCTCGACTTCCAAGAGAACGCGAGGATTATCGCTAGTTCTGGGGGTCGCGATCGTTCGGAATAAGTTCGGGATTGTTTGCCACACGCACTCTCGGTCGTGCGGAATCACCCGCGTTCCGATCGTACGTCGTTGGCTAAACCAAATCCATCACCCTCCTTGGATCGGCCCACATTGGCACAAAATATTCCCTCGTCGTTTCTTGGAATTGAACTCAATTCGCGATCGAGTTCTTAGGTCCACGTACCGTTTTCCTAGTTAGCCATTCCCTAATGGTTAGTATCCCGAGAAGGATCCGTTCCGGGCGAGACTTACTAAAATGGAATGAGAAATAAATATCTATTTCATTGATCACGAAAGTGGGTCGAATTCAGGATGTTACACACAGTCTCTCAAGGATAAAAATATTTTGAAATCATTAACTCTTCAAATAAAAACTCACAACTATTCTATAGCTGAAGGGTCAATCCCCATAGCCTTAGTTTATAGAGTTTATTACAAGGTAATGAATTATGCTTTTGGACGCAAAGCCTTTAAACTCAATTTAAATAGAGAAACTCTCCTTTTATAAATAGATATTTTAAAAGCCAACGTCACCATTCCTAGGACAATTCTATGGAATCAAATAACCCTTCATGAGCAATGGGATGTTGATAACCAAGTCCCCCAACAAATTATTCATAATATCGATCCTACAAATATTATTCAACATCCTGGAGGAAAAGTAACAATACAATTCTCTAGAAGATCTGTTGATATTCCTAGAAGATCTTGTGATATTCGATCCATTCTTTCATGGCATTCTAAGCTCTTCCAGAAGATCGGTAGATTTAAATCCAAATTTGCCTTCTATAATCACTCCAGAAGTAGGACAACCAAGTGCTCCTACTCTTCCCAATATTAGCGGTATAGATAATAGATCAAGAATATCTAGGCCTGTTTATCAACAAAGCCCCGATTATCTTGAACCCACTCCTTTTGAAATGGAAGACCCATAAATTAATGTTTTGGAAAAAGAATTTGTGCCTAATAAGATTCTTTTAAATCAAGAATTTAATTTTTTTAAAAATAAGCAAATCAAAGAATGGTTCTTTGTCAAATTCAAAGATCAAGCTATCCAAATCAAAGAAGAATATTATGAATACATGTATCAGCATGAAATTCAACTGTTCTTTTTTGATTGGTTTGAAAAAGAATTTTTAAAAGAAAAGCAGGTTTTTTGTTTTAGATCAATTTTATAAGTGGAAACTACGTAACGGCCATATAATTGAATCCAATCATCCTCCTCTAAGAAAAATAAAAATTCCTCATAGAGAAACCAAAATAGTAGCTTCCCCTTTCAAAATCGCTTCAGAAATAGAAGGTATAGGTACTAAGAAAATTGTTGAACAAAATAATTATTCAAATCAACATCTTCATACCATAGGAAAGCAATAGGACCGAATAGAATCTGCAGTCCAAAACACTTCCTCCAAAAACATTTCAAAAAATTTAAAAACACCCCTTTTTAAAAATTTTGAACTTCCAAAAAATCCTAGCATGTAATTTGCTAGAGTTTTAGAAGAAAGAAAAAGACTTAAAAAAGGAAAAGGAAAAGCAGAACCTTCTATAACTCTTGACACTCCCATGATACAAAAACCTTACTGTTAAAGATACTGCTAAACATATTAACGTTTTAGATAAATCTGATACATAATCAATCCCTGAAATAAATAAGATTACTTGGAAAGATCCACAAAAATTATACTTTTCTAGGGCAACACCTCCTGATATACTTATGGAAGAATCATCTTAAAAAATATAGAATAAATACTCTTCTGATGCTATATATGAATGGAACATAGATGGTATTTCTGAACAAAATCTTATAAATATTTTAACCCAAATGATTATGCTTGCTAATACTTATAAAACTATCCCAGATACCACAGATCATTTGGTAGCATACCTTTTAGTAGCAAGATTTACTAGTCAGCTAAAAGGATGGTGGGATAATTATCTAACAGAAGAACAAAGAAACCAAATTCTTAATGCTTATAAGGTAGATGATTTCGGCCAAAGAATAGTTGATGATGAAGACCAACCCATTCAAGATGCTATGAAACAAAAAAAAAAAAAAAAAAAAAATATATATATATATAGATAAAACGCGCTCTCCTCCACTACTTTCACGTTCCAAAGAACACAAAAGATACGTAAACCTACGATAATTTTAGGCTAACATTTAATTTAAAATAGCTATTTAAACAAAATTATTAAAAAAAACCAATTCCGCACGTGTAGCGCGTGCGTTGAAGCTAGTTAGTAAAAGGAGAATTATCAATCATTGGATAGACCATGTTGTAATTCGTACATTATAAGGTAATTTTGATGATGTAGAAAGCATCATTCCGACCTTATTCTTGTGAATAAACCAAATAGATGTCAAATAGAAAGGAACCGGTATGGGCCTGGCCAGCCCTTTCCCAATCCTTTTGTATTGTAAAAACATAATATAGCCTCACACGAAAGTTGAAAGGAAAAATGACACAAATAATTTATGAATTTTAGTCTAATGTGTAATATCACCTAAACTTTTAATTTGGTCAATATAGTTAATGAACTTTGGTTCAATGTGCAATGTCATCTCTAAAATTCTAATTTGTTTAATGTGATTTATGAACTTTCGTCCAATATTCAATGTGGTCCTGGTCCATGAACTTTTAGATATTTTTGTATAATCTAAGGATTATATTGCATATTGGATTAAAATTTATGGACCATATTGAACAAATTAAAAGTTCAGGGATGACATTGCCCACAATATCAAAAGTTCAAGGATCGTTTGTGGTATCATCACAAGTCGAATTATAAAAGTTCTTGCAGCTAATTTGCCACTGTGTTTTTTCTTTTAGTACCTCTCTCTCTCCCATGAATCTAATCAGGAAAATGACTTTAACACTCTGATCTCATCACTAGTGTAGTGCCTCATATCTTGCAAGTCGGGGGGAAGGGGGGCCGTTCGCTGGTGGTGCCTTCGACCCAAAGGATCTCTCAGATCCTAAGTATACAATGAAAAGCTTAAATACGATATGGGAGTTGCCACCAATCAATTTAGGTAAATGTAGGTCGATTGAATACCTAGATTGTCCCCATCACTATTTGGACAATCTACTAAGCTTTTCATCGTATATTCTAATACCATAGTGTCCGAGCCTAGGATTAAAAAAAAAAAGAATACCTAGATTGTCCAAATAGTGATGGGAAAGTGAACTAACAAGGTGCACTTGTAAAGAGCTGGTCCAATGACAACATGAGGTTTTAGGTTCAAGGGTTCAGTTACGCAAGGGAGAAATTAGCATCTCATGATAACCTTTTGATATTATGGTTTTATTTTTTTGATTGAGTTCTAAAACATTGATCAATCGGTTCCTAAGTATGCGTTTTTGTTTTTAACAACTTGAATGTTGCCAAAGCACCTATCTGACTTCGCTAATGATTAACGAGGACGCTTTCTTGTGCATAGTGGTATGAATCCATGTGTGTAAAAATGCGAATGGAAATGTCAATTGAACACAAAATTCTATTATAAAGCACAAGAGTGACATAACATGACAATAATCACATACAACAAGACATGATAATTGAATGCAAATAAGATGTTGTACTCATCAGTGCCTAACCCTGAGATGTGGATCATCCAAGGCACAATAGCATGGCGTACTTCTCCTGTTTGAATCGGGGTTGAAACCAAACCTCTCCTTAGGAGGATAGATATGGCGATTCAGGTGAGATTCAATGTAAATCAAACTTTTTATTCACTCGTGGGATCCGGGTGATTCGGGGGCACAAAATGACATGATATGACAATAATTAAATGCAATATGACATGACAAATTTGATCCCAACGAGGTGGAAGGCCACTGTAGAAAGTCACCTATGCCGTAGTTTCTACTCAGTATTTCCTAGATTGAAGTAGTACTTTGTCGGCAAATCAAAGAATTGACGACGAGTTGACATGAAATGGCAATAATTACAGGCGACATGACATGGAAAATCGGTTGCAAGACATGTATTCGCATGTGCCATGATTGTCTGATGTCTCTATCTGTAGAACCTAGAGATATCACCGAGCCTTTCACCGTCGTTCTTGTAGAAAGTATGACACCTAGTCTCTCTTTCTCAGCTTTTGAGTTCCCGAAAACAATTAAGAAAGCTACAACAAAACCCCCAAATTTGCTCTAGAATCAAATCCTAAATCAAAACCACGATCAATTGCACTTCGATTATCCATTCAATCACTTGAGCATAAAAACCCTAAATCGATGAGAAACCCTAACCTATTTCCAATACCAGCTTGTTGAAGCTGGAAAGAGGATTGTGCAATCGATCACATTGGCGAGATGAATGGAAAAATAAGTGATAAATAGAGAAAATAATATGGTAAGATTTACGTAGTTTGGTTTGGATGCTGGAACATTTCCAAGAGGAGAGCGGCGATGAAGAATCCACTATGAGCTACAAATAACAAAATTAGATCAAAAGGTTTGTCACACCTAAGCCCCAAATTACATCCAATCGATCCTAATCTGATGTTTCACTCGATATCTCAAGTGCTTTCCTTAGAAAGCTCTTAAGAGAGACCTTAGAAATACCTCGAAGAGGTTTTTAATCGTGCAATCTCATTTTTCATAAGATGCTCACCGAAATAGGGTTTAAAACACGTTTGGGTGCCCGGGGGAGGGGTTGCGGGTGTTCGAATAGCCGGCCACAACTTTTAATTCTAAAGAATTATTGGGTGTCCTGCTAGTCTTGCCTTTACGCCTAGCCACCCCTTGGCCGGGTTCCCACCTAACTAGCTTGTCCGGGCGCTAGGCAGGCCGTCTTCTCGCATCTTTCAATCATCCGTCTTCGTCTCCGTCTCTGAGCTTCTCTTTTTGCTCAAGAAGTTGCCCAAAACTCTAGACACATTCAACAAGAAATATCACACCGAAGATGATGTGGGAATTGGAGATGTGAAATTAAGAAGAGATGGCCAAGCATCACCGTTTAGTTTCCAAGATAATTTCTTGAAGGTCCCCTGATCTTTGGCACCATTGCCCCATAGTCCCCAACTTTGAGAAGTGATACTCCCTTGAACTTTGATTTTTGTTGTTGTTTGTAGTTTTTTAGTCTGCATGGCCATTAAATGTTACTTGAAAAAATTTTCATTTCCACCATCTCGCGGTACTGTTCATGCGAGCAGAAAATGCTCTCTCCCGGATATCTCGCGGGTATTGTTCACCCGATGGTGTTTTGCTGATTCCGGCGGATTCCGGTGGTGGTTGGAGCTGATTTTTGGAGGTAAGGTCCTCTGGACTCCCTTCTCTTTCCCCTCCAAAGGGCTCCTCTTCTCTCTCAGTGTAGAGGCCGAGCCATCAGATCTGAATCGTTCTCTTGGTGCGTTCTTTCTGAGAAATCCGGCCACGCTGAGTGCTCCTTCTGCTAGTTTGTCCTCGTGGAGGTCGTCATCCCCTCCTGTAGGTACTCTCTCTTCGGTGTCCCTTCTTCTGTGGTTGGGCTGGATTTTGTGAGTCTGGTGGACGCATTTATGCTGGGTAGTGGGAGACCTGCTGTTGCTATTCCCTGTTCTGGTTTATATGTTGCTGTATTGGGTTGACTGGTTGGTGAAATTGGTGTGGTAGCTTGCTAATTTTCGAACCTATGGAGGAGGTTATAAGGAACCCCTCTCCTGGCCTCTCCCTTGTTGCTGAGTCTCAACCGGTGGTAGTTGGTCCTGCTGATACTCAACTGGCGGTAGATGGTCCTGCTGATACCTCTAAGGCAGCAGAGCTCAAAAGAAAATCTACCTCCTTTTCCCATGAGGTTGAACTTCCTTCTGGCCCTAGGCTTTTCTTGAAAGGCAATTCTAGTCGTAGCCGAAGTAGGGGCCGCCCGAAGAATAGGAGCCGTTCTCTTAGGCGTGCTCATAATGCAGGTCCTTCAATTCGTTCTGCTCCCAGGCCCAACACAGATAGGAAAAGAAATGTGGTGGGACAAAACCTTAGTCGTCCTCAAGGCCAACCCACCCCTGCACCCGTAACTAGAACGTGGGCAAATGTGGCGAAGGTATTGACCAAAGGATACAACCTAGCATATGTTCCACCGCTGGTGGAGGATGGTGAAGTGATTATGGACATTACACCAGAGGTAATTGCTGATGAGAATCCACTTTGGCTGGAATGTATTGTTGGCCACTATATAGGGAAGAAAATTTCCGTCAAGTTAACTGAAGAAGCCATTAAGAAATCATGGGGTGATCAAGTAGTTGATGTAAAACTACATGAAAATGGGTTCTACTTCTTCTGAGTTTCGAATGCTGACTTCCGCAGGAAGATTACTGATATGGGACCGGTTTCCATCTTTAGTAGCACTTTGATGCTCCAACAATGGCACTCGAAATTGAAGCTTAAGAAAGGTTCTCTAGATACTCTCCCGGTTTGGGTCAGACTAAGAGATATCCCATTCTCTCTATGGTCCCCGGCTGGTATTGGAAGAATAGCCAGCGCCATTGGGAAACCACTATATGTGGATGTGCAAACAGAACAGATGACCAGGATTTCTTATGCACGTGTTTATGTGGAAATTAAGGCCACAAAATCCCGAGTGGAAGCAGTGAAGTTTCGTTGGGATGGTGAGGTGAATTTGATCAGTATTGAATATGAATGGAAACCTCTGGCTTACTCTTCTTGTGGCATTTTTGGCCATAAATTGGGTTCCAGTGGATTTGAATGTGCCTCTGCACATACTGAACATAGAGGTCAGCCTATTGTTCGACCTCAAGGAGCAGATGGCTGGACTCACGTCACTAGGAAAAAAGGCAAAGAACCTTATGGCAAGCCGATCAACCAGCCTCAATCTGCGTCTCATCCTCAATTGGCACCGAATCTGGGGGAGGAGGAACCCCTTCCTCCTGTTTTGAATACCGGTGTGGAACCCGGCCTGATGGGTACTGATCTGAATTATTCCAAGGTCTTTGAGGCAGAGCCGAGCCATTCCACAGCTTTATGTCCTGCTGGACTAACTGACCAGCAGAGTGAGGATCCTTCTCAAAACTCTTAGTCATCCTCAGAAGACTCTCTTGACTCCCGGACAGTAATGGAGAAGAACAGTGATTCAGAAGTTATGGCGGAGATGGAATCAGCTGTTGTATCCCCCCCCCCCAACACTCGTTCACGAACTTTGGCGTCCAGTGCCACGGATGAGATTTCTAAGGCCTCCCCTGGTTTAACTCCTAGCTCGATGTGTCCTGTTAAGGCACATAGCCCGTCCTCCTCAAAAAAAAAATCTAAGAGGAGGAAGGCAAAGAGATCCCAGAGGTAACCTTCCTCGCCTATATATATGTTTTTTGAAATATGGAATATCAGGGGTCTAGTAGCACCCCTTAGACAAGCTGAAATTCGGGCCCTCATTAGGACAAACCGTCTTTCTTGTATTGGTATTGTGGAAACAAAAGCAAAAGCCTCTCTTTTTGCTAATATTTCTAGAGGCTTATGCGCTAATTGGCGGTGGGTGTCCAACTATGATTTTTCCCCCCTTGGTAGAATACGGTTCGGTTGGGACCCGAATGAGCTGGAGACGAGTATTATTTCCTCTTCTGGCCAAATGATTCATGCTCAGCTTAAGCTTTTGAATATACAAACATCTTGTCTTATCACAATAGTATATAGAGAACATACATTTGTGAATCGGCGGTCGCTTTGGGCTGACCTTATTCGGCTCTCTTCGTGTGAGCTGCCTTGGATTGTTGCTGGAGATTTTAATGCCATTAGAGACCCGGAT
The DNA here is from genome assembly GCF_021117445.2 of Syzygium oleosum. Classification (NCBI taxonomy): domain Eukaryota; kingdom Viridiplantae; phylum Streptophyta; class Magnoliopsida; order Myrtales; family Myrtaceae; genus Syzygium; species Syzygium oleosum. The sequence goes on along the minus strand of NW_026607542.1, from coordinate 494,840 downwards.
GATAGAGTGGGTAGCACAACTCCCTGGATTCTGGCCTTTGATGAATTTGGGGACTGCCTTAACCAGGCGGGACTAGAGGATCTTCGTTATGTGGGCTGTAGATACACATGGACTTATTCTTCAGGTGATAATCGGAAACTTCGCAAGATTGATCGAGTGCTCATTAATGACCTATGGAACCAACTTTTCTCCTTCTCGGAAGCCACCTTCCTTGCGCCAGGTATCTCTGATCACTCCCCCATGGTGATAAAAATTTTCCCGCCACTTAGCTCCAATAAACCTTTCAAGTTTTTCAACTTCTGGGCTACACATCCAAAATTCTTGGACTTAGTAACTCAAGTCTGGGATACTCATATAGTAGGCACTCCTATGTATATGATTTGCTGCAAACTTCGGGTGCTTAAAGCAAAGCTGAAACACTTGAATAGAAGTTCATTCTTTGCTATTTCCACAAGGACTGAACAGGCCAGATCAGACCTATATGCTATTCAGGTAGCCTTGGAGCGTCATCCCTTTGATCAGAGCCTGCTTGATAGAGAAGTGGAGTACATACGATCCTTCTCTGCACTGAGATTACAAGAGGAATCCTTCTTCAGTCAGAAATCCAGGATTCGATGGCTCAAAGAGGGGGACATGAATACTAAATTCTTTCATCATTTTGTTAACAAAAGGCGGTTACAAAATCGAATCCTTTCGGTGTCTGCTGATGACGGTGTTCTACTAACTGACCCACAAGTGGTCAGGAACCACATTGTTGGTCACTTTCAGGAGCTACTCAATGGTAATCCTACGTCTATCCAGCCATCTGTCTGTGAGATAAGGGATTTCATTGGCCGGGTTTTAGATGAGAATCAGAGGAACCGCCTAGCACAATCGGTTTCGGATGAGGAAATTCAGTCTACCCTGTTTTCACTTGCTAGAGGCAAAGCCCTAGGGCCGGATGGGTATAACGTTGATTTCTTCAAAACCTCTTGGGAGATCATTGGACCCTCCATTCTCATGGCGGTAAGAGATTTTTTTGAGTCTGGTTGTATGCTTAAAGAGTTAAACAATACCATTTTAACTCTAGTGCCGAAATCCCCTAATGCCTCGGCCATGACTGATTTCCGTCCGATTGCATGTTGCAATACCCTTTACAAATGCATTTCTAAAATCCTGGCTAGGCGTATTGCTCATGTCTTACCAACTTTGATTAGCCCTTCCCAAACGGCTTTCGTTAAAGGACGTAGAATTAGTGACAACATCATGATTGCTCAAGAGTTGTTCGCGGACTTTCATCATGAGGCTTACCTTCCTAAGTGTGCCATCAAAGTGGATTTTCAGAAAGCTTTTGACACAGTCGACTGGGAGTTCATTGAAAAGACACTAAAGGCCTTCAAATTTCCGGATTTCTTCGTCAAGCTGGTTATGGCTTGTGTGTCAACAACCAAATTCTCGTTTTCAATCAATGGGGAATTACATGGGTTTTTTGCTAGTTGCCGAGGTATATGACAAGGCGATCCGCTATCGCCGTATCTTTTCATACTGGTTATGGAAGTCCTGTCCGGAATTCTAAAGGCAAAAACAGACACTCCGGATTTCCATTGGTTTTGGCGATGCACAAAAACCCGTATTTCTCATCTATTTTTTGCGGATGATGTGCTCCTCTTCTTCGAAGCTCACTTGAGGTCGATTGAACTAATTAAGGAATCTCTTGACCTGTTCTCCGACTGGTCTTGCCTTAAACCGAATAATAGGAAAAGCAATATCTTCCTCTCGGGAGGGAATCCGGTTCTGCATGGCCAATTACTTCAATGCCTCGGCTTTCAACAAGGTACATTCCCTTTTCGCTATTTAGGCGTGCCTATTATATCGACTAGACTGCGTAAAGAGGACTGTAAAATCTTGATTGATTCTATAACGGCTCGAGCCCGCTCATGGACTCAACGTTTCCTGTCCTTCGCTGGTCGGTTACAACTCATCAAATCAGTCCTGCATTCTATGCAAGTGTATTGGACTACTATCTTCTCTATTTCGAAATCAGTATTATATAGAATTGAGGCTATTTTGCGACAATTTCTATGGAAAGGTCCTGACCTTGGCATGGGTGGAGCTAAGGTAGCGTGGAATGCTGTATGTTTACCCAAAGAAGAAGGTGGCCTTGGGATACGGCGACTTGTGGAATACAATAGAGCAATGACTCTTAAACACATATGGCTTCTCTTTACTGATAAGGAATCCATGTGGTGCAAAATGGATACATTCAACCTTCTTAAAAATATCAAACTTTTGGATTGTATCCAAACCTACATTTTGCTCTTGGACATGGAAGAAAATTCTGGATTTGCGAGCTTCCGCCCAAGCACTATTTCGGTGGAAGATTGGTAATGGACGCTCGGTGTCCTTTTGGTTTGATTGGTGGCATAACAAAGGCCCACTCTACCTCATATTCAGCAATGTGGACATATACCAATCGCGGATCCCCCAGGATACTTCGGTTAGGAAATTCTATGATTGTTTATGGCAACCTTCATATACACTTGACACTATCCTGAGCTGGACGGATTCACCACCAATTTTTGTGGAGAATACTCCGGACAAACTGATATGTTCTTCACATCCTTCTGACTCTTTCTCGGTAGCGCTAGCTTGGAATCATATCAGAAGGAAAGGGCATCCAGCCCCATGTCACTCATTCATTTGGGATCATCATATTGCCCCCCGACATGCCTTTCTCTTGTGGCTTATCTCTCTCAACCGGCTACCTTCCCAGGTACTCCTATAAATCCGCAGGATTGACACCGCCTTGTGCGTTTTCTGTGGTGATAGACCAGATTCGATCAACCACCTCTTCTTTGAGTGCACTTCTACTTCTAGGCTGGCTTCTTTCTGGGCAACTAAATGCAACCTTCCATGGCTCAACCGTCCTTGGCAAGAGCATATTAGGTGGGCAATGAAAGTTTGCGGTGGATCTTCCTTTGCTCACCGCCTCTCTAGATTTTCCTTTGGTGCACTATGTCATGTCATTTGGACTGAAAGGAACAACGCCATCTTCAGAAACAAGAGTGTATATATATCCTGGGTATGTGCTTGCACTTAGTCAAAGTCGTGAAGGATAAAGCCATATCCATTGGGGGAGTTGAGGATACTCCTAGGAACCGGCAATTACAAAGGAAGTGGGGTCTTCCACCTTCAATCTTTGAACCGAACCAGATGGCCTCTTAATTCGGTGTATTAAGTCACCTTGTATTTAGTTGGTCTCTCTTTGGCTTGTTGTATAGTTCTTGCTGAACCAACGTGGACCTTGTTCGGACATTTCTGTGTCCTAATCGGGTCAAGGGTTGGCTTTGGCGCTATATTGTATATGGTGTTTTTGAAAAGTAATACATATTCTTACCTTTACCAAAAAAAAAATGTTACTTGAAAATAGACGGACTCAGTTTTCTTGATCAAATATTCTATTATATATCGTTAATGAAGTTAAGAAAATAGAGAATGATTGATACTTGGGTTATACTACGAAAAACCCTCAATTGGTGTATTTGTGATAAATTTACCCAAATTTAATTTTGGGAAAATTCCAAATAAGGGCCTGAAATGCCATTATTTTCTTTAATAAGGGCCCGAAGTGGACATTGTGTCAAATAAGAGCTTGAAGTGGCCATGAGAGTTTCAAATAAGAGCCTGACCTCGCTGGTTGCCGATCAATGAAATATTCTGGCCGATCAAGGGCATTTTCGTCCAAAGAAAATTATAATTATATTTTCTTTTTTCCTTTCTTTCCTTTTTCTTTCTTTATTCTTTCTTTTCTTTTTTCCTTTTTCCTTTTTCTGATTTTTTATTTGTTCTTTGCCGGTGGCCGACCACTGGCTACCGATGAAGCCCGAGAAAGGCTGGGCAAGGGTTGCCCTCGCCTTGGGCGAGGCCGCCCTCGTCAGATCTGGGTGAGGGTCGCCTCGCCAGTTGCTGGCGAGGGATGGCCTCCCTTGGGCGAGGCCAGTCACGCCTCAGTGAGGCGATCCTCGCCCAGGATGAGGGTCGCCTCGCCGGCAGCTAGCGAGGCAACCCTCGCCCAGATCTACTAAGTGTTGACCTCGCCTATTGTCAGCAAGGGTGGCCCTCGCCAGATCGGGCGAGGGTGACCCTTGCCCATCCCTTCTGGGGCTTCGCCCGTGGCTAGTCGGCCACCGGCGAAGAATAAAGAGAAACCAGAAAAAGAAAAAAAAAATAAAGAAAAAAGAAAATAAAGGAAAAAAAATTCAAAAAAAGTAAAAAGACAAAAATGCACTTACCATCTTGAAAGTCGAGCCCTTCTTTGAAATAGACATAGCTATTTCAGGCCCTTATTCGAAATAAAATCTACTTTAGACCCTTATTTGAGAATATGAGGGCACTTCAAGCCCTTATTAGACACAAAGTCCACTTCATGCCCTTATTTGAAATTTTCCCCTTAATTTTTTGACCACGAAAAATCCTAAGTTGGTACACCTATGATAAATTTATCCTTTGTTAGTTTCCGTTAAATTTTACCGTCAAATTGCTGATTTGGATAACGCGTGATAGTTGATGTGTGTACCAGTTTGGGATTTTACCCTCCGTTTGTCACATGTGTATTGGTTTATGGTTTTTAGTAGTAGTAATCCAATTTAACGGAAACTAATGAAGGTAAATTTATCACAAATGTACCAGTTTAAGGTTTTTTATGGTCAAAAAATTAGTTTGGAGTAAATTTGTCATGGGTATACTAGTTTGGGGTTTTTTGTTATCAAAAAAATAGTTTGGGAAAAATTTATCACAGGTGTACCAGTTTAAGGTATTTCGTGGTATTAACCGTTGATACTTTAATGTTATTTTGGTCACGAAAAATGAGTCAGATAACATTCAACAATTATGCAGAAGGGAAAAGCTAGCTGCTATAATAAAAACTAAATTTCAAGGGGATAATCTCTAAACCCTCAAAATTCGGGGACTATTATACATCGGTGACAAATCCAGAGTGGTCTTGAAAAATCATCCCATAATATATCGTAGCTTTTTCCTATTTGACATAGTTTCTAGCCATTTAAGTTTTTTTTTTGGAGCCAAGGAGCATTTTCTATTTTATTTGTAAATGTCACACATTTTTTGGCAATTTATTATTTTTCTCTTCTCTACTTTACGCTTTCTGGTTTTATCTACAACTAAATATAAATGTAGAAATAACAATGCTAGTTAAATGAGGACGGGGCAACAAATTTCACACATTTATCATTCAATTGTAAATTGCTGGACAAGAATATTTGCTCCACAAAAAAAATCAAAAAACATTCTCCAAGCAAAATAATATCTTACCGACATTATTAAAAAATTGCAAAAAACATCCATTAATATACTATTTATGTTTGTGGCAACAATTTTTTTTTTTTGGCTATCGAGTAATTTTTTTTCGGCAGCATCTTTGGTCTGCCAATATTAGTCTTTTACGCAGCAACATACTTTTCTTTGCTGCCAACAGTGTTTGCAACAAATATTATTTAAGAACTTGCTGCTAAGATCCATCAACAACAATTTACAAGAAGCCATTCCCAGCAACGACATTATCATCGCCGACAAAAATATCATACGGCCCTCTGATAGAACTGCGAATCTTCCATTAGCGGCAATTCTTGTTCCTCCAAATTGTCAAAGCTTGTTGTAAGTCTACTGCGTACCCACCAAGGGCTGGAACATAACATTGAGCCAGCCCTTGGGAGGTCAATTGGTCTTCATGTTAAACATGAGTTTTAACAAATATTATCTTAACCACATGTTTTGATTATAGTTCAATGTTCATCTGAATAGAAGACATGTTGGTTTATGCACAGTAGAGAACTAAATTGCTGAGAAGCACAGCAATCATTCTTTTTCGTCACATCTCTCTCAAGGCATTGCATGAATCATAGCAGTTCGAATCTCTACACAACCAATCCTCCCAAAGATCCAAAGTTTCCCTTTACCCCACAAGAAAATGCCACCTTCCTCCTTCTCCATCTATACAGATTAAACGAATGGGGGTTCAAATCGAGATAATCCAAATATAACCCTAATGGCAAGCTGGGGGCTTTTGGATGCCTCCATAGGACAGTCCATATGCATTACTACATGTGGAAGTGCAAATAGGAGGCAAAGCTTTCACCGGTCTTCCCACGTAGTCCAAGTTAATGTTGTAGAATTGGATGTTTTGACAGGGCACTTTTTTGCTGCATACCACCTGAACCGCAACTGGTGATGTTGCTGTCCCCCTGATGTTGATGAAGTGAACATCACTGATCTTAACTATCGATGGATTGACCTACACAATTCAAAAGAAGAAGAAAACAGCGATATTATCGATAATGTCAAATTTTCTGATATCTGAGTAAACAAGCAGGGTAGGAAAGTTTAAAGGAATAGAATTTCGACCGACTTGTTGATTTAGGCACTAGCCATGTGATTGCAAAAACTCAGGTATTGATATTGTAGGTTATTATTACCAGCTCGACTTCGAGAACTCCGAATCATTAGTACCTGTTTCTTGCCATGAGCATTGTACTCTTGGTCTATAATGATAGGATTCTTCACATTGTGCATAATAATGTCCTGAAAAATTATGCTTGAAGCTTGGGTTGCTATTGCCTTTGGACCTCGCATTGTCTTGATTCTGACTCCATTTTCTGTGTTTGAAATCGTGACATTCTTCACAATGACCCCTCTAACATCTGCCTCATTCTCGTACTTGCCAAGGCTGCCAATGCTGTTCAAAAAACGCATACATAAACTTTTTCATCAGCCCTTAAGAAAGACACAAAAATCATCTAATTCAAGCAATCATCTAACTCAGGAACCGCTTTGCGGTCAACAGATTTCTCTTAATCAAGAGATTCTTACTTTTGTTTGACGCGCAACAGTTTTTTCCTGTCAATTCAAGAACTTGAACCGAACTTACGTACTCGAGGGATAGTCAGGTTGGGTACCTTATACCATGGCCCGGGCCACATGTTACTTTTTTTATGCTAATGTTGGTAGAACCTTGAATCATGCCGATGCAATCGTCGCCGGTGGCGATCTGGGTTCTTGCTATCTTCACCAGGTTGGATCTGCTAATATGGATCCCGTCGGTGTTCGGGCTGTTTCCGGGCGCGACAATGCGAAGGTTGTATAATCTAATGTTGTTGCACTGGACGACTCCGATATGAAACCCTTTGGGGTTGACCGAGGAGAGCTTGCGAACGATCGCGTTCGTGACTTTCTGGAACATCAAATTCTACAAGAAGAGAGGAAAAACGGCAAGGCCATTAAGAAATTGGGCATTATCTATCCTTCCTGCTTTGTTCTTCATTCTCTTTTCTTTGCTAGAATTTGGGAACACTTACAACTGGGAGGCCTGGACCTTGGCCACCAAGACTGTGCGACCAGAAAGCAGCACCCTGGCCATCAAGAGTGCCTCCTCCAATCACAATAAGCCCATTGATGTCATAGAATTGAACCCAATTGTCGACATCCATGGGAAAGTCGTCCAATTGGTCTGGTGATGCGGACAGCAACGTCCCCTTGATCTGCACAACTATGGGCTCTCGGTTTCTGCATGGGCCTGTGAAAACGAGCGGGCCCACTAAGAATCTTCCCAGTGGGATCACCATCCTCGCCTTCCCTGGCCACTGGCATACCGCTGTCCACGTCCTCTGGAATTGCTGCCCACCCCCCAAAACAACGAGGTCAATTGATGAATCGTAATCACAACAGCAAACACAAATCTTGTTCCGAACATCTGTTCACTGTTTTTTAAAGTGCTTGTAAATGCAGTCTATCCAAACATAGCATATGCCACGTTGCCTCTAGCCTTTTGGAGCTAAAGACGAACGGCTTTCACAACCGAATTCCGTGTCAAAAAACAAAAGTTGGAGAGGGTTGAAGTGATTCCTGCATCCAATAATGCAAGCAGGAATATCAAATCATTGCTGCACAGATTTGGAATAATGAGGAACGATGTGGTACAGCTTTGATTAGGTTCAGATGCTTTTTTATGGCATTTATAACTGAATAAAGTAAATTATTATTCGTCATTATCCAACACATCAAAATGGAATTGAAGAATCTCTCAAACATGCAAACGCTAATTCACCTTTCCTAGATGCTTCACCAACATTAAATCTTTCTTTTTCTCAGGATCCTTATCCTATCAGTGAATAGTTCAACTTTATAGGAAATAAACAAAAGATCTAGAACGGTTGATAATAAAAGGAGCAAGAAGGAAATTAAATTATCTATCTGTCATTTGGGTAAGAGGAAGAGCTTCACCAATGAATTTTCATGTCGTCCATCTGGCTTGGCTCCAAATTGCACAACATCAAAGATCTTCTCACTCGGGTCGACAATGCCATGGCTAGCTCCATGAGCTCGATGCACCAATGGGTTGACCCCGCCACGGGCTTCGCAAGACCTAATTACCACAGCTAGACAAAGGATTAAAGCCGCTCTTCCTGAAATGGCCATCATTGCCGCTCTCTCAAGAAATTAAACAAGAAACGAAAGATCTTGTGGTTTGGGGGGTTCTTCGTTTTTCCTTTGTCGGAGTTGTGTTTAAATTTGAGGAAGAACGCCCCCTTTGTACCTGGGAGCAATAGATAGAGGGAAGAAGCAATCTTTGTCTTCTGATTAGGATATAGTTGAAATTTTGTTGCCAACTGATTCAATAGCTGTTAAATCTGTCTGTAAATCCTCGCAGTTTTGAGCTAATTTAGGCAATGGATTCGTTGTGTTTGGTGTTTTCTTTATTTATGTTTGGAGTGGTGATGATTTGGCGCCTCTAAAATTGGCTGCTGCTGATCCTTGAAACTCCCTGTCCGACAGGAAGTTTTTTTGACCAGAATTAGCACAAACTATGTTGCATGGACAACCCTAATTATTTGCCGACAGCTAAAGCAAGTAAAAAGGAGAATGGATTAAAGAATTAAATAAATTCTTGTTTTTTTTTTACCTATATATCTTTCTTGGCAGTGACGAGAGTGGCCAAAGAATTTTACGTGGGGATGATGAGCACCTTTTGGCAATGACAAGAGTGGGGAGTTCTATAGATTCCGCAGAATTAGATCCTCAAGAGTTGTGATCATCGTTGGATCAAGATGAGAGTTGTTATTCACACCGGTCAATCCGACATCAATTAATTTTTTTTAGGCTTAACACAATGAAAAATCTCAAATTGGTATATTTGTGACAAATTTACCCCAAACTAATTTGTTGACCACTAAAAACCCCAAATTGGTACACCTGTGACAATTTTACCATCTGTTAGTTTCCGTTAAATTTTACTGTCAAATTTCTGAGTTTCATGACACGTGAAAGTTGACGGGTGTACTTGTTTAGGGTTTTACCATCCGTTTGTCATAGGTAAACTAGTTTACGATTTTTTGTGATATTAATCCAATTTAATAGAGGGTAAATTTATCACAAATGTACCAGTTTGGGGTTTTTAGTGGTTAAAAAATTAGTGTAGAGTAATTTTGTCACAGATGTACTGGTTTGGGGTTTTCGGTGGTTAAAAAATTAGTTTAGGGTAAATTTGTCATAAATATATCAATTTTTGAGTTTTTCATGGTATTAATCATTTCTTTTATGTGTCAAGATATTTTGTATAGGAGTTACGATAAAATGGACATGATAAGATTGAGTTGCAATAGGTGATCGATTTCTCAATGGACCATAGAGGGCCGCATGACAAGAGTGCCCAAAAAGATGAACTCATTTTTGCCGCCCAAATAAGAAGATGATGTGTCTGTTTCACCGAAAGGTGTTTCAGCTTTCATAAAAAATTGTTTATCGGCTTTTAATTAAAGGAAACTAGGGTTTTGCACTAACTCCGTACATGAAATATCTAGGCGAGTATAGAAATCAATGGTTTTACTCCAAACAGGACTATACAAAACACGAACCGTGCTGGAATTTTAATTGACAACAAGGTTTGGAAAGTACAATTGTTCCGAACAAAACAAATATTAACAAACTATACTGGAATTTAATCAATAACAAAGCTTGGTAACGTAATGACACTACGCTGGAGTTTAATCAACAACGTGAATAAGAAAGCTACTGCTAGGAAAAGTAAAATGCAATGTAGGAAAGTAAAGATAAAGAGAGTAAATTTATTTGATTTATGCGGGGTGGCTTCTAGTAGACAACTGGTGGTATTTATAATGATCTAATGGTAACTTCTTTTAGGTGGTTTTCGGGGGTTTCTTCTGCGTCTCTTAGCTCGGAAAATCTAGCTTCTAATACCATTTCTGAGCAACTATTTTTTTGCACTAGCTATTCCATGGTTCTTGAATGAATGTTAGTAATTGCTCATTGGTAACTGTCTCACGATCTTGCCGTTCCATGATCTTGTCTTCCAAGTCATGACATGTCCCATGATCAAATGGTAACTGTTCCCTCCAACATGCACGTTCGTTCCTCTTCGAATCTGACTGCTCTATTTTGTAGTAGTGCTTCTATGCTTTTTAAGCAAATCCCTTCCGATTATTCTAATGTTTCCCAACTGCTTCATCTCGAATTGGTCACTATATCCCCATGCTTCTTGTGCTTCCAAAGAGCTGAGATGGCTTTCTATTGTTTGCTCATTGCTATGTCAATCGTTGCTGATAGCTCATCATTATGCATCGACAACTGTTGTTTAAGGCTCTCGACTGACATACATCCTCACGTGCTTTGTTGGCTTCATTGCTCAAAATTTCCCAACTTTTGTATTGATGCACAATAGCATACAAATATTAGAAATTTCAGATTATTGCTCTCAACTTCGGCACCATTGCATAATAACGCATAAGTTTTGAAAAGTTATGGATTAACCTCCTCAACTTTGACTTTTTATGCAGTCATTAGTTTTTCCGTCTGCAAAACCGCCATGTTTTACCAGAGAATGAACAATGAACTTCATTAGCCATGCATCCTTTTCTTCTTCTTCTTCTTCTTCTTCTTTTTCTTTTTTGATAACTTCATTAACTCCATTTTCCAGCACACTTCAGTTATGCAGACATAAGCTATCGGCTGCAACAAAATACAAAATTTGAGGGAGTAATCTTTGACTTTTCAAATTTAGGGGTTTTTGTAACAGTGGTGCCAAAGTTCAGGAAGGTAATTTGTGACTTTTTAAAGTTTGGGGGCCAGTGTGCATTGCCAAAGCAATTAACCCTATCTTCTTTAAAGATGGTTATGAGCACATAACCCATAGCATGCGTTGATCGAGCAACTCTTCCACAATCACGCAAGAAACCCACGAAAGAGTCACGATAAAAGCATAACACAAAGCTAATTACAACCTCATGACTTGACAGACTCTACTCAACCGCATGACTTCACAGACTCTATTCATAACCAAACTACATACTTGAGACAGCTTCATGTGTTGTTCTTCACACCGAGCAACATATTACTACAACATAATAGCTAAAAAGGCAAGAAAAATCTAATCAAACCCGACGATACTCAATGATCTTCATCCCCCTATACAAGACGGCTGCTTTGTTGCTGTCCATGGCATCGCCATAGGCATCATCCTCCGCAGGCGGGTAAGGATTGCGGTGATGATTACTGTAATAATGGTGATGAAGGGGGACTTCACTCCTGTTGAAAGACGGATAGCCTGGCTGTTGATGCTGCTGCGACTGATGGGAAACAACATATTCAGGAAGCCTCTCGGTGATCAGAGGCACTTCGGTCCGACGGTAAATGCAGGGTTGGGCCTTCTGCTGCGGCAGCGGGGGTGGAGGAGCAACGGCGGGCCTTCTTTTGTGGCCATAGGTCTTCTCGAGGAGATCAAAGCCTTCCCGTCCTATGTCAGCGAGATTTGCTGGAGGGGCCATTGGCATTCAAGATGAGCTTGTGAAAAAGCTCTCTATAGAGATGAAGTTCTTATAAGATTTTAAGGTTTGGGCTTGGCAAAGAATGTTAGGACACCATCCATATTTATAGGCGCGAAGGGGAGAGGAGTGATTCTCATGGGAACCCGATCACGCTATTCTCTCGTACACTCACGTGTAGATAGATTTTAGATTGGACTGTAGATTTAGCATACTATCTGTTGCATGTTAATAGATAGTAGGCACGCAGCCTTAGATACTTTAGTTTAATATTTTAGTGACAATTATAGTGCTCCCGTCAAATTAAATCCACTGGGAAAATTATCAAAACAGTCATAAACCTATTGGAATTATGCCAATTCAGTTTTAAACCTTTTGCATTTGTATCAATTTAGTACATCCGGACAATTTTGGCCGATTGGCGCTGGTCGTCCAGTCAACGCTAACATGGCGTTTTTAAATATATATATATTTTAACAAAAATTTCCTAATTTTTTTATTAATTTTTTTAATTCTTTTCTTGTCTTTTTCCCCTTTTTTAATTCTTTTCTTTCCCTTTTTTTTTTGGTCTTTCCTTCATCTTCAACCTCTAGCCAGTCGCTGGTTCTGGCGACCGACCAGAGGCAGGGGCCGACGAGGTTAGCCTCGGCCACCCCTGGCAAGAATGACCTCACCCAGACACTGGCGAGGCCAACCTGGCCATCGTCGTCGCACGCTAGTTTGAGCCTCGCCATGGCTAGGTAATGCTCGAACTTGCCAGATTTGGTGGCCGTGCCCAATCACTAGCGTCGGCTGCCAGATCTGGCGAGCTCGAGCCTCGCCCAGTCATGGCAAGGCTCGTCCTCGCAAGCAACAATGATGCCCAAGCTTGGCCACTGCTGCTAACAAGTTCAACCCTCGTCGTTGCTCGCGAGGTGGAGCCATGGCAAAGCTCAAGCTCGCCATATCTGGTGGTCGATGCTAGTGGCTGGTTGTGGCCGCTAGATTTGGCAAGTTCGAGCCTCGCCCAGCCATAGCGAGGGTCGTCCTTGCGCGTGACAGCGATGGCGAGGCCAGCCTTGCCAGACTTTCGTTAGCGAGGCTAGTGGCTGGGTGATGTTGTTCTCGCCAGTGCAACTCGCTGGCTCCCACCTTTGGTCGGTTGCCGGTTCTGTTGACCGGCTAGAGGTTTAAGATGAAGGAAAAGAAAAAAAGAGGAAAAAGAAAAGAAAAGGATAAAAAAATTAATAGCAATTTTGAAAAAAATATTAAAAAATGCCACATCAGCTCCGGTTGGTCAAAATTGGCCGGATGGACTGAATTGGCATAATTGCAATAGGTTTAGGACTGTTATGGTAATTTTTTTCTAAATCCACCTAGAAAGGCTTATCAATGGATCGGAGTGCGACTTTTCATAGTATGAAAAATGAAAATTATCTTTTCTAGTACCTCTCGTTTCTTTTGGTAAATATCTCGACTGATATTTTGGATTCTTAACGAATTATGAGCGAGTCAAGTCAAATGATTCTCTTGGCAAAGTTATCTTGTAACTTGCAAGGAAAGGCAGGAAAGAGTTAATATGAATATATTCCACCGGTCCAAAAGAATACTTTTAGACTAGAAACCAATCGGTAGAAGATGTGTCTGAACCTTTACTTTTTATTTTTATTAAAATCAAAGTTTTCAGGCACTTTGAAATTTTTAAAATTCGAAAAATTAAAAAAAATGAGCAAAATATGCCAATGTTTTTTTTTTGGTAAGGACAAAATATGCCAATGTTGACACATAGATAAACATATAATTTTGACGGAAAATTTAATTTTTTTTTAGCTTTTATTCAAGTTGAGACAAAGAAAAACCCACTGAGTTAGATAAGTCAATCCGAAATGACTAGTTAGGACAATATATAATCCTTCAAAAAACAATGAAACAGATTGGATTAAGAAGAAGATTACACAAGAAATTATATATGTTAATGCATACTGGGTTAGACAAGTCTTGTTTATTCTTTAATCTAAACATACTCTGATGTGACTATGATATTCTGGATCTGAATTGGTGCTTTGACATTGCATCTATATCCTTCATTTGAACTGATCACCATGTGTTTGTTGATTTTCCGGAGTGAAGTCGGTCCACGAATTTGAGAATTGGGTCTTCGAATTTGGGAAATGCTCGATGGTTTGATTTAGGGTTTATATTTAGGGCAAAACATATAGATGACGTCGTTAGGTGTATATATGCTGACCGGGCACGCCGGCTAGCCTCGTCAGTCGGAGAATTAAAAAAATATTGCAATGTTGGATTTCAGGTAATTTTAAATCGGAGTTGGCACTTAATTGATTTTTTTATAAAAAAAAAAGTGACACTATAGTTATTTGACTGAAAAGTTTGGCACCAAAGCAAGTGCCGTACAAAACTTTTGGTACTTTAAGTGTTCGTATGCCCAAATAAAAACCACCGAGCTAGATAAGACAATTTGAATTGACTAGTTAGGACAATATATAATCCTTCAAAAACAATGAAACAGAGTGGAAAATAAGAAGAAGTATACGAGAAATTATACATGTTAATGCATCTTGGGTTAGACAAGTCATGTTTACGTTTGTAAGGAGCCTCACATTGGCCACCGAAACATACTTATCTCGTCATCACATGACGTTGGACATGATGAGATGCAAAAGGAATTTGAATAAGAATAATATCATCAGAGACGGATAATTGCTGGCTTCTTATTCTTTGCTTGCACAAGAAGGGGATACTCCAACAGGGAAATTGTAAAGATGTGTGACAGCTTGGCATAAGAACCAACAATGTGCTTTCTTATCACTCTCTAGAAAGCAACGCGAATAGATGGAGACTGGATAATTTGTCGGGTCAATAGGACGTTGGATAGGAAAGATATGAGCGGTCAAGTTGGGCCAAGATATTGCAACATGGTGGCGGGTCCGAGCTTACGAAGATCCTGATTATGAGGTCCAGTAATGCCTATAATACCTTGCTATCGGGGGCCTGTTCACTTGGGCAACACCTTTTCGGCCATGTGCCAGCCTTTTTGTGGCATTGTGCAAGCCTCTTGTAACTTACAACGAAAGGAAGGAAAGAATTAGGCTCTGCTTGTTTCGCGAAAAATGAATGATTTGAAAAATATTTTCCTAAAAAATGATTACTTATATCGCTTACAAAATGAATGAACGAAAAATATTTTAATCGTCCATAAAAATGTTTAAATATAATTTGTTATTAATAATGAAAATATTTTATATTGACTAATTATTGCAAGTGATACAAGCGATCATTTTAAATAAAATATATTCCAAATCATTCATTTTCTATGAAATAAATGGAGTCTTAATATGAATATATTCCACTTGTCCAAAAAAATACTTCTAGAAACCAATCAGTGGAAGACGTGTATGAACCTTTACTCTTTATTTTTAGTTAAATCAAGGTTTTCCGGCACTTCGAATTTTTAAAATTCGAATTTTAAAAAAAAAATAATAAAATATGTAAATATTGACACACTGATATACATATAATTTTTCATAACCATTAAAAAATTTAAATAATATTTTAAATTTTGACTGGAAATTTAGTATGTATTTTTTGCTTTTAATAAAGTTGAAACAATGAAAACCCACCGAGCTAGATAAGACAGTCTGAAATGACTAGTTAGGACAACATATAATCCTTCAAAAACAATAAAACAGAATGGAATAAGAAGAAGAATTATACGAGAAATTATATATGTCAATGCATATTGGGTTAGACAAGTCATGTTTATGTTTGTAAGGATCCCCACATTGGCCACTGAAGCATACCTTTATCACATGACGTTCGACATTATGAAGATGATAATTCATGTGTGTGAGAACTTAAAAATGTGCTTTCTTTTCACTCTCTAGAAATCAACACCAATAGATGGAGATTGGATAATTTATCGGGTCAATAAGACGTTGGACAGAAAAGATATGAGTGGCCAAATTCGGCCAACCTATAATTACTTGCCAGTAGGCCTGTTACCTTGTGCAAATCCTTTTCGTTGGGGCTAACAATACAACTTAAAAGGGGATGAATAGGTTAAAAGAAGGTTATAGAAGACTTTTGCGTACTATGTTAAAAGCAACAACGAGTAAACCGAAATGCAAAGGATAATAGTGAATAGATGATACAGATAATGAACTAAAGAAGCAAAGCATACAACGATTTATAGTGGTTTGGGTTTATCCCAAAGCCTATATTCACTTTCCAGATAACAACCTTAACACATACTGGATTCCACTAGTAATCAGCAATGTAAGTTACAGTTGACAAGTGTTATTCCTCTTAGATGATAGATCACACTAACAGGATACAACGACTGCTCTTGCATTTGCACACTTGACCATTTGCTATTACAATGCAGTACAAGAACTTTAAACAAAGAAGATTTATGATTTCGAACAATGAAGTGTAATTACTGTATTCTTAGTATTTCTTTTGATTAATCTCTTCCTAGCTTCACATATCCTCTTTATATAGAAACCTTCAATCAGTCCGTTGAAGACTCTGAAGAAGATTAAGGTAGCCCTTTGAGAGTAGGTGGAAACCCTTGCTAGAATCGAGATTGCCTATACAATTGTTTCCTCTGACATATACTAGTTTCCTGAAATAGAGTTTGCTGCAGCTGTCCCGTCACTGATACTTGGTTTGATGTAGGAACCTGGTAGTTGCTTTTCCGATTTCTTTTTCAGTTTTCCTGCTACGGATTCCACACTAGTAACGGCTCAATTTTTGTACTATGAACGGTCATATTTAGATGAATACTTCGCCATCATCACTTACGACTCGTCATTAGCACGATCTGAAACTCATCATCAGAACGCGCAAATTATCGGCAAGTCGGTTGACGATTTTCACTAACAGTATTTTACGAAATGACGCGCGATTGCAGAACCAATGATTCTTTCAACTTTATCAATCTCCAAAGACCTTCAAGAACACTAGATTGAGGTTTGGCACTTGCAAGCCACCATGACTACTTGTCATATTGGCACTTGTTCTCTGAATTGTCAATATCTAGTTTCTCATCTTCTCTTATATCTCAGGAAACATTTACATTTGCAAGATTATCACATCATCTACACTTATCACAGTAGGTATTAGTACCAAGGACATTATTTTTTTTTTCCGTCAAACCAAGGACAGTATTTGGAACCATCAAAATTCCATAGAAATGTTTTTCCAACACCTTTTGGCCTTGTGCAACCCTTTTTGTGGCATTGTGCTAGGCCCCTCAACCCTGTGCAAGGTCCACCCACCTTATAAAAGGTTTTCTTTTGCGTCAAATTTTTCCTTATAAATAGGAAGGCCAAATGGTCATTTTCCTCAAGGTAAGTCCATTTTACTTGTGCTATATTTGGGAGGCAGCTCTCCCCTTTCTTGCTACTCAGTTAACGCTATTAAAAATCTTAAATCATTACTCTCGGCATATATTCACACTAAATTGAATTTTCATCTTCCAAAAAAAAAAAATCCTAACTTGGTACTTTATGGCACATTTACTCCACATCAAATTTCACCTCTCGAAAAATCTCAAACCGGTACTTCTGACCCAAATCTACCCTTCACATCAAATCCCAGATTGCTAATGGAGAGTAGGTTTGGGGTAATGTTTCATGGTACTGATTTGGGATTCTTTTTTGTAAAATGAAAATTATTTTGGGGTATATGTGTCATGGGTACTAATTTTTTGATATTTTTTGTAAGACGAATATTAATTTTGGATAAATATGTCGTGAGAAACTAGTTAGGAATTTTTAATGGTATTAATCCCTCACTTTGATCTATGTTTTTGCAAGGTAGTCGTGGAGTTGATGGAGCTCCAAGAATGCAATTTGAGGACCAGGTAGACTCCAAAATCTCTCTTTTGGATGAATAATAAAATTTTGCTTATAAAAATTAAAAAAATAGTTGTTATGCTGATTGATTCGTTTTAATTATGTGGATATTCTACTTAGTCGTTTTCCCACTGAATTTAAGGTTACAAATTTTCGTGATTTATAACCTGTCATTCTGCTGAATTAGGTCCAAGTGATATTAAGTGTTGTTATTCCTCTGGATTAAAAGTTGAAGTGATAAGGTGTATTTGAGGCTATACTGAAGTGCTTTGTATCACAGATATCCCTCAAATAAACGAAACCTTATATACCATCTACCGTGCGGATCCTGTCCAGATGGACCTATAATCTGGCGAGCTTGATGGTTGTCACCCCTGAATTGAGGACACACGCATGCTTTTGATAAGACCGACACCATTATGTAGAAAGTTTGCATCCTTGCTTTGAACCACTACAAAAAAAACAAGGATTTAGCCATGGAAAATTAGCGAGGAAAAATTTTTCGTTGCTAATTTCTGACGGAATTTGCGATGAAAACTAAACTCGTCGCTAATTTGCGACGAAAAAAATTTTGTTGCTAATATGCGACGAAAAAAAAGTTCGTCGCTAATTAGCAACGGAATTTGTGACGAAAAGAAAATTCGTCGCTAATTAGCGAAGGAATTTGCGACTAATATTTTTTCGTCGCAAATTAGCAACAGAATTTGCGACGAAAAGTAAATTCGTCGCTAATTTGCGACGGAATTTGCCATGAAAAGTATATTCGTCACTAATTTGTGACGGAAAAAAAAATTCGTCGCTAATTTGCAACGGAATGTGCGACAAAAAATAATTCGTCCCTAATTTGTGACGAAAAATAACTGTTGTGGCACTTTCGTTGCAAAATTCGTCGCTAAATTTTTCATTTGCTGAATTTTAATATAATAGGTTCGTCGCTAATTCGCGACAAAAGCGTATTCATCGCTAATTAGCGATGATATTTGCCACATTTTGTATTTGGACGTTACTAATTAGCGACAAACGATATTCATTGCTAAATTAGCGACGTAGTTTATTCGTCGCTAAATTCGTCGGTAATTGTAATCTACCTACCCTCACCCCAAATTTCTCTTTCTCTCTCGCTAAATTCGTCGGTAATTGTATCCCCCCTCGCTGTTCTCCCTCCCTCTCCCTCTTTCATTTCTCTCGAAAAACCTCTCCGCGCGTGCGCAAATCAGTCTCGGTAAAGCTTTTCCGCTGGTAAGTGTCGTGGCTAATTTCATGACTAATTGGCGACGAAGATGGTTCGTCGCAAAACTATTCGTCACTAATTTCGAATTTTTTTATTATTTTTTTATTATTTTTTTCCTATCTTCTTCCCCCCGGTGGCCGGTCCGGCGACCGGCAAGAGGCTGAGGCTGGTGAGGCCGCTGGACCTTGCCCAGGCTTCGCCATGGCCGCCGCTCGCCGTCGCCCAGATCTGTGGCGATGGCGACGTCGAGCGGCAATGGCGTGGCCGCTCGACCTTGCCGTCACCCACAGATTTGGGTGACGACAAGGTCGAGCGGCGACCATGGTGAGGCCGCTCGACCTCGCCGTCGTCCACATTTGGGTAACGGCAAGGTCGAGCGGCGGCCATGGTGAGGCCGCTCGGCCTAGCCAGGCTGGTCGAACTTGCCGGCCTCAGCCAGTCGCCGGTTCGGTGAAGAATATAGGGAAAAAAAAAGAAAAAGAAAAAAAAAATTTAAAAAAATTATTAAGTAATTTTTCTTTTTTTTAGGTACGTGTCCATTTGAAGGTCTCGCAATCCAAGTGAACGTTACAATTCTCATCAAATTGACCACATTATACTACAAAGATTTTAGTCAAATACTTGAGTAAGTCTTCTTGATATGGTAATTTTTTATTTTTTTTTTCAATTTCAAAGTAATTGTTTCGTCAAAAACACAATTTTAATTTTTAGAATTTTATGGTTTTAATTAAGAATATTAAACAGTAGAACAATAGATATGATATTTTTAATATTTTATGAAATTTTTTAATTTTTATACGGACACAATGCAAAGAGACAGGGCTTGGATGTATAATAAGAACTTACCTGGACGTCAAGGATTGATTGATGGGTTTCGTACTGGGTTGGAACTATTTTTGGACTTTGATAGTAGTAAATTTGAGTTCATGGATGGAAATAAGTTAAGGTGTCAGTGTAAAAAGTACAGTAATGATAAATTTCGTTTGTGTGATAAAGTTAGAGAACATTTTTGTAGATTTGAGTTTACTCCAAACTACTATAATTGGACTTGCCTTGGTGAACCATTTATATCTGATGAAAGATATCGAAGAAGTGACCAATTTTTAGTTAGGGAAGAATGTAGCTATTATAATCAATTGAACCTATACCAGAGGATGGTGATTGATACAGGTGGTCAGAATTTTATTTCAGAATCGATCCATGCAAGTACTAGTTTTACTTCTACACTTGAACAAGTGGGCACTAGTCATGCATCACAATTGGAAGAGATAGGAATAACAGGTTTTGATGAGAATGTGTGTAATGGAACTTTTCCATCTAATCAGTTCTGAGAAGTGTTGAAAGCAGTAGATGAACCTTTATGGGCAGGTTGTGACAATCATACTAAGTTATTAGTGACAGCAAGACTGTTAAATATCAAGGCAGAGCATAATGTGTCTGAGAATTGCTTCAACTCTTTTGTTGAAGTAATGCAGGAAACAATGCCTCGTGATAACATCATGCCAAGTGATTTTTACGACATGAAGAAACTAGTGGATAACTTAGGTCTTCCAGTTGTAAGGATTGATGTATGTAGTAGGGGTTGTATGTTATATTGGAGAGATGATGAAAATACAGAATCTTGCAAATTCTGTAGCCAACCTAGGTATAAGATTAACAGGAAGCAGGGTCATAATCAGAAGCGTAGACCATGCAAGAAAATGTTTTATCCGCCCTTAATCCCTAGATTGCAAAGGCTTTATGTGTCTCAAGCCACTGCTGAACACATGACTTGGCATGCAAATCATGAAACGGAAGAGGGTCTAATGTGTCATCCTTTAGATGCAGAAGCATGGAAACATTTTGATAGAACATACCTTGAGTTTGCGATAGAGCCTCGAAATATCAGGTTAGGTCTATGTGCTGATGGATTTGCCCCATTTGGGAAATCAGGAAAAAGTTATTCATGTTAGCCAATTATCTTAACTCCGTACAATCTTTTACTTGGTATGTGCATGAAGACACCTTATATGTTTTTGACATTGATCGTGATTGGCCCGCAAAATCCAAAAAAGTTGATAGATGTTTATATGTAACCATTGATTGAAGAGTTACAACGACCATAAGATGAAAGTGTCCTTACATATGATGTTTGTGCTGATCAAACATTTGTAACGAAGGCTGCTCTTCTTTGGATGATAAATGACTTTCCAGCTTATGAAATGTTATCTGGATGGAGTACAGCTGGGATCTTAGGATGTCCGATATGTTTGGAGAGATCAAAGTCATTCAGATTAAAACATGATAAGAAGGCCAGCTATTTTGACTGTCATAGATAATTTTTGCTGATAAGTCATACATTCAGAAGGAATAAGAAAGAGTTCATCAAGAATAGGATTGAAAGAACACCTTTACCATTGAGGTTGACCGGTGATCAAATTTACGAGTGAGTGCATGACTTTCTAACTGTTGTTGAAAACCTTCATGGCACAATTATTGCGTACTGAAGTACATATAAGTGGACTAAACACAATATATTTTGGGATCTACCATATTAGAATGCCCATCTTATTCATCATAATCTTGATGTCATGCATATATAAAAGAATGTTTTTGACAATGTCATAAATACTGTGATGGATGTTACTAGAAAAATAAAAGATAACTCGAATGCAAGAAAAGATATGAGAGATATTTATGATCGGCCAACACTAGATGTGGATGCAAGCAGCAGGGGACTAAAACCAAAAGCAGTTTATACATTGGACAAGGAATAGAGATGGGTTGTTTGTCAATGGTTGAAATCTGTGCTGTTTCCTGATGGATATGCTTCGAACCTCGGGAGATGTGTTGATTTGAATGAATG
Organism: Syzygium oleosum; assembly: GCF_021117445.2. Lineage (NCBI taxonomy): Eukaryota > Viridiplantae > Streptophyta > Magnoliopsida > Myrtales > Myrtaceae > Syzygium > Syzygium oleosum. The sequence goes on along the minus strand of NW_026607542.1, from coordinate 473,078 downwards.
TAAGTTGACAGGTTTGAAGAGTCATGATTGTCACATATTTATGGAAAGACTAATTCCAATAGCTTTCAAGGAACTTCTACCAAACTTTGCATGGGGCGCCATTACAGAGTTAAGTAATTTCCTTCATGATATTTGCTCAATAGTGTTAAAAGCATCACACATAGAGAAACTAGAGAAAAATATTTCAATTATTCTTTGCAACTTAGAAAAGATATTTCCACCATCGTTTTTTGATTCAATGGAGTATCTCTTAGTTCACTTGTCTTATGAGGCCAAAGTTGCAGGTCCCGTCCAACTTCGATGGATGTATCCATTTGAGAGGTAAATTTTTTTTTAATAAATTCCAAATTACTTTATTATATATTATGTTTTGATAAACTTCTTTCTATTGCAACTAGGTTCCTATATCATTTGAAGAAAAAAGTGAAGAATAATGCACGTGTTAAAGCTTCAATTTGTTATGCATATATTATGGAAGAAGTGACAATATTTGCATCATACTATTTTGAGCCGCATGTGCAGTGCAAGAGGCGGAGAGCAGGAAGAAATGATGACAGCCCCATTGATCCCAATTGCAAATCATTCTCTATTTTCAATTATCTTGGTCGACCAAGTGGCGCATGTAAGTTTCGTTACTTAACAGACGAAAAATGGCAGGCAGCCCATACATATATTTTACTGAACTATCCAGAAGTGGAGCTATACTTCAAGTAAGTGTACATTTGCAAATATATGTATAGTGTGTCAAACATTTGCTAATATATAAATGGTATTTGTTAACAGGATTTTTCAAACTTCAATGTACGAACTACCATCAAATGAGTTTGACCATTTGTGCGATAAAGAATTTGCAGCATGGTTTAAAACATATGTAAGTTGCTTATGGACCAAAATCAATTTATTAATATTTTATACATAATTTATTAAAATATATATTATTGACTTTGCGAGTGTGACCTTAGGTTCGCAGTAATCATGATCAAGTTGAAGAGTAAGGATTGCTATATCATCTGTCATGGGGTCCAAAGTCAAGAGTACGAAGCTGGTAAGCATATTTCATAAACGGGTATAATTTCACACTCAAGAATATGGAATGGGAAAAGCCACAATGAATAGTGGCGTGTGTTCGGTTATCCAATGGTGGCAGTTCAAAAGATGATTTTTATGGCTTGTTGGATGAAATCATAGAGATAGAGTACCATGGACCATTAATGCAGGTTGTGTTATTTAAGTGCATGTGGTTCGACCCCATCAAAGGAATGAAGGTGTATACGAAGTTTAATTTGGTTGAAATAAATCACAAGAAAAGGTATATGAAATATGAACCATTTGTCTTGGCACAACAAACAATTCAAGTATATTATGCATCATATCCTAGTTTGAAACGTGACAAAGCTGATTGGTGGGCTGTATGTAAAACTTCACGAAAAAAAATCGAGGAACACCGGAATGATACATCATATCAACAAAAGGAAGTTTGTAATGCGGTTGAAACTGAGGAATATAACATTCTAACTTTACGAGATCCATGTGGAGCAATGATAGATGTGGATCCAACTGAAATTCGCAAATCAAATCTAAAAGGTGTTGCAAAATCTAATTTTGAGACAGAGGATGAAGATGAAGATCAATACGAAGACGAAGGTGAAGATCAAGATCAAGACGAAAACGAAGGTGAAGATAAAGATGAAGACGAAGACGAAGGTGAAGATGAAGATTATGATTTTTGAGATTTTTTATTAATTATGTGTAATTATCATTATTGCGACATGTGTTATTGTTGTTGTCATAATTATTGTTGTTATTATTATTATTATTATCATTATTATTGTTATTATTATTATTTATTTGATGAATTGTTAATATGAAAGGTCGTCGCTAATTTCGTCGCTAATTGGCGATAAACATAATTTCGTCGCAAAATTAGCAATTCGTAGCTAATTCCGTCGCTAATTAGTGACGAATTCAAATCCGTCGCTAATTTGCGGCGAAAACAAACTTTTTGCGGCACATTCGCGACTATTTTTATAGTTCGTCGCTAATTCGCGACGAATTCATATCCGTCGCTAATTTGGAACGAAAATTAGCTCCGAAAGATAATTCGTTGCTAATTTGCCGTGACTATTTTTATAGTTCGTCGCTAATTTGTGAAACGGTGTCGTCTTGATTTGGGGGTACAATTAGGATTCGGCTCTCTCTCAATCGATCAATTCTTCAAACAGAGCAAAAAAAATTAGGGTTCTCTCTCTCTCTCTCTCTCTCTCTCGATTCTCGGTGGCTTCCTCCGATGAGTGTTTCTTCGGATTTGGCGTTCTTCAGCGCGATTTTTTCCTGGAGAGAGGAACACCTTCGGTGGACGCTGGGAAGATTGTGCTAACCGTCGTTCGAGAGGAACCTCAAGCGCTCGGACCGTCGTCCGAGAGTTTTAGAGGAGGTACGTTCGCGTGAATTTTTTGCACTTTTTGTCTCGGGTGAGCGCTGTTTCGGATTGTTCAGTTTCGGATTCTGTGGGACGTTTGTTTGCTACTGCTTCTTTTATATTGGATTTCTGCTGCTTCTTTTTGTTTAGATTGGGTCTGCTGTTCGGTTTCGGATTCTGTAGGGCAGAGATTGTTCGGTTTCGGATTCTGTGGGGCTTTTGCTGCTGCTTCTTTTATATTGGATTTCTGCTGCTTCTTTTTGTTCGGATTGGGTCTGCTGTTCGATTTCGGATTCTGTAGGGTGGAGATTTTTCGGTTTTGGATTCTGTGGGACGTTTGTTTGCTACTGCTTCTTTTATATTAGATTGAGTCTGCTGCTTCTTTCTGTTTTTATATTGGATTCGACTCATCTCGGGTTGAATGGATTGGGTCTGATTGGATTTTATATTAGATAGGGTTTGTTTTTATATTAGATTGTTCGGTTTCGAATTGGGTCTATTTTAAGCCAAGTACCTAATTGATGCATTTAGATTGGCGAACTCGGAATTGGCTGAAATTTGGTCAGCTGTGTGGAAACGGGCCGCTGATCAATACATATGGCTATGCCATGATGGACGTCATTTTTTTGCGTTTCGGAGTTGTTTAGATAGGTTTTCGAGCAGAAACACATCGTGTTTCATAGATTTTTAGTCCAGTTTAAATATCGTGTGAAAGATACATGATACACATTGTGTTTCACATGGAACTGCTTTCTAATATTCATTAACAGATTTTGGAACAGAGGGTTCTAGTTCTTGATTGCCAAATATGCTCCCCTTTTATTTATATCTAGGTGTGAAAATATCCTAGTTTGATCATGTCATGTAATATGCTCTCCATCATTCATTCTCCTGTTTTCTTCTTAGATAATAATCACCAGAAAGTTCTTCACTTCACTAGCTTTTTGAATGTTTTTGTAGGCAGAGGTAACAACTGTTATTTGTGGCAAAAAAAGCTAAAGAAGCTCGTAGACATTTCCGGACAACTTGCTATTTATCAAAGGCGATAGCAAGTTTATTTCGTTTTCTCAAGTTTATCTCTTGCTCTCTGAAACAAAATGGTAAGCTTCATGATGTACGTCATTATGTGTCCCTAATACATGTTCATATTTTTTAAGATATTTGTCTAACCTTCCTACTTGTCAGTATAAACATGGAGGTTACATGCATGGTGCAGTTTCACAAAGAAGAGCAGCCCCTTCCCCTTCCTCGTCCCCGTCCCCGTCCCTTTCCTCTTCCCCTGCCCTTTCATGTTTCCCTCAACCACTACATGCTGATGGATAATATGGACACATTGGCCCTTCCTTCGACCCTCAAGAACATGTTAGGGGACAACTTGGACACATGCGAACTGAATCTACTTTAGGTCCATGTCCTTCAGTTCCATCTCCTTCAGTTCCACCTTCTTCTTCAGTGTAACACTCGAATGATGAGGGAAATACAGGTGAAGAAGATAGCCGATTCATAATATGCCCATATGGAGATTCGTAAGTACTTCATTTTTTTAAGTATATGTAATATTTAGGGTTTTAGATATGGATGTCAACTGAATTGTCCATGTTGCAAATTATCTGTATGCTTCATTATTTCATTGTCCATATTGTTCTTTCTAACCTGTTTGCAGATTCATGAATGCTAAGTATGTTGTGAGGCAACTTAATAAAATAGTCAATAACTCTTGGAGGGAGCAGTATATTAGTTACAGCAACGCTCCAAAAGAAGTAAATGATTTGTGGTGGAATGAGTTCAAGGTAAGTTTTGTTCTTCTAGGTGTTTCTAGTGGCCGTGTTAGGGATCGGATCATACCCTCTTATTAGTACTTTTAAGTTTGGAATTGTGTCCAGTGTCTCACCGATATCCATTTTCTGGATTCGATCTCGCCATTATTGGTACTTTGAAGTTTCTCCTAAATATATTCTTGCAGTTTTTTGGCCATGACCAAACTGAGTTAGTCACAACGTGATGGATAGTCCAAAAGCCATCCTAAAAGGTTGCAAGTTTGGGGTTAATGGAAGCCCAAAGGGAAAATATGCTAACTCAACAAAGATTCTAAATTATCCTCGCTTTAAGTGACTAAGTTTTTTTTCTCTTTTTGTGCGTGTTTTATAACGTTTTTGCACTTTTATGATAAAAATGAACCTATTTACTATTAAAAATCACGAATAATTCTAAAATGAACCTATAACAAAGTGTGTATATTTAGGACAATTAATGATAAGGAATGGTTTTTCGAGAGACTATTAAAGACCTTGGCTGGTTACTCCTGTGTATTTGTTGCGAATGACTTTCAATAGCAATAGTATAGCTTCTTTTTCTTTTTCTTTTTTAATTTGATGTCTATATTTCCATTGTTTTCATATGTAAAGTAAAATAGCAGGAAGAAGAGACAAGAGTTGATTGTTCCTTGGGGGCATGTTATATACGAGAGTGCCACCTTGTGTTACGAAATGTAGTCTGGGTGCTATTGTTAAATTGCTCCCTACTTAGGCCTCCAAGTTCTTAGAATGTAGATGGCTTCATTATTTTGGCATGTTTACATTCTCACTTGTGTAACAGATATTGTTTCTTCTAAATATGTTCCTGCATTTTCGCCAGAGTTCGTAAATATGCCTTTGGTTGCAACTTCATCGGTTTGAGAAGGTGTGTGTGCATCCGAAGAGTTGCTCTAATATCATGTCAATGGATATATATAAAGGGTGGAAGAACTCATTCCGAAAAGTCGGCTTGCCAAGAGAGGGAATGCAAATGCTTATACAACTCTTTAGTTGTCAGAAGTGGGAAGTCCCACATCAAGTAGTAATGGATATGAACTTTAGAAAATCCATTGCCGAATTGTCTGGTGCATGGTAATGGATATGTGACCCTCATAATAACTTTCAGTTGTTTTTCTATTGATGCAGCGGAAGTTCAGGTGCGATGAAACGGAAGAGGATAAAGTTAAAAGAATTTTTAAGAAGAAAGTCGGTGATCACATACGAAATGTGATGAATAAAGCAAAGATAAGTCAAGTAAAGCCAGATTTTATTACGGGTGACAATTGGACAGAAATTAAGAGAACTTGGGAAATTGAAAGAATAAGCAAATGAGTGAACAGAATAAGATGAATCGTGCTTCTAGTTCTTGTGAAGGGTCTGCCACATATGCTGGGGGCTCTATCAACATCGGGGAGCATAGAAAAAGAATGGAAAGTCTGTTAAACATGTTGTAAGTTAATTTAATTCAATTACTCATTTATGTTTATATTTTGTAGGCAGATGAATTGGGGACGGAACCGACATATACAGCTACATTTGAACGCACATTTCAAAAAGATAAGACATGGACTGGTGATCGAGCAAAAGCTATTAATGTATGTAAGGTTATACTTGAAGGTATGTAAGTTTATGGAAACTAGAATGAAAACCATGAATGCTTTTAATATTTATGGTAGTTATATATATGAAGTTATTTTATTTTTATCTATATTGTTAATGTTGGAAAAATATGATGAACTTTTAATGAGTACTGCTAATGGTAGTGGTGGTGATGGTGTTGCTGCGTCTGAGCCATTAGTTGACAGTATTGCATTATGGGTGGAGGCATCGGGTGGGATGAAAAGAGGAAAAATATTTGGGATGGGATCCTTGTCAAGGGTATACACAACGCAGGCTGCTGTGACTTCATCCTCCAATGCGGCTGTTTGAAGGAGGACACGACTTGAGAAGCAAATGACCCAAGAATTGAGCAAACCGAAACATTTACTTTTAGAGAAGGATGAAGAAATAAGAGTGGTCAAACAACAAATGCAATAGACCTTGCGACACCTTAACCTTGATCACGATGAGGTTCCTCTTGTGCCTCCGACTAATCCAATAGGTGATGGCCACAATGATGAGCGACATGATGATGATGACATTGCTGACGATGATAATGATTTTGTCAGTCCTTGCTAGTTAAAATTTCCATTTTCATATCATTATAATATTTTTAAGCACTAAATTTTGAGCACTATGTATTTCATCATCATATCATTATGTATTTAAGCACTAAATTTTGATGTTATTAAGTGCTTAATCAATGCTAAATAAAAATTCTAGAAAATAATTTTGCTGTTAATTATATTGTAAATCGAAATCGTCCCTAAATTACATTCGTCGTTGACTTCGTCGCTAAAGAGTTAATAAAATTTCGTCGCTAAATTTGTTCCGGAACAATGTTCGTGGCAAAAGTAAAAATTTTTCAAGGCAAATTAGCGACGAATTTTGCCACAAATAAGTTCGTCGCAAATTACTGACAAAAAAAAAAATTCCGTGGCAAATTAGCGACGAATTTTGCCATGAATAATTAGCGATGAATTTTGCCACGAACAATTTGCGATGAATTTTGCTACGAATACAATTTGTTACTAATTAGCTACGAATTTTGCCATGAAAAATTATCAATGAATTTTACCACGAATAATTAGCGACAAATTTTGCCACGAATATAGTTCGTGACTAATTAGCGACGAATAATTAGCGACAAATTTTGCCACGAATATATTTCATCGCAATTTAGTGATGAAAATTGAAATTTTTTGTCGCTAAATTTTGTGATGCCAAATTGGCGACGGAATTTTTTTTGTCGCAAATTCGTTTAGCGACGAATTTTTCCATTTTTTTCGTGGCCAAATTCATCGCTAAAACCTACTTTTTTTTGTAGTGAACAATATCATTAGTGTGGGATCCATGTCGTGTAAATGAACTCAGAAAATGCCGTCTTGCATTAATTAATGTCATTTATGTTACATATAGGACCTCTGCATGTCGTTTTGCATTTACTTTGGTCACACGTGATGCATATAGGACACATTTACGCTCGCATTTCCCAACCCTTCCGAAGGGATTTGGGGGGTGTTTGCACCAAAAAGTAACCAGGTCGTTGATATGGATAGACACGCAACTAGAGTAGATGTTATTATGAACACGCGAGCCATTGTTGATGACCATAAGAAATGTTATCGATATTGATGTGCATCAATAAACATTAATTAGTTGTCCAAACACGGCAGAGTATGGTTGACGATTATTGTAACAGAGTTAGTCGACAAAGATATCGGTGCAAGAAGGTCGATAGATTACCAATTGAAACACCAAGAGAAGACTAGATACCTAGATGGCGTCATGATGCAGTCATGGAATTTCAAATTTGAAATCATAGGTGAATGAAGCGACGAAGTCTAGTAAATTGTGGAGTAAGAATGAAGGTGATAATAGATGGACATGAAGGATCAAAATGCAATTTTAAAGGAGCAATGTCCGAAGACGGGATCATGGCATCGCGAGAACATAGGCCCAAGATTCTTGGAGATATGGGGTCTGCATAGCAACGTTTCTATTCCCAGAAATAATTTCTGATCAGAAATAGTTTTTTCTATTTCTATTTCTTGAAACAGTTTCTGAGTAAAAAATAGCGTTTAGTAACTAAACAAAATTTCTATTCCTGGAATAGAAAAAGAATAGAAATGCGTTTAGGGCGCGAATGATCCATTTCTATTCCATGGACGAGTTTCTCCCTTTTGGGCTACCGGCGGAGGACGGCGGGTGGCGGTGGGGGGCGGAAGACGGTGGTCGGCGGCGGCAGAGGATGGCGGCCGGTGGCGGGAGGCATTGAGCGACGGAGCATGGTGGTATTGAGCGGCGGTGACGGCAGCGGGGGGCGGTGGCGGGAGGTGGTTGGCGGCGGAGGGTGGCCAGCGTTGGTCGATGGAGCACGGCGGCCGGTGGCGAAGGATGGCGGCCGATGGTGGGTGACCACCGGCGTCGGGTGGCCAGAGGCGGGAGGTGGCCGGCGGCCGAGGGCAGCCAGCGCCGAGTGGTGGCTGGCGTCGGGCGATGGAGCACGATGGCGGGCGGCGGAGGATGGTTGCCGGTGGTGGGTGGCCGCCGGCGGCGGAGGACGACGACCGGTGGTGGGTGATCGCCGTCGTCGGGTGGTTGGCAGGGGGAGGCGGCCAGCGCCGGGTGGCGGCCGGCGTCGGGCGATGGAGCACGGCGGCCGACGGTGGAGGACGGTGGTCAGTGGCGGGTGGCGACAAGCGTCGAGCGGCGGAGGACAGTGGTTGACGACAAGAGGTGGCCGGCGGGTAGGAGGCAGCCGGTGGGCGACGGCGGAAGCCGGGCGGTAGGTGGCGGCGAAGGACGGCGAGAGGCGGCGGTAGGCGGGTTGTGGCCGATGGATTGTTTCTTGTTTTTGGAGGATTCCAGAAAAAATCGTTTCTTGTTTTTGTCCCAGAAAAAAAGAAGTAGATTTTTTTTTGCTTTTTGTTTCTGTTCCAAATTTATTCCGGGATCACTTTTTTGTTCCAGAAACAAAAAAGTAGATTTTTTTTAGTAAATGGATTTCTGTTCTTTTTCTGTTCCGGAGAACAAAAGAACAGAAAAACAAAGAAACATAAACGTTACTAAACAGACCCATGGAGGTATGGTTATAACTCCAAGAGGACTGCTCCAGATGGTTATGCTGTTGAGAGAGAGAAAGATCGGGTTTTACCATTTATGTAGAGTCAGCTATAATTTTTTTTACAATTATTTGATTTATGACAAATATTTTAAATTTTTAGCAGGGAGAATAGAATAGTTAATTTCTCGCGACATTTTTTAAAGTTCAAACAAATAACTACTTTTGTTGGTATGTAAGAAGGACAAGTAGAAGACAAGGAAAATAGAATAGTTACTTGTGACTTTTGCGTTTCGTGTTTCCTTAATTAATTTAGTTAATTCCGTGTGTTTTATATTTGTGATAACATTAACTATAGAACATATCCTTATGAAAACAATTATACTTGAAATTTTAGGAATATTGAATCAATACAACTCTAAATGAGATTCCATTTTTACTATTATAGAGATCACAAGCTAAAATAAACTTAATTGTAACTATAGTAACATTGACAAAGACCACAAAGGTAATATAAATATATCGTTTTTTTTGTTTATTAAGTAAATGTATTCAAACAAAAAGATATTCGAAAATCTGGGCCATGGTAGATTGCACATTTCACAATAGGTTGAGGACTTGGAGTGACTTTCTCCCTATTTGATCAAGCAAAAGGACATCATTTATCATTAAAAAATAATTCAAAGACGACATTGGACGAATCAAAAGTATAAGGATAACATTGCACATTAAGCCAAAGTTTAAAAACTATTAGTGTCGTTATCCCATTTCTTGAATACAGGTTATTATACATGTAAGACTTCTACACTGCCATTATTCTATTTATATAAAAGTTGATTTGCAATTTCTACACTGCCTTATTCTATTTACGTATGGACTTTCATGGTTACTTGTTAGGTCGAAGCATAGATTTGTAATTGAATATAATTCAAGGAATGTACATTGCGAATAGCAAAAGAGATCCCAACGTTTGATCTCTTCATATCAATCAATGAGGGGCTTTCAGACGGATCGACGATTTTTTTTTTGTCTAACTCCGTCGTTCCCATCTCGTCTCAAACTCATCCTTTTCTTCAAAAAGTTCATTTTACTTTTTATGACACAAAAATTAGTCTCTCGTAAATGTATTATGGGTACTAGTTTTAGAGTTTTTGTGATAGTCTGAGATATTGGTGAGACCGGTCCATCAAGAGAAAAAATACAGCAGCCATGTGGACAGATCTATCGTTTACAAAAAAAAAATCCATAAGAATCCAAAGGAAAAACAAAAAAAAGTGAATGAAAAGATAAAAGCCCTATAAGAATCCATAGGTTCTTTAAGTTCTTCATGACAACTTAGTGCCTGTTTGGTAATGTTTGTATAAATAGTTTTTGTGTTTTTGAAAGAACAAACATTTTTTGACATGAAACAGCTGTTTGGATGACTATGGATAACAAGAGATATTAAAAAAACAATCAACGAATATATAAGTTTGAAAGTAGAGACATTTTGCTTTTGGTAAATAGGAAAAAAAATGATTTTGATTAGCTTTAACATGATATCAACGAAGTAAAACATCGGAGCCAAAAGACTACTTCATCTAAGAACCTCTATCGTTTGCTTGTTCATCATAACATTAATAAAAGCTGTTGGTGCCTTTAAAATTTTTGTGAGGCATGCAATTGCAAAATTAATGGCAGCTGCGTATCATTACCATTCATAGTGATGCCCCTCATATCACATTATAAGAGCAATTATTGCTTTTGAATTTTTGTTTGTCTTCGAATAATTAGAATTTTCTTATGTCGACTAATAACTAGTACCGTTGTTTTCTTAAATTAACAAATGGAGGCCATCAACAAATAAAGATTGCAGTGCTTTCGTTAGTTCTTAGTAGTTAATATCAATGTAAAGTATTTAACTTATGAATGAAATGTATTACTGAGCCCTGACATAAACAAAAAGTATAATGTCCATGTATAAGTGACATGCATTGTTTTAGCGAAAATGATGTTAAATAACATTTTATTATTTGGAGTAACCAACTATTATTTTTCACTGTGAATAATTTGAATAAATTCGAAACAAGTTAAAAGGTTTTATTATTATAAAAGAGAACAAAAAAGTAAATGAATCCAAACGGCGGCTTAATAATAATAATAATAATAATAATAATAATAATAATAATAATAATAATAATAATAATAATAATACGTGAATCGTATTTCTATAGGTGCTATAGGTTAGAGCAAGATTTCTATCTGTAATCCGTGCATCACACTTGAATGAAAACTAATCTAAGAACAATAGCAAGTAGTAAAATATCAGACACAAAATGTTTCAAAATAGGTTTTTCGATCTTTGGTATGGAAAAAACTAGTAATTTTTACAAAGATGTTGTTAACGAGTGACCCCAAAATACTGGTTGATTATATTTAATACAAAAAAGTTTTGATCTTTGATATACTAGTTAAACATAATACGAGTAAGATAAAATATCGAAAATTACAATTTTTTAAAATTTAGTGTTTAACAAGTGTGCAGGGAAAAAACTCTATGGTAGTAATAATAATAACAAAATTACTTGAATTGTACTTCTATAATTGCTATAGGTTAGAGCAAGATTTCTATTTGTAGTCCGTGCGTCACACATGAATGAAAACTAATTTAAGAACAATAGCTAGTAAAATATTGGACAGAAAATGTCTTGAAAATAGTTTTTCGATCTTTGATATGGAAAAAATTAGAAGATTTTTGTCAACTAGTGATCTCAAAATCCATGTTGATTACATATTTAGTACAAAAAAGTTTTGAGCTTCCGTCTCAAGCGTGGAGTTCCATCAATGCATTTCTCCTGATCTTTGGGCTTCCCTCTCCAGCGTCCCTTTTCGAGAAACCAGTGCGAGTAATTATGATCGCGGAGTGGACGCTGAGAGAGCAAGCGTCGTTGCAAACACTAAATTATTCGTAGAGGCTTTTCGTTACCTCCACCCCTTCACCGTCGACGGAATGGAGATGGCCATGGAGCGGAGCGAGCGTCCCCCTTCTTTCTTCAAGAAGTTGCTAGGCGATTTCACCCGCAAGATCGTAACCCTCCTCTCTGTCTCTCTATCTCTCGCTCTCTCTGTCTCTCTATCTCTCGCTCTCTCTGTCTCTCTGAGTTATTTGCACCTTATTGCTTCAGCACAACTAAAACAAGGTTCCCTTAAATGCATCATATGAAGAGGTTGTCTTTTGATGGCGGGCGGGGGAAGGATTTGATTTGTGGCACGGTGTAGTGCTTGGCATTCACCAATTCTCTGTCTCAGTCTTTGTCGCAATCTTTTCTTAAAGAAAATCTTTGCATTGTCGTGGGTCGTCTTCTTTTAAGCTTTTGTGGAAGTTGAGGAAATCCGGGAAGCAGCATGTGCTGTTCTGTTCTGTAACTCTCTGATTCAGATTGTTTCTCTGTTGTCTACCGCGTTATTACTGCTCATGAACAGTTCTATTTGCGCTTCTTTAACACTATTTGAGAACATTGATGGCCAAGATTTGCTCGGGTCGAAGTTCAGTATGCCGAGGGTCTTTTACTCTTTTCTTTACTTTGATAAGATGTTCGATTGTCGGATGGGCAACCATAAACTTGAAATGTAAATAGGAAACTCGTTTGCGATAAGATCCTGGGCCTTTGAAAGTGGTCTCTTAGATAATAGACAATGTCGGTTTCTCTTTCACTTCGAAATCTAGATGCAGGCAGAAAGAAAACATGGACTTTCTTTGGATATCATTTTGCTGTAGCGACATACTTGCATTGTCGCTATACCACCTAGTCTAAAATGGGCGGACAATTTCTTGAATTCTAGATCAATTTATGACATCAAGTGAGTCTTCTTTCATACACATCTATCTCCAAATTGTTTACTCTAACAGAACCAGGATTCAACTTTTTGTCTCATCATTAGGACCTTGCCTAGTAGAGTATGTTGTTATATACAGAGTTTCCCACTTTTTTCCCCCTTACACACAACAACGAATTTTCCTTCACAATGTCTGAAAACCTGATTATGATCTAAAAAGCAATAGATACTTGTTATGAATCTGTTGAAGCATTTCCTTGGAACAGTATTTTCATTTCATGTTATTTTGGTGAGGGAAGGTGGATATCCAATAAGAAATACATCACAGATTTTTTTACTTATGCGCAGAAAATCCCACCAGCTTTTCTGAAGAATTTCCAGGGAAATGTACCGAAGAAACTTCTTGTCAAATGCGGCCGGAGGTCATGGTTCATTAGGACAGAAGAAAGTGACGAGGCTACCGCTTTTCACAAGGTCTTGCAGAGTTTGTGAAGGACCTACACTTGGAATTAGGGGAGCTGGTAATTTTCTCAATGGTTGGTCAGGAGACATTTGAAGTGGTCGTATATGACACAGATTGCTGCGAGAGAAAAACCATTTCTACAAGGAGTTATGGAGGACAACCTGGTGAGCTCTAAGCCCTTGTTTTCTTGTTCATTCCTGCTTGATTTTTCTGTAAGAAAGTAGTCACGGAATTCTTCAAGGCATTCAGGTGCATATGCTGAAGAAAAAAGCGGTCCATTCGATGAGGTCAAAAAAGAGGAGGAAGAGTCGCTTATGGGGGTTGAAAGTAACATGCCTGCTAGGCATCCTTATTTTGTGTGCTCCATGAGGAAATTTCAAATGCGTTGGCTTGTAAGTATGGACTTGTTTTATTTTGTTCGTCGAATTCATAGGTACTCAGTTGCACTGTCACAGGTGATTTAGTGGGACTGGGACCTATGCGCAGTTCGCATTTGCTTCTTTTGCTGCATTTTTTCAAGGTCAAAACTGTGGCATGGCTCTCATCTTGTGCTAGAGGAAAAGGGTTCTTGTTATTACTAGGAGACATACAAGAACTCTGTTCCTGATTATATTCATCGCTGAAAGGTTATCTGGACATATTCTTGTCAAAATCTTTCAAATTTTATGATTTAGTCAAATCTAAAATCGTTATTCCTCTCCAAGAGTATTTTTCCTTGATTTAAATATACTAGTCGGAAGACCTACTTTGTACTGATTGTAAATGTTGGGATTTCAGAATCTTCCAGCAGCTTTTGCAAGAGAGGCGAGGCTAAAATCAAAGAGAAGCGTGGTCATAGAAGATCCACTGGGGAGGAAGTGGCTGGTCCAGTTGCGCCAATATGTCAAGCGCACCAGTATTAGTGGGTGGCCACGCGTGGTCAAAGCGAACGGCTTCGTAATTGGTGACACCCTGATGTTTGAATACCGTCGAGGTAGCGGCGATGCCATAGCGTTGAGGATAATGAGCAGAGCAGGAAGGAATGGAGCTGGTCCGGCTTGTGAGAAACGGGCTTAAAAAAGGGAGTTTTGATGCTTTTCTCAAGGAAGGGCAGGAACAACTTTTGCTCTTTTCGCTGAGAAAGAGAAATGTTTTGGAGAGTTGTAGGAGCTGGCTTAGCACTGTCTATAGATCATGTGGACTAAGATTGTTTGGACAATTGATCTTGTGGACTAAGATCGTTTGGACTGATACACTTGTGCCTCTTCTTTTGGAGATACCGTGTTTTTGCTTGGTGCATGCAAATGATCTAGATCGGTGTGATCACTTTTGACTGGTGTAGAGATGTGAGTCAAGTCTGGTCCCTGGCTTGTTGGGCTCTGGTGGAGAAATGCAGATGACTTTGGCATTGTTTTTCTTATGAAATTTTAGCAAATGAAGTTTTTCGTAATGAATGCAATGAGCGCAGGCAGACAGTGTGGGTCCTTGGTCGTTTGGCATTGCGATCCTTAAACACGAAGGACAAAATTGAAGTCTTGAACCGATTCACTGAATGCCGAAGGTACTCAAAGAACCTCTTCCCCTCAAGAACTGTAACACCAAAAATCGGCAAAAGGAAAGAAAAAAGAAAAAAGAGGGGCTCGTAGCGGTTCATTCATACTTGTTATCGCTCGAGAAATGACGAAGAGCTGTTTTCGAGGCTGAGACTCCCCATATTATTTGGGATTATTCTCGCCGATGAGACTCAAACCGGCCGGATTGTAAGATTCTCTTCTCCTGTGAACTTCTTTTGGCTACTAACTTAGTTTTTAATTTGGAACGTGTAAGCTCTTGATTAGGCAATACTTAACGGGGGGGAAAAAAAGATTTTGAAAATAATCCAATTTTCCATAAAAGAAAATGAGATAAGATTTTGAAAATAAACCAGTTTGCCGTAATTATATGGCAAACTAGTTTATTTTCAGATTTTACTTATGGATATGTTCATTGGAAGTCCTAAAACTTGTTACAAAAGCGCAATTGAGTCCTAAAACTTACAAAAAGTGCAATCAATTTCTAAAACTTGTCATTTCGGTACAATCGAGTCATTTTGTTAACTCTGTTTAACTTGACTAACAGAAAATACTGATGTGATTTTTTTTAATTATTTTCTCTATCATACGTGGCGATGACGTGGCTAAAACGATGTGGTTTTTTGTCCAAATTTGATTTAAATACAAATTTTATTTAAATTAAATTAAAAAAATAAGCTAAAATAAACAAAAAAGGTTAGAATCAGAGCTAGGCGAGGGCAGGGGCCCGATGGCCAACGACTACCATTTCCCCACCATCGCCAACCCGTCCTGTCGATGGTAGGGCGGTCGCAGCAGGCTTTGCAATTGCATTGCTTGGTCTAACTCTCCTTTATTTTTCCTTTATTTTTATTTTTATTTATTTTACTTTAATTTAAATAAATTTTCTTTTAAAAATCCTATTTGGGCCACAACATCGTCGTTTTAGCTTTATGTTTTATATTTTAACCACATCATTGCCATGCAGAAGAGAGAAAATATTAGAAAAAAACCACATTGGTATTTTCCGTTAGTGAAGTTAGACGGAGTTAATAGAAGAACTCGATTGCACCAATTTGATAAGTTTTATGACTTGATTGCACTTTTTGCAAGTTTTAGAATTCAATTGTACTTTCATGACAAGTTTTAGGATTTACGTTGTGCATATTCCTTTTACTTAACATGGCAAATTGGTTTATTTTAAAAATCCTACTTTTACCCCTTGAGTATGGCATAATGAAGAGCTTATATGCTCCAATCCAATATAGTTACTTTTATCTTTGATACTTTCCGTCTCCTCTATAGATGATTCCCCTCAAGAAGTTCGTGGGAAAATATCGGGTTAGTCCGACCAACTCAATCAGCATTAAGGTTCCGATGTTTGTATTTTCGGACAAATAAATGGGCGAGTTGGACTTGGCCCAAAAATCCATTGGGCCCAAATTAATAGCCATGCTTGTCCATGCAGGCCAATTTTCTTGGCTAAGTCCGTCCATTCAGGACTAGAGGTTGCTAATTTCATGATCACTTCAATTAGTTAAAATTAACAAGTGCTCCAGAAAGCTTGTTAACTTTTATCTTCCTTACACATTGCGACAAGCACAAAACTTTATTGTTTCGTATTAGCACGACACATTAAGCTATGTTTGTTGAAATAAAAATTAAGCTATATAATGGTCAATTAAGTGAATGCATGTGTACGTGAGTCCTTGTACGTGAAAGGTGAAGAGATACTCACACTCGACTGTTTCCCCAAGGAATAGATGAGAGAGTGGTTTTCTTTGAAAGAAAAAGCTTGGCTGACTGCACAGTTACTCTTGGCAGAGTGACGGTGCAATCTTGACCCCATATTTTTCCAAGGAGCTTGTCCGGTTTCTTTGGTGGGATTTCCATAAATAAAAAAGATCTAGCCAACATGATCGATGCAGATTGAGCTTGCGCCCATGCACTTGTACATTCATGTCTGCCTACACGCTTAGAGCTTGAGCTTGCGGCTATGGTGGTCATGATGGACCCCCTCTCTCTCTATTTTGTTTTCTTTTATATTGTTTGATGTGATGCCTATTTGGCAGCACATTATAACGTGTAGCGAATCATAATTCGACACATGTATTCCAACGTTTGTGTAAGCAATTCCGCAATTCATATCAACAAAAATCCACATAAAAAAGAAAAATTATAACAAAGGACTAATATAGTGCGTTTTTTAAACATAAAAAAGATAAGAGGGATGATTTTGATTTTCGGACAAAAATAGATGCGCCACCGGTAATATTATTCTTCAATAAAATAAAAAGACAAAACCTTTATTCCACACTTTGTAACATCCAGTTGCCCACCTCTCCTAAAGTGAAACTTGTGGTCAATATGCCCTCGTTAGAAATTCAGTATAACTGCGCCGTCCTCCTAGCAGGACTCTTACTTGACCTGGCCTCCTCGTTTTTTCAAGAGAGTCCTGGCCTACGACGTTCAAAGTGATTTGTATACATGGAATTATTGCTTCGTGCCTTGCATAGAACTAATTTTAGGTGGTGAAATTCTAATGAAACTCCTAATGATTATAGTTTCCCATAAAGCAGTCAAGCAGAAACATGTCTGGAATATACACCCGAAATATCGGAAAAGTACTCATTTCTCAAGCTTTTGAGTTAGACATTTTGATATAGTACTAGAGCCAGGTTCTATCCGAGCTTATTTCGCGTGTGTCCATCTCGTTCGTCAAATTTCATGTGTCATTACTAATCCGGCTTACATATGAAAAGGGATGTTAAACTAGCTCACATTGAATATACATGTCATCTCTCTATCTATTAATTTAAGCTTTTTGATTGAACTTTATAGCATTACTTATTATATTCAATATGCTTTTGAAATGTACACATGTAAATTTTACACAATTGAATCCCGAGCACTTTCCGTGTCTGGAAAATGTCAGCTTGCTAATGAATGAGTTTACACTGAATTAGATAATCAACCTGTGCAGGTGAGAATACTTAAAGCTCATGAATGGGGTTTGGCTATGCAGTACATACCATATAGCTTTGTGAAGGAGCACTCCAAAGATCGAATGGTTGACAGTGAAGCCATTGTTCGGCCGAGACAGCGGCAAGTACCTCTAGTTGGGGGAGATTTCGCAAAAGAGAAATTCCCCGTGAGTCGGAGACGTCTGTGCATTCGAGCTCATCAAGAAGACGGAGGACATCATGGAGCTGCGAATCTCCATCTTCCGGAATGGCGTCGCCTGGCACGGGTCATTCTCGCTCCATCATTAAGGATATGCCATGGACATTTATTTGGTAACTCTCTCTTGAGTATGGTCGCACCACATTTGTTCTGGATAATTCCATCTGACGCCATTCAAAATGGAAGTTTTTCCGTCTGCAAAACCGCTATGTTTTACCAGAGAATGAACAATGAACTTCATTAGCCATGCATCCTCTTCTTCTTCTTCCTCTTCTTCTTTTTCTTTTTTGATAACTTCATTAACTCCATTTTCCAGCACACTTCAGTTATGCAGACATAAGCTATCGGCTGCAACAAAATACAAAATTTGAGGGAGTAATCTTTGACTTTTCAAATTTAGGGGTTTTTTTAATAGCGGTGCCAAAGTTCAGGAAGGTAATTTGTGACTTTTTAAAGTTTGGGGGCCAGTGTGCATTGCCAAAGCAATTAACCCTATCTTCTTTAAAGATGGTTATGAGCACATAACCCATAGCATGCGTTGATCGAGCAACTCTTCCACAATCACGCAAAAAACCCACGAAAGAGTCACGATAAAAGCATAACACAAAGCTAATTACAACCTCATGACTTGACAGACTCTACTCAACCGCATGACTTCACAGACTCTATTCATAACCAAACTACATACTTGAGAAAGCTTCATGTGTTGTTCTTCACACCGAGCACCATATTACTACAACATAATAGCTAAAAAGGCAAGAAAAATCTAATCAAACCCGATGATACTCAATGATCTTCATCCCCCTATACAAGACGGCTGCTTTGTTGCTGTCCATGGCATCGCCATAGGCATCATCCTCCGCAGGCGGGTAAGGATTGCGGTGATGATTACTGTAATAATGGTGATGAAGGGGGACTTCACTCCTGTGGAAAGACAGATAGCCTGGCTGTTGATGCTGGTGCGACTGATGGGAAACAACATATTCAGGAAGCCTCTCGGTGATCAGAGGCACTTCGGTCCGACGGTAAACGCAGGGTTGGGCCTTCCGCTGCGGCAGCGGGGGTGGAGGAGCAATGGCAGGCCTTCTTTTGTGGCCATAGGTCTTCTCGAGGAGATCAAAGCCTTCCCGTCCTATGTCAGCGAGATTTGCTGGAGGGGCCATTGGCATTCAAGATGAGCTTGTGAAAAAGCTCTCTATAGAGATGAAGTTCTTATAAGATTTTAAGGTTTGGGCTTGGCAAAGAATGTTAGGACACCATCCATATTTATAGGCGCGAAGGGGAGTGGAGTGATTCTCATGGGAACCCGATCACGCTATTCTCTCGTACACTCACGTGTAGATAGATTTTAGATTGGACTGTAGATTTAGCATACTATCTGTTGCATGTTAAGAGATAGTAGGCACGCAGCCTTAGATACTTTAGCTTAATATTTTAGTGACAATTATAGTGCTCCCATCAAATTAAATCCACTGGGAAAATTACCAAAACAATCATAAACCTATTAGAATTATGCCAATTCAGTCCTAAACCTTTTGCATTTGTACCAATTTAGTTCATTCGGACAATTTTGGCCGGTTGGTGCTGGTCGTCCAGTCAACGCTGACATGGCATTTTTAAATATATATATTTTAACAAAAATTTTCTAATTTTTTAATTATTTTTTTAATTCTTTTCTTGTCTTTTTCCCCTTTTTTATTCTTTTCTTTCCTTTTTTTTTTTTTTTGTCTTTCCTTCATCTTCAACCTCTAGCCAGTCGTTGGTTCTGGTGATCGACCAGAGGCAGGGGCCGGCGAGGTTAGCCTCGGCCACCCTTGGCAAGAATGACCTCACCCAGACACTGGCGAGGCCGACCTTGCCATCGCCGTCGCACGCTAGTTTGAGCCTCGCCATGGCTAGGTAATGCTCGAACTTGCCAGATTTGGTGGCCGTGCCCAATCACTAGCGTCGGCTGCCAGATCTGGCGTGCTCGAGCCTCGCCCAACCATGGCGAGGCTCGTCCTCGCAAGCAACAACGATGCCCAAGCTTGGCCACTGCCGCTAATGAGTTCAACCCTCGTCGTTGCTCGCGAGGTGGAGCCATGGCGAAGCTCAAGCTTGCCATATCTGGTGGTCGATGCTAGTGGCTTGTTGTGGCCGCCAGATTTGGCAAGTTCGAGCCTCGCCCAGCCATAGCGAGGGTTGTCCTTGTGTGTGACAGCGATGGCGAGGCCAACCTTGCCAGACTGTCATTGGCGAGGCTAGTGGCTGGGTGAGGTTGTTCTCACCAGTGCAACTCGAGGCTAGTGGCTGGGTTGCCGGTTCTGTTGACCGGCTAGAGGTTGAAGATGAAGGAAAGAAAAAAAAGGGGAAAGGAAAAGAAAAAAAGAGGAAAAAGAAAAGAAAAGGATAAAAAAAATTAATAGCAATTTTGAAAAAAAAATTAAAAAATGCCACATTAGCTTCAGTCGGCCAAAATTGGCCGGATGGATTGAATTGGCATAATTGCAATAGGTTTAGGACTGTTATGATAATTTTTTTCGAAATCCACCTAGAAAGGCTTATCAATGGATCCGAGTGCGACTTTTCATAGTATGAAAAATGAAAATTATCTTTTCTAGTACCTCTCGTTTCTTTTGGTAAATATCTCGACTGATATTTTGGATTCTTAACGAATTATGAGCGAGTCAAGTTAAATGATTCTCTTGGCCAAGTTATCTTGTAACTTGCAAGGAAAGGCAGGAAAGAGTTAATATGAATATATTCCACCGGTCCAAAAGAATACTTTTAGACTAGAAACCAATCGGTAGAAGATGTGTCTGAACCTTTACTTTTTATTTTTATTAAAATCAAAGTTTTCAGGCACTTTGAAAATTTTAAAATTCGAAAAATTTTAAAAAAAAAGAGCAAAATATGCCAATGTTGACACATAGATAAACATATAATTTTGATGGAAAATTTAATTTTTTTTAGCTTTTATTCAAGTTGAGACAAAGAAAACCCACTGAGTTAGATAAGTCAATCCGAAATGACTAGTGAGGGCAATATATAATCCTTCAAAAACAATGAAACAGATTGGAATAAGAAGAAGATTACACAAGAAATTATATATGTTAATGCATACTGGGTTAGACAAGTCTTGTTTATTCTGTAATCTAATAAACATACTCTGATGTGACTATGATATTCTGGATCTGAATTGGTGCTTCGCCATTGCATCTATATCCTTCATTTGAACTGATCACCATGTGTTTGTTGATTTTCCGGAGTGAAGTCGGTCCACGAATTTGAGAATTGGGTCTTTGAATTTGGGAAATGCTCGATGGTTCGATTTAGGGTTTATATTTAGGGCAAAACATGTACATGACGTAGTTAGGTGTATATATGCTGACCAGGCATGCCGGCTAGCCTCATCAGTCGGAGAATTAAAAAAATATTGCAATGTTGGATTTCCGGTAATTTTAAATCGGAGTTGGCACTTCATTGATCTTTTTTTTTTTTAAAGTGGCACTAGAGTGATTTGATTGAAAAGTTTGGCACCAAAGCAAGTGCCATACAAAACTTTTGGCACTTCCAGTGTTCTTTTGCCCAAATAAAAACCACCGAGCTAGATAAGACAATCTGAGATGACTAGTTAGGACAATATATAATCCTTCAAAAACAATGAAACATGTTGGAAAAGAAGAAGTATACGAGAAGTTATATATATTAATGCATATTGGGTTAGACAAGTCATGTTTATATTTGTAAGGAGCCCCACATTGGCCACTGAAACATACTTATCTCGTCATCACATGACGTTGGACATGATGAGATGCAAAAGGACTTCGAATAAGAATAATATCATCAGAGACGGATAATTGCTGGCTTCTTATTCTTTGCTTGCACAAGAAGGGGATACTCCAACAGGGAAATTGTAAAGATGTGTGACAGCTTGGCATAAGAACCGGCAATGTGCTTTCTTATCACTCTCTAGAAAGCAACGCGAATGGATGGAGACTGGATAATTTATCGGGTCAATAGGACGTTGGATAGGAAAGACATGAGTGGTCAAGTTGGGCCAAGATATTGCAACGTGGTTGCGGGTCTGAGCTTCCGAAGATCCTGATTATGAGGTCCGGTAATGCCTATAATACCTTCCTATCGGGGGCCTGTTCACTTGTGCAAGTCCTTTTTGGTCATGTGCAAGCCTCTTGTAACTTGCAAGGAAAGGTAGGAAAGAGTTAGGCTTCGTTTATTTCGCGAAAAATGAATGATTAAATCGTTTTCCTAAAAATGGTTGCTTGTATCATTTACAAAATGAATGAACGAAAAATATTTTCATCGTCCACAAAAATATTTAGATATAAATAACAATGTTAATAATGAAAATATTTTCTATTGACTAATTATTGCAAGTGATATAAGCGATCAATTTTAAAAAAAGAGTTTCCTAATCATTCATTTTCCATGAAACAAATGGAGTCTTAATATGAATACATTCCACTTGTCCAAAAGAATACTTCTACAAACCAATCAGTAAAAGATGTGTTTGAACCTTTACTCTTTATTTTTAGTTAAATCAAAGTTTTAAGGCACTTCGAATTTTTAAAAATCGAATAAATTTAAAAAATGAGTAAAATATGTAAATGTTGATACACAGATATACATATAATTTTTCATAACCATTAAAATTTTTTAATAATATTTTAAATTATGACGGAAAATTTAGTAAGTATTTTTTCGCTTTTAATAAAGTTGAAACAAAGAAAACCCGCCAAGCTAGATAAGATAGTCTGAAATGACTAGTTAGGACAACATATAATCCTTCAAATACAGTGAAACAGATTGGAATAAGAAGAAGAATTATACGAGAAATTATATATGTTAATGCATGTTGGGTTAGACAAGTCATGTTTATGTTTGTAAGGATCCCCACATTGGCCACTGAAGCATACCTATCTCGTCATCAAATGACGTTCGACAGTATAAAGATGATGATTCATGTGTGTCACAGCTTGAAATCAGAACCAAAAATGTGCTTTCTTATCACTCTCTAGAAATCAATGCCAATAGATGGAGAATGGATAATTCATCGGGGCCAATAGGACGTTGGACGGAAAAGATATGAGTGGTCAAATTCGGCCAACCTATAATTACTTGCCAGCATGCCTGTTAACTTGTGCAAATCCTTTTTGTTGGGGCTAACAATACAACTTAGAGGGGATGAATAGGTTGAAAGAAGATTATACAAGACTTCTGCGTTATATGTTAAAAGCAACAACAAGCAAACCGAAATGCTAAGGATAACTGTGAACATACGATGTAGATAATGAACTAAAAAAGTAAAGCATACAACGATTAATAGTGGTTTGGGTTTATCTCAAAGCCTACGTCCACTCTCCAGATAACAGCCTTAACACAGGCTGGATTCCACTAGTAATCAGCAATGTAAGGTACAGTTGACAAGTGTTATTCCTCTCATATGATAGATCACACTATTAGGACACAACGACCGCTCTTACTTTTGTTCACTTGACTATTTGCTATTACAATGCAATACAAGAGCTTTATCAGATAAAGAGCAAGGAGATTTCTGATTTTGGACAATGAAGTGTAATTATAGTATACTTAGTATTTCTTTTGACAAACCTCTTCCCAGCTTCGCAAATGCTTTTTATATAGAAGTCTTCAATCAGTCTGGCAGAGACTCTAAAGAAGATTAAGGTAGCCGTTTGAGGATAGGAGGAAACCCTTGCCAGAATCAGGATTGCCCATATAATCATTTCCTCTTACATTTACATTTGCTGGTTTCCTGAAATAAAGTCTGCTGCAGCTATCATCTTGCTGATACTTGGTCTGATGTAGGAACTTATCAGTTGTTTTTTTGATTTCTTTTTTGGTTTTCCTGCTACAAATTCTAGACTAGTAATGCTCATTTTCTAGACTATCAATGGTCAAATTCAGATGAATACTTCACCATCATCACTTGCGACTCGCCATCAACATGATCTGAAACTCATCATTAGAAAGTGCAAATTATCAGCAAGTCGGTTGACGATCTTCAGTAACAGCATTGACAAAATGACACGCGATTGCGGGATCAATGATCCTTTCGACTTTATCAGTCTGCAAAGACCTCCAAGAACACTAGATCGACTTTGGTACTTGCAAGTCACCATGAGTACTTGTCATATTGGCACTTGTTCTCCGAATTGTCAATATCTAGTTTCTCATCTTCTCTCATATCTTCGGAAACACTTACATATGCAGTTATCACTGTAGGTATTAGTACCTATGACAGTTTTTGGAATCATCAAATTCCATAGGAATGTTTTTCCAACACTTTTTGGCCTTGTGCAACCCTTTCTGTGGCATTGTGCAAGGCACCTCCAACCCTATGCAAGGTCCACCCACCGTATAAAAGGTTTTATTTTGCGTCAAATTTTTCCTCATAAATAGGAAGGCCAAATGGTCATTTTCCTCAAGGTAAGTCCATTTTACTTGTGCTATATTTGGGAGGGAGCTCTCCCCTTTCTTGCTACTCAATTAACACTATTAAAAATCTCAAATTGGTACTCTCAGCATATATTCACACTAAATTGAATTTTCGTCTTCCAAAAAAATCCTAACTTGGTACTTTATGACACATTTATTCCAAATTAAATTTCACCTCACAAAAAATCCAAACCGGTACCTCTGACTCAAATTTACCCTTCACATCAAATCCCAAATTACTAATGGAGAGTAGGTTTGGGGTCATGTTTTATGGTACCAATGTCAGATTTTTTTTTTATCAAATGAAAATTATTAATTGTTGAAGTAATCGGTGCCCCGAGAATTGTTCCTTGACACTTAGGGTGCACATGACAATCATTCTGTGCCCGGGAACTATTTCTACTCAGAAATGATTCTTTTTTATTCTGTGCCCGGAAATAATTTCTGAGTATTTGAAGGCGTTTGGTAACTGTCCAAAATTTCTATTCCTGGGATAGAAAAGAACAGAAATACGTTTGGTAACTACACAAATTTCTTTTTATTAATAATATTTTAAATTGTTTAACATTTTTTTTCTTTTTTTTTTCTTTCTACCCTTCCCTTCTTTGGCCATGGCCGGTCGCCGACGCCGGCGACCAGCCACAGGCCAGGGCGTCGCGGCCCTCGCTGCCGCCCTGGCCGCCTGCCTTACCGCCGTCCTCGCCCGATCTGGGCGAGGCCGACCTTGCCATGATCGACGGCGAGCCGCCTCGCCCAGGCGACGAGGGGGACCCTCGCCTCCACCGGCGGCCGGCGAGGGCCGTGACGCCCTCGTCGGCCCTAGGCTATGGCCGGTCACCGGCGGCCGGCCGGCTGCCGGCGACCGGCCACAGCCCAGGGAAGAACAACACAAAGAAGAAAAGAAAAAAAAAGAAAAAGAAGAAAAAGAACTCATTCTCAAAATTGTGGCGAGAAACAAGAAGCAACTTTTTTTTACTTCTTGTTTCTCTTCCAAAACTGTTTCTGGGCACAATTTTTTGCAAAAATGTGCCCGGGAACAAAAAGTTTACCAAACGCATTTCTGTTCCCAAACTATTTCTGGGAACAAAAGAACAGAAATTTTCACTGTTTGGCACATTACCAAACGGGCCCTTAGTCTTCACTCTAGTGGTCGTGGCTTCTCCGGAACAGGTCTGGGCTAGCCGGATGAGACTCGGTTTCAGGCGTTCCCGGTCAGCTTCAAATCTAGTTCGCCGGTGAGGAAACTCACCGGCGAGACCGATTTGCCGGAGCTTTTCGATCGGAAAAGCACCGATCACTCTGCCTCAAGGAGTCTCAACTCACTTCTCTCTCTAGTTTTTCCTTTTTCGCGTCTGTTTCTCTCTCTCTCTTTCTCCTCGGAATTTTCTGGAACAGGTTCTCTTCTTCGTCTTCAGTTTTTTCTCATTTTTTCTTCTTCGATTTTGCTCTCAAATTCGGTTGGAACCGAACTCCAATCGGTTTTGGGTTGTTAACCGGTGCCAGCTGGAAAATTGATTAAAACGTGCTCAAATAACTAGAAATGTTTGACGAAGTCCACGGGTTTGAGTCGGTTTTTTTCCTGGGTTTCTCACGGGTTAGGCGGCCGGGCGAAGAAGATGAACTGTTTGGGTCGGGTCGGGTCGACCCGCCCGACCCGGCAGTTCCAGTTTTACCTAAATCCTCAAATTAAGTCCAATTTCCGCTAAATCTTCAAAATTCGACCCCAAAATTGAATTCCCCATCATATTCCGAACCCAAAGATATGATTTTCCCCAATTTTATTGTAATTGAGCCCAAGATTTTCTTATTTTTATACTCGGGTTAATAGGGTTTTGTTCAATTTGATGTCCTAATGACCTGATTAGGCAAAATTGACACCAAAATTGAATTACCCACCCTGATTAACCCTAGAAATGATAGTCTCACATTTCGACAATTTCATTTTGGGCACGATTCCCAATTTGGGTTCAAAACTCTTAATTTTCAATCAAATTTTGGGGATTTTTGATTTTTATGTCAAATTGTGCAATTGGACCGACCAATATGCAATTCAAGGTCCCAGAATCAACTGTTGTGAAGACACTAAGACTTAAAAATGTCTAGAAAAAATTTAATTTCATTTTTGGTTCAATTCAAGTTTAATTTTGCCCAATTTTGGGAAAAACATATACCCGATTGAGATTTTCTAAAATTGACAGTGTATTTATGAAATTGGATTTAAAAGAAGACTCATGACTATTTTTATGAAATTTTTTGATTCCATTTACTATTTTTCTTGATTTTCTTGCTTATTTTGACTAAGAGAAATTAAGAAAAAATACAGAAAAATGCTAAAAAATTATTTTTTTGGCTTAGAAATAGGTTTCCAGCCTTGACCAAGATCCCTAGACCTAATTTTGAAATTTTTGAAAATATGACAAAAATAAACTAAAAATTAGGTGTCAACAGCCGCCCCTCTTTGAGATTGAGCTCGTTAGAGGTTGATCTCAAAGACAAGGTGACACCTGAATTTTTAGTTGACTCACTAAACAAGATGGAAATGAAAATTTCACAACAACTGATTAGGGTCTTTGCTTTTGAGATTCGTGATCTAATCTAAAGGTTCTTTTTGGAACACATTTTGAAAGGTTCTTAATGATTGAGAGAGAGAAACTTACTTGTTTGTGAGAGTTTCTTTGTTGCTCATTCAAGGGCATGAACTGATGGTAGTGATGATTATGATGATTATTCTGATTTTGCGGTTCGAGAACGAACTCACGAACCATGAATGCCTGCAGCTCTTTGCCTTAGGACTTGAATTTGCCTAGTGGTTCCTCACCAGTAGGACTTTGAAATTGCCTAGTGGCTCTTTGCCAAATAGGACTTTGAAATTGCTCAGTGACTCCTCGTCAAATAGGACTTTGAAACTGCCTAGTGGCTCCTCGCCAAATAGAACTTTGGAATTAGCGTAGTGACTCCTCGTCAAATAGGATTTGAAATTGCCTAGTGGCTCATCGCCAAATAAGACTTTGGAATTTGCCTAGTGGCTCCTCGCCAAATAGGATTTGTGTAATAGTTTTCTGAAGCTACGGTTTGCGATCACCTACGGAGGGTCAATTCTCCAAGGCTACAAATCTGCGATCACTCAGAAGAACTATAATGAGGCCATGTTTTAGGCCCAAAAAGTCATCCAAAGCTACAGGTTGCGAACACTCAGAGGGTGATGGCTCCGAAGCTACAAACCTGCGAACACTTGGCAAGACCATAAAAATCACCATGAATAGGCCATTCTTCGGGCCAAAAAAAGTCATCCAAAGCTACAAGTCGCGAACACTCGGAGGGTGATAGCTCCGAAACTACAACCTGCGAACACTTGGCAAGATTATAAAAATCACCATATTCAAAGCTGCAAAATCGCGATCACTCATGAGAATCATCACTCAGAGGCTACGAAGTGCAATTTGCTTTAGAATACCTGTTTTGCCTAGTGGCTCCTCGCCAAATAGGACTTTAGGAAGACTTCAATGAATGTCTTAACTGTGAGTTTTTGTGATTTTGAGGTTTCACTAACCTTGATATGATTTTTAGTTGACCAAAAACTATTTTGAAAAGTAGTTTTGAATTTAATCAAAACCGTTTGAAATGTGATTTTTCTTTTAGCTTACCACAAACTATTTGAAAACTTGGTTTTAAGTTGACCAAAAATTATTTGAAACCTGATTTTTGAAATATGCGTTCTTTGTATTAAATGCATTTCAGGCAATCAAATTTCCTTTTAAAGGAAGTGTTTGAGCAAAATGCTTGCAAACTTTCAAGAAATGCTTAAATAATCATTTGGAAGACCTTCATTAGAAAGGATTTGTTTTAATCTATGAATTTGGTCTTTTCTTCGTTTAATTGAAAAGGGACTTTTCTGATATCCCTCAATTTTATCTCTCCTAACCAATCCTTAGGTGTTCGGAGATATTCGCAATGTATACAATTCAATTGATCCGATAAGGTCTTTCAAATGGTTATAATGTTGGCTTGGTCAATGGATATTCAAAGGATAGGCATTCTGAGGCCAAGAAAAGGATTTTATCATGTCTGCTTTCGGGTCTACAAGTTAAGAACCTCGAGGATAAGACAAGATAGTATTGCATACACTTCTTTGAGTGATGACTTCTTGTTATGAAATCATATTTTCACTCTCAATATCCCAATCTGAAGAGTCTTTGGGGAGAGGTTGTAATGTTGGTATTGGGTAGGCTCAAAAGGCTCAATTGTTTTTGAATTCAGGGTTTTTGTGAAACTGGTGATCTTCTTGGCATCACCACCCTTTTTCTTTGTCTACTGGGGATCTTTTCTTATCATGAACACAAGAGTCCCCTAAACTTTCATCGATATCTTTTCAATCACTGATTTGTTGTGACTTTTGATTTTTCACAACTTTTGCTTTGCTTTTGACTTGACTTTTGTCATTCTTTCTTTTGAATGCTTTTCTTTCTTTTTTCTTTTGCTCATTTTTCTGGGCATTGACCTTGCTTTTACTAGGCACACTGCTTTTTCATGCCCCAGACTCCTTTGTCCTTGATCTTTTTGCATTCTAAGGACTCTGTGTTCTGCCCTTTTACTTTCTATTTATCAAAGTGGATCATATGCTCATGCTCCAGTGCGAAGAGATGATCACCAACTTGGGGTTCTGAAATGAATATTCAGGCTCAATTGGGCTTTGCCAAAGGTAAATGTGTTTGGGATATGGAAACGAAATGCTCTTCTTCCTCTTGGGATGTTGTGAGCTTCCATATGAATTCATCTGAAGTTATCACAGAAAGATTGATGCAAGTGTATGCAATAAAAACTTTCTTGATCATATTCTCCATAAATGTCAACCGTGAACCTCCTAATTTGCCCCAGTGTGGGGTGGTTCTCAACAGGGTTGTTTTTTTTGAAAATTTCTCCACTGTTTAGGCTCAAATTCAGTTTGCAAGAGATAATCATGTGTTTGGGATGACGAAATGATTGCCTTTTCATCATTTCAATTCATGTAATCATTGCGAATATCCCTTACTTCCTTCAGATGAGGTTTTCTCTCATTCGGATACTCATCCTTCCATTCACTCGAGTGTATAGGGGACGTGTTTGGATATGGCTTACCTTTCATTATTTGAAGGTCTTTCATTTGATTTTATCCAAACTTTTCTCTGAAAATTTTTCATTACTTTCGTCAAAACTTCCTTTTTAAGGGATTCTGATCCATAATGCATGCTCAAAGAATGTGTATTTCAAAACTTTTTGTTTAAAGCACTTTTGAGGTAATCTTTGAAACAATCTTTCATGTTAATCCGCTTGGGGAAAAAAAGTTTCATCTTTCCAGAAAATTAACCTCTTCGGACCCAAATTTACGAGTTAGGGATACTTACCTAATCGGTTTGTCAATATCCCTCTTGATTGTGTCGACTTGATTTTTCAAGAAAAATTATCTTTTCAAACTTCTGCATTAATTTGCTCCACTGGAGATTTGAAAATGAAATGTTTGAGCTCAAATTCATGGGTTAGGGATACTTACCTGATCGGCTTGATGAGATCCCTGTAAAATTAAAACCCAGTGTTAGCATTGGTTCAAGCATTGTTCATTTCTGATTGAAACGATACAACCAACCTCTTGTTCGTCTTGTCTTGATCATTCATGAAAGATTATCTCTTTTGATCTCTTATTTTGATTTACCCCACTTGGGGAATTTGAATCATTTTGAATGACAACTCACCTTTTTGGATTTGTGAAAATTCTGCAAGGATTAAAAATCGAGTGTTAGAATTTATTTTCATAATCCTTATCATCAATTGGAACAATACCACCAACTTTTATGTGCTTCCAGTTTGATTCCACTGAGGATTTGTTTTTCGTAATTTCCTTTCTTTGAATTCCCTGGGGATGATAAAAGGGAAAAGTACGTTAGAAAACAACATTGAGAAAAGTGAATTTGAGAATGACACTTTCCTTTTGTTTTCCAATTCCATTGAAGGATTTTAGAAGTCTTGAGTTATTTCAGATTTCCTTTTGTCATATCCTGCAAAATGAACGAACATGTTCTATGGAATGCATGATATGCATGATATGCACATGTTATAAAGGGTGCCAATCTTGTTTTTGAAATGTTCAACTTTATTTCATGAGTAGAACGTCTTGACAGCATCTGGAATGAATTTTGATGCATGAGGTTTTATGAAAAACCATTTTGAAAAATTATTTTGAAATCAATTTTGAAAGGACCAACAGGATAGAGCTAGTCCTCGTATCCTTAGACATCATTGTTCTCAAAACCGTTTTCACAATTAGGAGTCATATAGAAACCCAAAGCCTCACGCCTCACGAGTGAGAACGATATTCATCATTGGTTTGGTTTTGTTTCCATATGTCCTTAACAGAACATCAAACACTTTATTGAATTGAAAAGCGTGATCACAACTATACTAACAAGAATGAAAATTGCAAACAACATCAATACGAAGTAGAAAAATTGTAAAAGCAACAATAAGGAAAGGGTTCAAGAGAATCTTCCTACTCCAGTGCGTAGGTATCTTCGTCCTCAGTTATAACGACATTGATAATGTCCTCTTCAAATAAGTCTAGCATGACAGACTCTGCTTCTGCATGTAAATTTTCTTCTGAAAGCATTTTGGGAGGCCTAGGAAAGTTTTCTCTGATATGAATATGATGATAGGGTAATTCTCTAGCCCTACCCTTCCATGTTGATGGGTTAATGGTTCGATCACCTCGGCTTCCACGGCCTTCATGATTCTTTTGACCTTGGCCTCGGCATCCATGGTGATTACTAGTGACTTCATACTCCACCCCATACTTTTTCTTTGTACCAAATGGGATAATGGGTTCTTTAACTCCTTGAGCTTTTGTCCCAAGTCCACCATCAAGGTTGAATCCATATTGGCATAATACTTTTCCAGACATAATAGACGATGCCGAAAGTTCCGGAGACTTCATGACACTACCAGCGAAAATTTGTATCATAGAAATCATCTCAAAGGAATGATAACTGGGCTCTTCTTTTATCTCAGGCTCGACATAAGGTATGGCACTTTCCTTGTAAGTGGTGAAGTCCGTCTCCCCGTGCACGGTAATCATTTTACCATTAATAACAAATCTAACCTTTTGATGAAGACTAGAAGGAATGACACCAGCCATATGAATCCAAGGCCTCCCCAGCAGTAGGTTGACAGTCTTTGGAATGTCTACCACTTGAAAATCGATCAGGAAAGGCACATGGCCTATATTTACTTCCAACTCGATGTCACCGATAACATCTTTCTTCATCCCGTCGAACGAACATACAGTCACCTTTGAAGGTTTGATGAGTTCTTCACTAATTCCTAAGCGATGCAGTGTGCTTAGTGGACACAAATTAAATGCGGAACCATTATCGATCAGCACTTGTGACACCTTCTTGCCCTGGCATTTGACAGCAATATACAGGGCTTTATTGTGGGAACGCCCGTCAATTGGGAAATCTTCATCAGAGAAGGCAATTTGATCCTTTAGAAGAATCGCACTAACAAAGTCTTCCAATTGTACCTCATTAATCGTCTTCGGGACGTGCACCTCATTAAGAAGCTTCATAAGCACCATTTTGTGGCTTTCTGAAGTCTTGAAGAGATCCAGTAAGGAAATCTGTGCCGGAATCTTTCTTAATTGCTCAATTACCTCATATTCACTTGTCCTCATGACTGACAACAACTGCTTGACATCTTCTTCAGTTACTCCTTTCTTTTCGTGCTCACCTTCTTTTGGGACATAACATCTTCCGGATCTGGTTATTGCATCAACTTCTTTAGGCGTGTAGTCCCATGGTACACATCTGGTATCAAAATTCTCCTTTGGAGGCAAAGTGATGATCACAGGCTGAACCTCTTTCTCTTCAATCTTTAGTTGACCAATTGGGAGCTCAATGGTAATTGGTTCAACATAATCCTTCTCTTCGTCAAGTCTATCCACTTCATCAAGATTAATCAATAGTGGTGTAATCATGGACACCATGCTTTTGTCAGCTTCAATAGTATCCATTCCACCCCAACCATCAGGCACGATATTTTCCTCTTTGGATGCCCATGAAGGTGGTGTGTATTTGACACGGTAATTATACCTGCCACTGTCTTGTCCTAGATAATCCACAATTTCTCCTCGTTTTCGTGCTTTGCGAACAAATCGTCTGTCTCCTTGGCGAGCCTTTTTCTTCATTTTCTTGTCTTGATCCTCTTTCTCCTCAAGACTTAGTTTGTTGATCGGGATTTCATCTATGCCTCCCCATCCATCAGGCACAATAGTTTCGTTTTTAAAAGCCTAGGGTGGAGGTGTGTACTTAACACGGAAATTGTATTTTCCACTGTCTTAACCAAGGAGGTCTACAGTGTCACCTTGCTCAAATGAAGTTTGGGTAAATCGCCTTTTACCCTGCCGAATCCTTTCTTTTTGCTCTTCAAATTGATCCTCCTCATCACCGGATGGAGTCTTATTTTGCCTGCTGAGCTCATCGTCCATGCCACCCTAACCATCAGGCACAATCACTTCTCTTTTAAAAGCCCACGGTGGTGGAGTATACTTTACTTGGAAGTTGTATTTGCCAGAATCTTCTCCCAAGTTGTCTATAATTTCCCCTTTTAAGAATGCTTCACGACGAAAGTGGACATCTCCTTGTCGAGCATACTTTATTTTGGCCTCATATGCATCTTCTTCATCGGGCCTTATTATTTCTCCTTCTATAAGGACCATATTTACCACATTGTGCTCAGGAAGAGGGTTCTGATGCACATTTGATTCTGGCTCTTGAAAACTTAATATCTTCTTGTCTATAAGTTTCTGAACTTTGTATTTCAAGACTAGACAATTGTCCACATTGTGTCCTCTTTCTCCCATGTGATATGTGCAAGTCTTTGACTCATCATACCAGGAGAACTTTACAGGATTATCTCTTGGCACTTCTTTGGCCACTAAATGCCTTTCCAACAGCATCGGTAATAATTTCGACAGGGGCCGTGGCAACGGAGTGAATTGCCTTACGGGTCTTTTCTTCGGCTCAAACTGTTTTGGATTTTTCCAGGGAACGTTAGACTGTTTTAGGAATGAAGTCTGATTAACATTGGGGCTAGATACCATAGCCACGTCACGTACAGGTTCTTTATCCTTTCTTCCAGGATATGATCTCCGTGCTGTCACTTCTTGAGATTTCTTTTCTTTCAATGTCCATTCGATTCTTTCGCCGACCTTCACCAACATGGCAAATGTTTGGCAGCCTGATATATGCAGCATGTCGTAATACTCAATTGGCAATGACTTCAAGAAGAGTTCAATAAGCTCATCCTCACTTATAGCCAGTTTAACTTGCGAGGCTACAGCTATCCACCTTTGAGCGTAGGCTCTGAATCCTTCGCTTTTTCGTTTCTCGGTTCTGACTAAGTCCTCCCGGGTTGGAAGTACTTCGACATTGAATTTGTATTGGCGAAGGAATTCTCCCGCCAAATGATCCCATTCGGTAAAATCTTCTATGTCGAGAGCGGTATACCATGCCAAGGCTGCTCCCTTTAAACTATCTTGAAATGTGCTAATAAGGAGTGGCATATTATCTGAATATCTTGCCATCTTGCGGAGGTAATATTTCAAATGGCTCTTAGGACAGCCAGTTCCATCATACTTGCTCACGAATTCTGGTTCTTTGTAGTTTTCTGGAATAACCACCTTCGCGTATGGCGAGAACTTGTCGAACCTTTGAAGCTCATAGCCCTGACTTGCTAGACATTCTTCAATTTTGGCCAATCTTTTGGCCTCTTCTTCATCCTTGGTTTTGGATGCTTTCTTGGTTTGATCATCTTCTTCCAAATTCACTACCTCAAGCATAGTCTTTGGAGGATTTTCTTCATCCGGCTCTTTGTTTCTAACTGGGTCTTCAACTGGTGCTTCAGTAGTATTTGAAGTTCCTACATTTGGAGTGGTAGGATAAGACCCTCGAGATGCGAGAATAAAGGCCTTCATTTCCGCCATCATGGTAGCCATTTGCGTCATCTGGTTCTCCACTTCAGCTAGTCGAGTGCGAGTTTCTTCCTCGGCCATTTTAATTTGTAAACGGGTTCGGGGTCTTTTGCCTTCCGTTGCTAGAAAACCTGTCTTCATGAAAACCATCAGGATATTAGAATTGATGAAATGAATATGAAAACCTATATTCTTCTAATTGTATGGTTTCTTGTGATTAACAAGGATAAGAGCTTTTACACAAGCCTTAGCCTTGCATAAAACTTCTCATCAATATTTTTCTCAAGGAATCATACCATTCAAAGAATTGTAATCCATGGTGATCCTTCTTTTTTAATCATGATTTTGAATTTATCCAAACGAATTTTGAAAAATGAGTATTTCATATAAAATCCAAGATTGTTTTACAAAATGATTTTAAACTCGAATGGGAATTCTAAATCATCCAAGTCTAGGCTTCTTGCTAACTAAGGTAGCTTCCGCCCCGTGGTAATCCTTCCATTCTTTGATTCGAGATTCCTATTCCTCGACATCGATCACGACTTCTTCGGGGATGTAAGGGTCAACTCCAGGTACGTGTGGGACGATGTATTTTGGGACATACTCCTCCTCGGGATCCGTTATAATGCTCAATGGAACATATGGTTCCACGTCAATTGGTCGTTTACTTTCCATCCATTTGATGTATTCCTTAGATGCCATATAAATCTTCATATCTCCTTCCAAGTTCTTTGGCCATTCCACTACTTGTGAAGGTGAATTATCCAAAGAAATGATGATTTTGTGGACCTTGGCTTGAAGGTCTTTCTTCTCTTTTTCGGGTATAATTCCACTTGGAATGTTAAAAGCAAACTCCTTAGGGTTCCATGCCGGTGGGACTTGTTGAAGCATCCCAAATTGTCTGACAACTCTCAAGGGACAATAGACGGCTCCCCCATTCAACCCGAGTAATGGTACTACGTTCCCTTCTTGGCTTGTAATCCTTGCCTTGCTAATCTTTAGCCAATTAATCCGCCATTGGATTTGACTAGGAGTTAAAGCTCTAATGAAGTTGGCCGGCAAAAGGACACTATAAGTGCCATAACTTGTGTACGATGCTCACTTTGGTGCCAAGTAGGAGAAAAACGATCACTTAAGTGTCATAACTTTTTTTTGGATCACTTTAGTGCTAAAATTTTTGAAAAACGATCACTTAAGTGCTAAAATTTTTGAAAAACGAACATTTAAGTGCTAAAATTTTTGAAAAACGATCACTTAAGTGCCAATCTCCGGCGAGACTCCGGCGAGCCACGTCAGCTTCAGAAATTAATAAAAAAAAATGCCACGTCAGATTTCCGGCGAAAAATTGTGTACGGCACCGGAGTTGGCACTTAAGTGATCGTTTTTCAAAAATTTTAGCACTTAAGTGATCGTTTTTCAAAAATTTTAGCACTAAAGTGATCTAAAAAAAGTTATGGCACTAAAGTGAGCGCCGTACACAAGTTATGGCACTTGTAGTGTTCTTTTGCCGAAGTTGGCCCAATCTAAGAAAGATTGCTTGGGCAATTTATGTTGAATACGAAGGTATCGTTCTATGGGATTTATCGTTGGGCAAATCTCACGAATACTCATGGAATGGCACCATAGTCGAATATGTGAGATGAACCATACAGATAGGAGACCCGTAGAAGCTTGAAATATTCCCGTTCCATAATTTTGATATGTGTTCAAGGAAATGATGGTTTGGGCAAGAAGCATGTTAGAGAAATCCCATTTGAGACATGCTTGCCTCGTGACTATTGCAACTAAAGGGTCGAATCCTGTTTTAGATACGGGGAATAGAACGAAGCCAAAGAAGGCTATAATGAAAACCCGAGCCGAAGTGTTTTCCATTTCCCTAGGAAGTTTGAAAAAATTGGCTATTAGAAAGGATAATGGAAATCTACCCGTGTTTGACTTGATTAAATGTTCGATTTTGGAAGCTTTAAGATTAAGGAATTCTGCAAGAATGCTTATGGGATTAAGTCCAACGGGTGGCTCTACGACCTTAGGCTTGGAATCAATTCCAATGGCGGCTTGATATTCTTCCAAGGTTGGTGTCAATTCATACTCTCCAAATTGGAAGGTGGCGGTGGAAACTTCCCAAAAATGCGCCAATGCTTGGATCAAACTGACTTGATGTTTCACATGGATCAAGTCTAGAAGGTATCCCAACCTATCTTGAACATAAACTTGATTATCTTTTGTCATGTCCTTCCACCAAGCCATGAGCTCTTTTCGTGGAATAGGAACCACTTGGATGTCTAGTTTTCCCATCGAGCCTATTCATGCAAAAAAGTTCGTTATTAATCACCATAGATTACACATCAATTTTTAAATGCCCCCATTTTAATTATATGTCCTTTTTATGGAAAAAATGGAGGTAAAGTACATTTGCATACTTATGACGTAATACAAATGCCACTTCTAATCCATTTATGCCTTAAAAGAGCATATACTTGAAAATGTGAATGAAACCAATGTTTAACGCAAATGCCTTTTGTCATGCTCTATTTTGACCATAAAGTCCTATCTTATGGTTTACAACTTCGAATACATCGAAAATAGACTTTCGGCAAATGGGATTGTACATTTCACATCTTGAGCATTCAATCTACTTGAATTACATTGAAAATCGCCATGGACCTATACATTCTATCTAGAAATGAAAAATGTGACCAAATGGAGCATGTCACCCTATTCATTCATTCTAGTATAAAAAGGCATTTTGATCGAACATTGATTGTCATTTGGGCATTTTTTTTAACAAAATTGTGTCAACTAACTTTGCATAATTGAAATGATGAGAGAAGTGGAACGACACTTACTTACCGACACACTTTGTTTGGTTTTAGGTATACCAACCACGAAGACAAGCATATGCAACAAGTGAGGTTTTGACACCTAAAAGGGTGGGATATACTAAAGGCTCAAGGTCACCACCTTAATGGACAATGGATTCCATTCCAATAGGCAATCGGCCTAAAGTAATGGAATATTATTCCATCTCGGTGATCGG
The DNA here is from genome assembly GCF_021117445.2 of Syzygium oleosum. Classification (NCBI taxonomy): domain Eukaryota; kingdom Viridiplantae; phylum Streptophyta; class Magnoliopsida; order Myrtales; family Myrtaceae; genus Syzygium; species Syzygium oleosum. Next base: position 435,722 of record NW_026607542.1, on the reverse strand, counting down.
TATTGTATTTAAACGATCCCATGAGCAATCGGCTCACAGTTTTGCTTAAACACATACCTCCTAAGGGTGATCCTAAATGTAGCTGGGGTTGGGCCACGGGTGGTGTGTGCGAAAAGTGAAGTGATAAAGCAATTTAGAGGCAAGCACAACAATTTATAACCAAACAACACTTCTAAAATTTGGCCAAATCACATTCAATCCCAACACCATCCTGCAAAATAAAGATAAACACAGACTACACCCCTTATACCTCCCCCCTGCATCACCATTTGACACGGCATTAGTGGAACGTACCTGGGATCCTTGCGAGCACAAACACATGCATATCGTTCTATTTTAGGCCTAAATCCGCTTAGAAACCCAAGGTTCCCCAGCGGAGTCGCCAAGCCTGTCGCGCCACACTCTCGCGTGCTAGAATGGAGGTATTTTTCTATACGGGCCTCTCCCAGACCATACCTCACATGACAGCGGGGTTTATTTGATCTAAATTTGAACTTGGAGCGCCACTAGTCATTTACGGTAGGTTGACTAGAAACCTAATTGAGGTACGGGAGAAGTACCGCAATCCCACGAACCAGAGATTCTGAATAAGGGACTTGGTTACGTTAACGATCCCAAATTGAGACCATTAATGCCCTTTCGGTACTTAAGAACAATATGGCTTGTCTAACGTGTCACACGGATCCCTAAGGTCAATTCACTAATCTAATCATGAGCAGACAATTAAGCACCCAAACAATTAAATGCATCTCCAATGGCAAATCAATCATAGCAACCCTAATTTGGCCACTAAAAATGAAAATCAAGCAAAACACCCAAACCCTAACGAAGCACTAATAGCTTGTTCATTTCATGATTTACACATTTTTTAGGGTTTAGGGTTTTTTAGAGGTTTTATCCTTAAATTTGGAATTTTCCAAAAAATGCCACTTAGGCATTTCAGAAAATTCAAATTTCACTTTTTATGATTGACCACAATGATTTTGAATCATTCTGTGGGTTTTCAAAATTTTTGATTTTTTTAAGTGCCATTTGGACACTTCAAAAATTCAAATTTCACTTTTTATGGTTGGTCACGATGATTTTGGACCTTTATGTGAATTTTCAAAATTTTTGAATTTTTTTGAATTTTTTTTTTGAATTTTTTTTTCAAAATTTTTTTTAAACTGAGAAATGATTTTTTTATGATTTTCTGGAAATTTTTGTGAATTTTCCCATTTTTTAATTTTTTTATTGATTTTTCAAAATTTTCAAAATTTTTTTTATTGAATTTTCGAAATTTTTATGAATTTTCTAAATTTTTTTGTATTTTTCTGAATTTTCTGTAATTTTTTTAATTTTTATGAATTTTTTGCAAATTTTCAAATTTTCTAAGAAAATCTAATTTTTTTTTTTATGATTTTTGCGATTTTTTATTTTTTTAGAATTTTCTAATTTTTTATTTTCTTATTTTGAATTTTCCCGCCGGGGAGACGAACCGGCCGGCATCGGCGCGGGTGCTCCGGTTACCTTCTCCGGCAGGCACGGTGCCAAAACGGCACCGTTTTGGCCTTCTTCATTGGGGCATTTCTCCGAACACTTGGTAGGCATGAATTTGTATTGAATGTTTTCGAGGCGGCCGGTTTGAACCTTTCGCCGGCGACCTTCCAGCGGCCTTTTGGCCATTCTGATTGCACCAAAGTGATGTCTATACGTTCGAGTATCAATCTAGTCCAATCACATCACCGCCGGTCGTTCGCCGGCCGGCGAAAAACCGATAGGAAAATCCTAACCTAACACTAACCTAAACAATATTTTCCAGAACACTAATTCTAAAACTAGCCATCCTAGCCGTCTAAATCGGTTCTAAAAACTATTAAATCATCAAACAAATGTCAAAGAAAACTAACCTGAACGGCCTAAGGCCATGGCAATGCTCCGGCGAGGTCGTCGGAGCTCCGGCGAGGGGGTTTACATATGTGGCCGAATCGGTTTGATGCGTTTTTAATCATTCAAATGCAATCAAACAAGAAAGACATGATTAGAAACTAGTAATGAACATCAAAATACCAAAATTCGTCAATAAAATCACTCAAAAATGCACATTGAAATCAAAATCAAATTCTGGAAATTTTTTGGTTAAAACTGATCACGAAGGGTTTTACTTGGTTCGTTCAACAATTAAATGAAATTGTTGAAAAAATCGGCGCCCCGAGAATTGTTCCTTGACACTTGGTCTTCACTCTGGTGGTCGTGGCTTCGCCGGAACAGGTCTGGGCTGGCCGGACGAGACTCGGTTTCAGGCGTTCCCGGTCAGCTTCAAATCCAGTTCGCCGGTGAGGAAACTCACCGGCGAGACCGATTTGCCGGCGCTTTTCGATCGGAAAAGCGCCGATCACTCGGCCTCAGGGAGTCTCAACTCACTTCTCTCTCTAGTTTTTCCTTTTTCGCGTCTGTTTCTCTCTCTCTTTCTCCTCGGAATTTTCTCGAACAGGTTCTCTTCTTCGTCTTCAGTTTTTTCTCATTTTTTCTTCTTCGATTTCGCGCTCAAATTCGGTTGGAACCGAACTCCAATCGGTTTTGGGTTGTTAACCGGTGCCTATCCTGCTAGAAAAATTGATTAAAACGTGCTCAAATAACTAGAAATGTTTGACGAAGTCCACGGGTTTGAGTCGGTTTTTTCCTGGGTTTCTCACGGGTTAGGCGGTCGGGCGAAGAAGATGAACTGTTGGGGTCGAGTCGGGTCGACCCGCCCGACCCGGCAGTTCCGGTTTTACCTAAATCCTCAAATTAAGTCCGATTTCCGCTAAATCTTCAAAATTCGACCCCAAAATTGAATTCCCCATCATATTCCGAACCCAAAGATATGATTTTCCCCAATTTTTATTGTAATTGAGCCCAAGATTTTCTTACTTTTATACTCGGGTTAATAGGGTTTTGTTCAATTTGATGTCCTAATGACCTGATTAGGCAAAATTGACACCAAATTTGAATTACCCACCCCTGATTAACCTTAGAAATGATAGTCTCACATTTCGACAATTTCATTTTGGGCACAATTCCCAATTTGGGTTCAAAACTCTTAATTTTCAATCAAATTTTGAGGATTTTTTTATTTTTATGTCAAATTGTGCAATTGGACCGACCAATATGCAATTCAAGGTCCCAGAATCAACTGTTGTGAAGACACTAAGACTTAAAAATGTCTAGAAAAAATTTAATTTCATTTTTGGTTCAATTCGGGTTTAATTTTGCCCAATTTTGGGAAAAACATATACCCGATTGAGATTTTCTAAAATTGACAGTGTATTTATGAAATTGGATTTAAAATAAGACTAATGACTTTTTTTATGGAATTTTCTGATTCCATTTACTATTTTTCTTGATTTTCTTGCTTATTTTGACTAAGAGAAATTAAGAAAAAATGCAGAAAAATGCTAAAAAATTATTTTTTGGTTTAGAAATAGGTTTCCAGGCTTGGCCAAGATCCCTAGACCTAATTTTGAAATTTTTGAAAATATAACAAAAATAAGCTAAAAATTAGGTGTCAACAAGTACTTGGATGCCCGGTGGTAAGCCGGAAGGATCGATGCATTTCGGTCATGAAATGATGAATCTCGTGTGTTGATCTTTGCATGCAACTTTGAAAACCTTGCTTGATGTTTTCTTGTTTGTTGAACATGCCATGTTTACTACAAAGGCAAGGTAAGATGCATTTGCTCTTGATCTACCATCGACAAGCCAATGGTAACGTGTATTTCTCTTGTCCTATGCGAGGCTATTTCCTAGCCGGAGCATAGTGAATTTAACTTACTGAGTGTCGACTCACTTTTATTATTTTCAACTTTGTAGGTATGGCCACACCACCTCCCGTCCGTTTTGGTCGACCCGTAGAAATGCATGTTCGGGCGGTAGATATTGTTGATGTAGAAGCCGGTGTCACATATCGAAAGTATAGCACGACCATTTGGGTCCAAGTGAATGTGAACGAGATGATTCCCCACCATTACTTAGCATGGTTCGTTTTAATGGATGGAGACGTGATTGGATCCATTGAGGGATATAGCCCGGGGCCGGAGTGGATGAACCGTAGTGAGATGACCAAGCTTTGGAAGGAGACTAACCTTTTTGTTCTTTTTGTGAAGGGATTTTAGTGAAGATAAGCTTAACCCAGCTTTACGAAATATATGAGCGGATACCGGAAGAGATCCGGATGTAAGCGTAGTAAGGAAGGCTCGAAGTAAGAAGGGCTGGTAAAATAAATAATCCACTATCATGTAAATATAGTGTGTTTGTATAATATGTTGCTTGGCTCACTTGTGTTCTCGTTATTGTTTGTTAATTGCTTCCGCTTGTGCTTAATAAAGAAAACAATAATGGGACGTTGAGATATATCCTCGGAACCTACATGAATCACGTTCGAGCTGGGATCAAGTGCCATAGCCTTGTCTCAGGGCGTGACAAATGTGGTGATAGATGGACACGAAGGATCAAAATGTGATTTTAAAGGAGTAAGCGCCTAAGCCAAGATCATGGCATCGTGAGAACATAGGCCCAAGATTCTTGGAGATATGGAGGTATGGTTATAACTCCAAGAGGACCGCTCCAAATGGCTATGGTGTTTAGAGAGAGAAAGATGTGGTATTTACAATTTTATGTAGAGTCAGCTATAATTTTTACAGATTTTTTTATTTTTTGAAAAATATTTAAAGTTTTTAGCAGGAATATAGAATAGTTACATATCTTGTGACATTTTTAATATTTCTAACAACTAACTACTTTTGGTTTATACTTTTCACCCGCCCCTGGTACTGTTCACTTTGGTACTGTTCAGCTTCTCTCTCGGATGCTGTTGCCCTCGGAACTATTCATCCATTTGGCTTGTTAGTCTCCTGGTCGATCTAGCTGCTGGATTCTTCTGAGTTTTGGTGCCTGGGGTCGCCAGTAAGTACATTCTCTTTTGTCCGTTGTGATTCCTGAACTCTTTTCTCTGCTGGGCTGTGGAATAGATCTGGGTTATTTGGGTTTCGTTCTGGATTTTTCTGGTGCGTTTTTGTTGTTCTGAGGGATTGACTCGCTGGTTTCTGGATACTCCTTGGTCCTTTCCTGTGCGGTGCTCTTTTGTTAAATGGCTAAACTTGTTTAAGGGACTCCATGTCTGGAAATCCCACATCTTGCGAAATGGAGCCTCTGTTGAAGGCCCCTGGACCGAAAGCTAAGCAAAAGCAGGGACCCGCTAAGCATTCTTCTGCTGTCAATGCCCTCTCTATTGCCAAAGCTGGCTCTTCTGAAGCCATCCCGCGACCCACGACTCCTGTGGAACTCGCGAAACTGAAAATCATCGATGCTTCAGTAGAAGCAGGGACATCCACCGCTGTGGCTCAGCAAGCACATCGACATGGAAGACGCGGACGTAGCCGAGGACGATCCTCGGCAAACCCACTGAGTATTGAGGCAACTGAAGCTGGAACCTCTGCAGAACCCCAAGTTAAACAGGGGCCAACCTCAAGGCGAAGCTTAAGCATAGGGGTAGCAGCTTCCAAGAAACCCCCCCAAGACCCTTAGCAGCAACCAGCCCAACGCTCATGGGCTACTGTAGCCAAATCAGCTGAAAAGGGATATACCCTTTTATACATCCCTCCCACAATTGTGGATGGAAAACCTATTGTCAAAATCTCTGATGAGATTCTTGAAGACACTAACCCCAAGTGGAGGGAATGTCTAGTTGGCTATTTTGTGGGTCAGAAATTACCCTTCAAGTTGACTGAAAATGCCATTAAAAATGTCTGGGGAGCACATGTTGTTGATGTCATGGCGAATGTGGATGGATTCTTCTTCTTTCACATTCCAGATGAATCTATTCGGCGGAAAATCCTGGATGGTGGCCCGATTACCATCCTAAGGGTACCTATGATTATACAACAGTGGCACCCCACCTTGAAGCTGAAGAAGAATCAGCACCAATCTCTACCGGTGTGGGTAAAATTGAGGGATATACCCTATGCCTTATGGTCCGCTGCTGGCATAAGTGCTGTGGCTAGTGCTATTGGTAAGCCACTGCATGTAGATATCCAAACGGAGCAAACGAGAATGATCTCGTACGCTAGAGTATGTATTGAGATTAAGGCAAGTCAGAATCTTCTTGAATATGTAGAAATCATCTTGAATGGTGAAACATGGACAATCGCAGTGGAATACAAATGGAGACTAGTTTCATGCAAGGTCTGCGGTACGTTCGGGCATAGATGTCCCCCTGTTAGGGTGACACCCACAGACAACAATGATACCCCCTCTCCAACCCCTGCTGCTCAGAATCCACGTCTCCCGGTGGAAGGAAAATGGGAGACTGTCCGCAAGAAGAATGTTGCTCTACAAGCGGAAAACCCCACTATAGGGGTCCCCCCTCTAGTGGGTTCTGTTCCTGCTAAACCCAACACCATTCGTGCGGCTACTTAGTCCCTTCCTGACCCTAATTTGCTTTCTCCAGCCACTTTTGTGGATTCTTCTGACTCTGAAGACTCTGAAGGGTTGCTGGCCAACAAAGTTGGAAGTGATTTTGAGGAGGAGAATCACTCCCCTGACCCGCCACTCTCTAGATCGCAAGTTGGTTTGCCCCCAGATGGTGGTTCAGGTTTGGGCACTTCTGACCCTACTCTTCCTGTCCCTGCTGTGATCACTCTCAATCCTGAAAGCAGCCCCAAAACTGCTAAAGTAGCCCACCCGAAGCCAAAAAAAACGGGCTGGCAAGAAAAGGTGATAGGCTCTTCCTTCCCTTGTAAATATGTTTTTTGGAATCTAGAATATTATGGGGCTAATGGCCCCCCTGAAACAAGCTGAAATTAGATCCTTTGTCAGATCTAACTCCCTTTCTTGCATTGGTATCATTGAGACAAAGGTTGAAACGTCCCTTTTTGATGAAATATCTTCTGGGTTGATTCCGGATTGGGTATGGACCTCAAATTATAGCTCCTCCCCTCGGGGAAGAATCTAGATTGGGTGGAAACCTCTAGAGGTGGAGCTGGTTGTTATCTCTATGTCATCTCAGGTTATACATGGACATTTGAGTATAATAGCTTTGAATAAGACTTGTTATTTCTTGGTGGTCTATGGCGAACATACTTTTGTCTCTCGGCGAGCTCTCTGGGCGGATCTTATCCAAACGAGTTCTCGCTTTGCTAATGCCCCCTGGCTGGTTGCGGGTGACTTCAATGCTATCCGTTATGATTCGGATAGGATAGGCAGTTCTAATGCCTGGATCCCCGCTTTTGAGGAGTTCGATTTATGCTTAATCAAGTTGGCCTAGAGGATCTTAGATACGTTGGCCATAGGTTTACTTGGTCAACATCCTTGGGTACTCAGCGTAAGCAAAGAAAGATTGATCGAGTCCTGAAAAATGAGCAGTGGGGCAGAGATTTTTCCTTCTCGGATGCCACTTTCTTAGCCCCTAGTGTCTCGGACCATACCCCGATAATCGTCAGAATTGTGCCTCCAAACTCTTCTAGGAAGCTTTTCAAGTTCTTTAACTATTGGATGTCTCATCTATCTTATTTAGTATTGATCACTCAGGTGTGGGAAACCCGGTTTATTAGATCTCCCATGTTCGTGCTTTGCCAGAAACTGAAGCTACTTAAAAGGCGCCGGAAACAACTGAACAGGGAATCTTTTTCTGAGATATCCTCTCGCACCGCCCAAGCCAGGTCAGCCCTCTCCTCCACTCAAGATGCTCTTGAGGCTGACCCTTTTAACCTGGTATTGGCGAGTCTTGAAAAAGACCAGCTCCTGGCTTTTTCGCTTCTTAGAATCCAAGAGGAATCTTTCTTTAAGCAAAAGTCGAGAATCAAATGGTTGCAAGAAGGGGACCATAATACGAAGTACTTTCATCACTTCGTCAACAAGAGACACCTCCACAATCGTATCCTATCGGTATCTGATGATGGCGGTGTTATCCTCAATGACCCGAGTTTGGTCCAGCACCATATTATATCTTACTTCGAGAATTTGCTAGCTGCTAATACCTCAAATACCTAACTTGCTGTTGCGGATCTACGGGCAGTAACTGAGCGAGTCTTAAATGACAATCAAGTACGGTTTTTGGCTAGAGACGTCACCGACATTGAGATTCGTAACTCTATGTTCTCTCTGGCGAAAGGCAAGGCTCTGGGCCCTGATGGTTTCAATGTGGACTTCTTTAAATCCCCCTGGGATAGAGTAGGCCCTTCAGTCATATTGGCTATAAAGGATTTCTTCCAATCTGGCTCCTTGCTTAAGGAGACCAATACTACCATTCTTACGCTAGTGCCAGGTACCCAATGCCTCGGCTATGAGTGACTTTCGACCCATTGCATGCTGCAACACGATCTATAAATGCATCACCAAGATTTTGGCAAACAGAACTGCCTCTGTGCTGCCGTCTCTCATAAGCCCGTCCTAGAATGCCTTTGTCAAGGGGCGGAGGATTGGGGATAATATCCTCCTGGCTCAAGAACTCTTTGCTGGATTTCACCACGAGCCATACCTGCCCAAGTGTGCAATCAAGGTAGACTTCCACAAGGCTTACGACACTGTTGATTGGGGATTCCTCCAAATGGTCTTACAAACCTTTGGCTTCCCTCGGTTATTTGTTAAGCTTATCATGGAATGTGTTACTTCTCCAAAGTTTTCGATTGCCATCAATGGTGAACTTCATGGCTTCTTTGCTAGTGGTAGAGGTATTCGTCAATGTCACATCCTCAATTTTAGTTTCTGGGAAAATGGCTATGGTTTAAGTTTGGTGGTTTTCCAATCGGAACTAAATTGTTTTATCTTGTTTTGGAAAACCCAGTTTTGGATCCTTTGTACCCCTTCGTATTGTTATTTTTGGGGAGACTTTTGTGATCCGAATTTCCGAATACTTCCTTCTTGAAAGTTGTTCCAAACATCTTGACGTTTTACATACTTTAATTTCAGAATTTTTGGAGTTGATATGAGTGGTGCGATGGCCTGATTTTCGGACCGTGTGAAACTGCCCAGAATGGGTTTTTCGGTGATGTTCACCCATTCTTGATTTTCTACGAGCTTTTCTAGGTCGATTTTGGAAAATTTTCCTTCACAAAAGTTGTTGAGAACGTCCTTTTCTATAACGTGTATAAATTTGGGAATTTTCCGAGATGATTTGGATTCTGGACAGAGCATAATTTGAGAAACCAGAGTCCCGTTTCAGCGAACTGTTTTTAGTCTGTCTTTGAGCTACTAAAAATGGTGTTTACAGAAAGATTCCGAATTTGTGTTCTTCACGAGAAATGTTTGGTAAAGTTTTTTTTATGACATATTCAAATTTAAGAATTTTCGGAGTCCATTTACTATATTTTCAAGCTCGATTTCGTGAACAGTGCAAAGCTGTTCGGTTTTATAAGATTTCAAAGATTTATCAATTTCTATTTGAGAACGTTGGAATCTCAACTTGATGTCTTTTGGTGATATTTAAGGACATTTCCGCGCCGAACCTCGGGTTGAATGAGATTATTATACGTGTTTTGTCGTAGAAAACCCTCGGAAATCAAGGAATTGATTATGATGCGGGTTTACGACTTGAGTGTCGATTAGTTGTTATTGTGCAAACTGATGGTGCTGAGTCATTGTGAGCCGAACCGACATTTCTAGAAGACCAAAATAGGCTCCGTGTTTGGTTTGTTGGGAAGAAACTAGAAGATAAGGCTTTGTCATGGTCAAAGCTTCTCCTTCAAGCTTCCATCATTAAGTTTCATTAATGCCATTAAATGGCCCTTGACTTAGAAGCCCTATTTCATGATGACAAGCATTAATAACATTAGACTTTGGAGGTCTTATCATTATGGGACACAAGGCAAGGCCAAATGGCCTTGCCAAGGAACCATCGTGAAGGCCATTCGGCCGTGAGGAAGGAAAAGAGAGAGAGAGAGAGAACCAATAGGGAAAGGATGAGTCTTAGCCTTCATCATTTAACCCATAAATGCTCATAAATGGTCTTATCTATTGTGACATATGCCATGACTCAAGCAAGGCCATCATGACTATTGTGCACATTAAACTTGGCTTCTTCTTCAACCCTATTTGTCTATAAGGAAGAAGGAAGCCTCACGTGAAGCCCCCCCCCCCCTTCTCCTCTCTCACGACAACCTCACCATCATCTTCTTCTTCCTTTGTTTCTTGTTTTTCTCACTTTGGCCGAGAAGCTCACGCCCAAATCAACCCCGAACCGGCCCGTGTTCCTACTCGTTCCCATCCAAGAACCACGGTTTGGCCTTGGTAGGCCTTGTCTTGGTCGGCCAAGCAAGAAGGAAGCAAGGAGAAAGCCCGAAATTTCCCGAGCTCGCCCGTCTTGAACCTCGTTCTCTAGTTTTGTTTGTCGTTGAGTAAGTGAATTCCCTAATACCGGGAAAGGAAGTTGCGATACGTTGTAACATGGGTTGGTTGGCCCGTTTCTTGGTTTCATGGTTGTTCGTTGTTTCTCATCTAATGATGTTCGCGTGTGATACTCATGTTTGATGTTTGTTTTATTGGTTTCGTAGCATGACTTTGCTATTTGAAATGCCATTGATACCGGTACGGTAAGAATTGACTTGTGTGAACGACGATTGTCTCGTCCTCGCTTGATATTAGTATTTTCACTTGCCGAGTCTCCCCGACTCATCCCCCGTTGTTTCCCCTTTTTCAGGTCCGTAGGATGGCGTCTTCCCCAGCCCGCGTTGGCAATCCCGTGGAGTAGAGAGCCGAAGTGCTCACCGTGATAGATGTCAGTAAAGACCGCGCCTACCGTCGAATCACGACGCTTGTGATGTTCGATGAGGGCCTAACGGACTTGGTGCCTCAGGGCGGGCCGGCTCCGGGATAAAGCCACGGGTGGGATGTGAGATGGCCAGGCGGACGGGACCGGGGTGAAGGTGAAGAAGCGAGGAGCGAGAAGTCGTAGAGGGGATAGGATCACCCAAGCCGAGTTTCGTTACTCAGTTGGCTATGAAATATGTGTTGTCATGGCCCGAAGGGCTTGTTAAAACATGTTTGTATGCATTGTAAACATAAGGTTTGCTCATGATATTGTTTGTCTTATTTCCGCTGTGTATATTGATTGTGATTGTCCCGTGATATGCTTCCGCCTGTGTGTAACGAAATATCATAATGAACGGGACGTCGCATGAATGACCCCGAGGTAGGGGCGTTACAGTCAAGGTGACCCTATATCCCCCTACCTCTTTACCCTAGTCATGAAAATTTTCACGGGCATCCTTAATGCTTGGTCACGGCTCCCGGGGTTCAAGTTTTTTGGCGGTGCAAAGCTAGTAGCCTAACCCACCTATTTTTTGCTGATGATGTCCTCCTGTTTACGGAGGCTAATGTGGTTTCCACCACTCTTCTCAAGGAAGGACTTGTCTTATTTTCGTCCTGGTTTGGGTTAAAGCCGAATCTGAACAAAAGTGAGATTTTCCTCTCAGGCAGATCGACGGAGCTACGTATTTCCATTCTTGAATCCTTCGGCTTCCTTGAAGGTACGCTCCCCTTTCGATATCTTGGGGTTCCGGTCATCGCATCCAGGCTTAGCAAGGCCGACTGTTGCTCATCGGTGAACTCCATAACTGCTAGAGCACGTTCGTGGTCCCAACGATTTCTATCCTTTGCTGGCCGCCTCCAACTCATTAAGTCGGTCCTTCATGCCATCCATGTATATATGGGCAAGTGTCTTCAGCCTACCCTTATCTATCCTATCGAGGATCGAGCTAATTCTTAGACAGTTCATTTTGAAAGGACCGGACTTAGGTGTTGGGGGTGCCAAAGTCCCTTGGAATGTGGTGTGCCTCCCGAAAGAATAAGGTGGCCTAGGCATTCGCAGATTGGTTGAATGTAACCATGCAGCAATGCTCAAACACATCTAGTTGCTATTCATAGATAAAGAGTCCTTATGGTGCAAGTGGATTCATTCCAACTTCCTCAAGCATAAAAATTTTTGGGTTGTGCCCAAACCAACATTCTGCTCTTGGGACCCACCCATTGGTGGCCGCGTTAGTTTGCACTCAGTTCCTTTCACGAGAGGTCCTGGGTTCAAAACTCACCCATCGGTGATTTAAGTGGGGGGTCGTGGCATTGGGATGCTACGCTAGCCCCCCTCGAGGACTAGTCAGGCATCACCGCTGGTTTGAGCCCTAGCTTGCCGGCCGCGCGGACACCTCGATTATAAAAAAAAAAACGTTCTGCTCTTGGGTATGGAAAAAGATCCTGGACATTCGCCAAGCATTCTAGCAACATTTCAAACGGCGAATTGGAAATGGAGCCACTACATCCTTCTGGTATGACTGTTGGCATCAAAGAGGCCCCCTCTACAAGCTCTTCACGGATAGGGATACCTATCGCTTAGGTATTCCGAGAAGTGCCTCTGTACGGGATTTCCATGCCTCAGTCTGGCAGGTATCCAATGTTATCAATACTATAAACTCCTGGTCCAAAGCCAGCATAGCTCTGGACACGGCAAGTGAAGACAGGTTCATATGGCAAGGCCACCCCTCTGGTAACTTTTCTATCTATTCGGCTTGGGAGATTACCAGGTCTAGGGGACACGAAGTAACGTGGAACACGTTTGTATGGGACAATAGCATTGTACCAAGATATAGTTTTTTATTGTGGCTGATATCCCTCAATAGACTCTCCACGCAGGTGGTACTATTGTCTTACCACAGGATCTCTGAAGGTTCTTGTGCCTTTTGCTGTCGAAGGCCAGACTCAATTGATCACCTATTTTTCGGGTGTACAATCACGGGTGCTCTTGCACGCTTCTGGGTAGAAAAATGCAATATCTCATGGAGAAATGCTACATGGCAGGAAAATCTCAATTGGGCCATCAGGACTATTGGTGGACGCAATTTCCACCAGCATATTGCTAGAGCTTCCTTTGGGGCGTTGTGCCACTGCATATGGACAGAACGGAACCATATCCTTTTCAGGGATCGGAACCTCTTTATGCCATCCCTTCGGACTCACCTTGCCAAGATAGTGAGGGATATAGCTATCTCCTTCAAGCCTGTTGAAGATACCCCCCGGAATAGAAGAATCCAAGTTAAATGGGGCATCTCCGCCTCTATCTTCCGGTGACGCCTCTGCTATCCTTTTTAGTCTTTTATTTGTCGGCTGTCGTTCTAGCCTTGGGTTGTACTGTGCTCAGGTTGCTTTTAAGCTTCAATTAGTTGTTACACCTTTGCAACTGTCGGGACACTCTTTGTGTCGCCTCAAGTACGAGGTTTTTTGTGTTTCGGCTTATCACCTTGTAAGTTGCGCGTGAATAGTCAATATACTTCTTACCTTACCAAAAAAAAATACTTTTGGTGGTATGTAAGAAAGACAAGGAGAAGACAAGGAGAAGACAAGGAAAATAGAATAGTTCCTTGTGACTTTCGTGTTTCGTGTTTCGTGTTTCGTGTTTCGTGTTTTGTTAATTAAATTTAGTTAAATCTGTGTTTTTTATATTTGTAATAACATTAACTATAGACAAAATCCTTATGAAAACACTTATACCTAAAATTGTAGAAATATTAACCAAATATAGCTCTAAATGAGATTCCACTTTTACTATTATAGAGATCACAAGCTAAAATAAACTTAAATGGAACTATGGTAATATTGACAAAGACCAAAAAGGTAATATAAAGATATTATATTCTGTTGTTGATTTAGGAAATGTATTCAAATAAAAAGACATTCGAAAATCTGGGCCACGGTAGATTGCACATTTCACAATAGGTTAAGGACTTGGAGTGACTTTCTCCCTATTTGATCAAACAAAAGGACTGCATTTATCATTAAAAAATAATTGAAAGACTACATTGGACAAGGAAACATTACACATTAAGCCAAAGTTTAAAAACTATTAGTGTCGTTTTCCCATTTCTTGAATACAGGTTACCATATATATAAGACTTCTACACTGCCATTATTCTATTTATATAAAAGTTGATTTGCAATTTCTACATTGCCATTATTCTATTTACGTATGGACTTAGTTACTTGTTCGGTCGAAGCATAAATTTGAATCACATATAATTCAAAGAATGTACATTGCAAATAGCAAAAGAGATCCCAACCTTGGATCTCTTCATATCAATCAATGAGGGGCTTTCAGACGGATCAAAGAATTCATTTTTTTTTTGTCTAACTCCCTCATTCCCATCTTTTGTCTCAAACTCATCCTTTTCTTCAAAAAGTTCATTTTACTTTTTATGACACAAAATTGGTCTCTCGTAAATGTATTATGGGTACTAGTTTTAGAGTTTTTGTGATAGTTTGAGAAATTGGTAAGACCGGTCCATCGAGAGAAAAAATACAGCAGCCATGTGGACAGATCTATCATTTACATAAAAAAAAGGAGATGCATAAGAATCCGAAGGAAAAAAAAAAGTGCCTAAAGAGATAAAAAGCCCAATAAGAATCTGTAGGTTCTTTAAGTTCTTCATGGCAATTTAGTGCCGTTTTGGTTATGTTTGTATAAATAGTTTTTGTGTTTTTGAAAGAACATTTTTTTTGACATGAAAAAGCTGTCTGGATTACTCTCGATAACAAGATATATTAAACAAAAAATCAATGAATATATAAGTTTGAAAGTAGAAACTTTTTGCTTTTCGTAAATAGAAAAAATGATTTTGATTAGCTTTAACATTATATCAACGTAATAAAACTTGGAGCCAAAAGACTATTTTATCTAAGGACCTATATCTTTTACTTGTTCATCATAACATTAATAAAAGCTACTGGTGCTTTTGAAATTTTTGTGAGGCATGCAATTGCAAAATTAATGGCAGCCGCATATCATTACCATTCATAGTGATGCCTCTCATATCATATGTCGCGACCGAACTCCCGAGCCCTTTTTTATCGAACATGCAAAAAAGGGGGGCTCGCCTGGTACGTGCTAAGTCTAGGTTTGTGACTTAACTCGGGCTCTCCCAAGCCCATACCATATCGCGACTTAGGGTTTAAGTTTTTTAACATGCAAGTGGTTTATATCAAGGAGTCGCCACTAATCGATTTGGGATGGGCCGATTAGAAACCCAAATAGGGTGATGGGAGAATCACCCTATTCCTGCGAACCAGAGATTAACCGAGTTCGGGGACTTGGTTACACTAGTTAGATAACTAATGCCCTTTCGGTACCATTTTACCTTGTTCATTTTTTTAAAACATTTATCAGGCAGTTTGGATTGATTTTAAGACCTTTCTCCTAACATGTGAGGTGATCAAGCGAGTGCATAATCAGAAACGATTAGCAGTCAAGCTAAATATGCAACCTAGGGTTCTAACTTAACTAAGTCAGATGACATTCAAAAAACACAACAGCTCATGTAATTGTACTAAAAACATGCATAATAATACAACGGTAATAAAAATAACACGCAAAGTACTACCGCGCAACTTCAGGTTTGTCTAATTTAAACATGGAAAAAAACATGCATAATAATACAATAAATTTAAACATTTAGAATATATCACACAATAATTTTTAAAAAAAGATCTTTTCTTTTTTCTTTTAAAAATTTTTTTTTTCAAAATATATATATATAGTACAGAAGGAAAAAAAAATAAAATAAAAAAAAATAAAAAAATTTTAAAATTTTTTTAAAATAAAATAAAAAAAATAAAATAAAAATATTAATATTAATATTAATAAAATATTAAACCGGGTCGGGTTGCGGATCCGGGCCGGGTCGGAACCGACCCGGGTCAACGGATCCGACCCGGGCGCTGACCCGGGTCAGATCGGTCAATCCGGATCGGGTCGGAACCGACCCGGGTCAACGGATCCGACCCGGGCGTTGACCCGGGTCGGATCTGTTAATCCGGGTCGGTCGGAACCGACCCGAGTCAACGGATCCGACCCGGGCGTATCTGTTGATTCAGGTCGAATCCGACCCGAACATACAGACCCGCGGGGAGGCGCCGGCGGAGCCAAAAATGGTCGTCCGCCGGCCGACCCAGACCGGTACCGCCCCCAAGCCTGCTTCCTGGTTGAACGTCGAGCTTCACCACTTACCTGGACTCACCGTCCGGCCAGCTGTTCGCCGGCCGGCGACCAAAACGAAACCAGCCTCACTGAGGCATTTCGTCAAACAGTTGGCGCGTGTGCCAAAAACTGAGGTGTTTTGCCCTCCTCCGACGAACCGGTCGGCTCCGGCGGCTACGGCTGGTTCTCAACTGAGACTAGGGACTGGGACCGGCGACGGCATGGACTGGGAATCACGCGACACGGCCGGCATGAATCCCGGCCCGACCGTGTAAAAAAAACAGAGCAGGACAGGGAGTCTCGGCCGGGGGGGAGCTCACCGGTGACGGCTCGTCGGGGCGGCTTTCTGGCTATTCCGTGGGCGACGGCGATGCTGCTGGTTGTCCTTCCTGCTCCGGCGTGGCCTCGGTTTGCTCTATTCCTCTCTCTCTCTCTCTCTCTCCTCTGTTTCTCAATGAAAATGGCCGACCGGGACTCTCTCTCTCTGTGTCGCCGCCGTCGGCTCGGCGACGGGGATGGATGGCTGAGGCGCGGTGGCCGCCGGAAGAGCTCTCAGTTTCTTCTGTTTCGCTCCGTCTCTCTCTTTCTCTCCCGGCTTCTCTCTATATCTCAAAACGGCCGACCGGGCCTCTCTCTCTCTCTCCGGCTTTTATAGGCGGCGACGACGCGTCTCACCTGCTCTCGCGTCTGCATGATGACAGCCTGCACCGGCCTACGCCACCCCACGACTTTCGTGGCCATGGCAGGCCGGTGCAGAGCAGGGCAGAGCAGGGGGGCCGGTTCAATACAAACGCAGAGAGGAAGGAGGAGAGGATAAGGGAGCCGGGGAAACGGGGAGGACGGGACTGGCAATTAATGCCAGTCCCGTCGGCGTGCTCCTTCGGCCTTCCTCTGGCCGGACAGCGACGGCGAGAAGCGGCGCCGCTGTGCGTCACGCTTCCGTCGAGCACAGAGGCGAACAGGGGCGGCGAGAGCGACGGGGGGGAAGAAGGAAGGAGGAGGACCGGGCCGGGCCAGGCCCAGCCGGCGTGGGGAGAAGGAGAAAAGGAGAAGAAGGCGGGCCGGGCCCGCGTGGGGGAAAAAACGAAAAGGAAAAGGGCCGGGGCCCGTGCGGGGGGAAAGAAAAAAGAAAAAGAAAAGGGCCGGGTCGGCCCGGCCCCGACCCGGCCCGACTCGAAATTTTTTTTTTTTAATTAATCTTCTCTAATATACCCTATTAATGCAAAATGTGCCTAATTTCTATATGCAATGCATTTAAATTGAAATATTTTTGTTTTAGGAATTAAAGAAAATTAACTCCTAAATTTTGTGCAATTCATTTTGGGCAAATTAAAAATAGGTGTCAACATCATATTATAAGAGCAATTATTGCTTTTGAATTTTTGTTTGTCTTTGAATAATTATAATTTCTTATGTTGATTAATAAGTAGTACCGTTGTTTTCTTAAATTAGCAAATGGATTATATTTCTTGAGGTAAATATCACGAAAAACTCCAAACTGGTAGACCTGTGATAAATTTACCTTCCGTTAGTTGCTTTTAAATTTTACCGTCAAATTGCTGAGTTGGATGATACGTAACAGTTGACGAGTATACTAGTTTGGGGTTTTATCCCTCCATTTATTACAAGTTTATCAATTTGTGATTTTTCATGGTATTAATCCAATTTCATGGAGAGGTAAATTTATCACAAGTGTATCAGTTTTGGGTTTTTGGTTGTCAAAATTAGTTTAGGGTAAATCTGTCATAAGTGTAATAGTTTTGGGGTTTTTGATGGTAAAAAAATCAGTTCGGGGTAAATCTATCACATGTGTTCCAGTTTGGGGTTTTTCGTGGTATTAACCCTAATTCTGAAGGCTATCAACAAATAAAGATTGCAGTGCTTTCGTTAGTCCTTAGTAGTTAATATCAATGTCAAGTACTTAACTTATGAATGAAATGTATTACAGCGCGCTAACATAAACAAAAAGTATAATGTCCTTGTATAAAGGACATGCATTGTTTAGTGAAACTGATGTTAAATAACATGTTATTGTTTGGAGTAACCAAATATTATTTTTCACTGTGAATAATTTGAATAAATTGGAAACAAATTTAAAGGTTTCATTATTATGAATTAGAACAAAAAAGAAAATGAATCCAAATGGCACTTTAATAATAATAAAAACCTGAATTTCACAAAATATTGGAAACAAAAAATAGTTGTTCGATCTTTGGTATGGAAAAAATCAGTAACTTTTATAAAGATATTATTAACGAGTGATCCCAAAATACTTGTTGACTATATTTATACAAAAAAGTTTTGATCTTTGATGTACTAGTTAAACATAATACGAGTAAGATAAAATATCGAAAATTACAATTTTTTTAAATTTAGCGTTTAACAAGTGTGCAGGGAAAACTCTGTGGTAGTAATAATAATAAAAAATTACTTGAATTGTACTTCTATAAATGCTGTAGGTTAGAGCAAGATTTCTATTTGCAATCCGTGCGTCACAAATGAATGAAAACTAATTTAAGACAATAGCAAGTAGTAAAATATTGGACAGAAAATGTATTGAAAATAGTTTTTCGATCTTTGAAATGGAAAAAATTAAAAGATTTTTGTTAACTAGTGATCTCAAAATACATGTTGATTATATATTTAGTACAAAAAAGTTTTGAGCTTCCCTCTCAAGCGTGGAGTTCCATCAATGCATTTCTCCTGATCTTTGGGCTTCCCTCTCCAGCGTCCCTTTTCGAGAAACCAGTGCGAGTAATTATGATCGCGGAGTGGACGCTGAGAGAGCAAGCGTCGTTGCAAACACTAAATTATTTGTAGAGGCTTTTCGTTATCTCCACCCCTTCACCTTCGACAGAATGGAGATGGCCATGGAGCGGAGCGAGCGTCCCCCTTCTTTCTTCAAGAAGTTGCTAGGCGATTTCACCCGCAAGATCGTAACCCTCCTCTCTGTCTCTCTATCTCTCTCTGTCTCTGTCTCTCTGAGTTATTTGCACCTTATTGCTTCAGCACAACTAAAACAAGGTTCCCTTAAATGCATCATATGAAGAGGTTGTCTTTTGATGGGGGGGGGAGTGGTTTGTGGAGGATTTGATTTGTGGCACGGTGTATTGCTTGGCATTCACCGACTCTCTGTCTCAGTCTTTGTAAATAGGAAACTCATTTGCGGTAAGATACCAGGCCTTTGAAAGTGGTCTCTTAAATAATAGACAATGTCGGTTTCTCTTTCACTTCGAAATCTAGATGCAGGCAGAAAGAAAACATGGACTTTCTTTGGATATCATTTTGCCGTAGCGACATACTTGCATTGTCGCTATACCACCTAGTCTAAAATGGGCGGACAATTTCTTGAATTCTAGATCAATTTATGACATCAAGTGAGTCTTCTTTCATACACATCTATCTCCAAATTGTTTACTCTTAACAGAACCAGGATTCAACTTTTTGTCTCATCATTAGGACCTTGCCTAGTAGTGTATGTTGTTATATACAGAGTTTCCCACTTTTCCCCCCTAACACACGACAACGAATTTTCCTTCACAATGTCTGAAAACCTGATTATGATCTAAAAAGCAGTAGATACTTGTTATGAATCTGTTGAAGCATTTCCTTGGAACAGTATTTTCATTTCATGTTATTTTGGTGAGGGAAGGTGGATATCCAATAAGAAATACATCACAGATTTTTTTACTTATGCGCAGAAAATCCCGCCAGCTTTTCTGAAGAATTTCCAGGGAAATGTACCGAAGAAACTTCTTGTTAAATGTGGCGGGATGTCATGGTTCATTATGACAGAAGAAAGTGACGAGGGCTACCCCTTTTCACAAGGTCTTGCAGAGTTTGTTAAGGACCTACACTTGGAATTAGGGGAGCTGGTAATTTTCTCAATGGTTGGTCAGGAGACATTTGAAGTGGTCGTATATGACACAGATTGCTGCGAGAGAAAAACCATTTCTACAAGGAGTTATGGAGGACAACCTGGTGAGCTCTAAGCCCTTGTTTTCTTGTTCATTCCTGCTTGATTTTTCTGTAAGAAAGTAGTCACGGAATTCTTCAAGGCATGCAGGTGCATATGCTGAAGAAAAAAGCGGTCCATTCGATGAGGTCAAAAAAGAGGAGGAAGAGTCGCTTATGGGGGTTGAAAGTAACATGCCTGCTAGGCATCCTTATTTTGTGTGCTCCATGAGGAAATTTCAAATGCGTTGGCTTGTAAGTATGGACTTGTTTTATTTTGTTCGTCGAATTCATGGGTACTCAGTTGCACAGTCACAGGTGATTTAGTGGGACTGGGACCTATGCGCAGTTCGCATTTGCTTCTTTTGCTGCATTTTTTCGAGTCAAAACTGTGGCATGACTCTCATCTTGTGCTTGAGGAAAAGGGTTCTTGTTATTACTAGGAGACATACAAGAACTCTGTTCCTGATTTTATTCATCGCTGAAAGGATATCCGGACATATTCTTGTCAAAATCTTTCAAATTTTATGATTTAGTCAAATCTAAAATCGTTATTCCTCTCCAAGAGTATTTTTCCTCGATTTAAATATACTAGTTGGAAGACCTACTTTGTACTGATTGTAAATGTTGGGATTTCAGAATCTTCCAGCAGCTTTTGCAAGAGAGGCGAGGCTAAAATCAAAGAGAAGCGTGGTCATAGAAGATCCACTGGGGAGGAAGTGGCCGGTCCAGTTGCGCCAATATGTCAAGCGCACCAGTATTAGTGGGTGGCCACGAGTGGTCAAAGCGAACCGCTTCGCAATTGGTGACACCCTGATGTTTGAATACCGTCGAGGTAGCGGCGATGCCATCGCGTTGAGGATAATGAGCAGAGCAGGAAGGAATGGAGCTGGTCCGGCTTATGAGAAACGGGCTTAAAAAATGGAGTTTTGATGCTTTTCTCAAGGAAGGGCAGGAACAACTTTTGTTCTTTTCGCTGAGGAAGAGAAATGTTTTGGAGAGTTATAGGAGCTGGCTTAGCACTGTCTATAGATCATGTGGACTAAGATTGTCTGGACCATTGATCTTGTGGACTAAGATCGTTTGGACTGATACACTTGTGCCTCTTCTTTTGGAGATACCGTGTTTTTGCTTAGTGCATGCAAATGATCTAGATCGGTGTGATCACTTTTGACTGGTGTAGAGATGTGAGTCAAGTCTGGTCCCTGGCTTGCTGGGCTCTGGTGGAGAAATGCAGATGACTTTGGCATTGTTTTTCTTATGAAATTTTAGCAAATGAAGTTTTTCGTAATGAATGCAATGAGCGCAGGCAGACAGTGTGGGTCCTTGGTCGTTTGGCATTGCGATCCTTAAACTCGAAGGACAAAATTGAAGTCTTGAACCGATTCACTGAATACCGAAGGTACTCAAAGAACCTCTTCCCCTCAAGAACTGTAACACCAAAAATCGGCAAAAGGAAAGAAAAAAGAAAAAAGTGGGGCTCGTAGCGGTTCATTCATACTTGTTATCTCTCTTGAAATGACGAAGAGCTGTTTTCGAGGCTGAGACTCCCCATATTATTTGGGATTATTCTCGCCGATGAGACTCGAAGCGGCCGGATTGTAAGCTTCTCTTCTCCTGTGAACTTCTTTTGGCTACTAACTTAGTTTTTAATTTGGAACGCGTAAGCTCTTGACTATGCAATACTTAACGGGGGAACAAAAAAAGATTTTGAAAATAATCCAATTTTCCATAAAAGAAAATGAGATAAGATTTTGAAAATAAACCAGTTTGCCGTAATTATATGGCAAACTAGTTTATTTTCAGATTTTACTTACGGATATGTTCATTGGAAGTCCTAAAACTTGTTACAAAAGCACAATTGAGTCCTAAAACTTACAAAAAGTGCAATCAATTTGTAAAACTTGTCATTTCGGTATAATCGAGTCATTTTGTTAACTTTGTTTAACTTGACTAACAGAAAATACTGACGTGATTTTTTAAAATTATTTTCTCTATCATACGTGGCGATGACGTGGCTAAAACGACGTAGTTTTTTGTCCAAATTTGATTTAAATACAAATTTTATTTAAATTAAATTAAAAAAATAAGCTAAAATAAACAAAAAAGGTTAGAATCAGAACTAGGCGAGGGCAGGGACCCGATGGCCATCAGCTACCATTTCCCCACCATCGCCAACCCTTCTTGTCGATGGTAGGGCGGTCGCGGCGGGCTTTGCAACTGCGTTGCCTGGTCTAACTCTCCTTTATTTTTCCTTTATTTTTATTTTAGTTTATTTTTTACTTTAATTTAAATAAATCTTCTTTTAAAAATCCTATTTGGACCACAACAACGTCATTTTAGCTTTATGTTTTATATTTTAACCACATCATTGCCATGTAGAAGAGAGAAATTATGAGAAAAAACCCACATCGGTATTTTCCGTTAGTCAAGTTAGACGGAGTTAACAGAAGGACTCGATTGCACCAATTTGATAAGTTTTGTGACTTGATTGTACTTTTTGCAAGTTTTAGAATTCAATTGTACTTTCATGACAAGTTTTAGGATTTACGGTGCACATATTCTTTTTACTTAATATGGCAAATTGGTTTATTTTAAAAATCCTACTTTTCCCCCTTGAGTATGGCATAATGAAGAGCTTATATGCTCCAACCCAATATAGTTACTTTTATCTTGATACTTTCCGTCTCCTCTATAGATGATTCCCCTCAAGAAGTTCGTGGGAAAATATCGGGTTAGTCCGACCAACTCAATCAGCATTAAGGTTCCGATGTTTGTATTTTCGGACAAATAAATGGGCGAGTTGGACTTGGCCCAAAAATCCATTGGGCCCAAATTAATAGCCATGCTTGTCCATGCAGGCCAATTTTCTTGGCTAAGTCCATCCATTCAGGACTAGAGGTTGCTAATTTCATGATCACTTCAATTAGTTACAATTAACAAGTGCTCCAGAAAGCTCGTTAACTTTTATCTTCCTTACGCGTTGCGACAAGCACAAAACTTTATCGTTTCGTATTAGCACGACACATTAAGCTATGTTCATTGAAATAAAAATTAAGCTATATAATGGTCAAGTAAGTGAATGCATGTGTACGTGAATCCTTGTACGTGAAAGGTGAAGAGATACTCACACTCGACTATTTCCCCAAGGAATAGATGAGAGAGTGGTTTTCTCTTGGCAGAGTGACGGTGCAATCTTGACCCCATATTTTTCCGAGGAGCTTGTCCGGTTTCTTTGGTGGGATTTCCATAAATAAAAAAGATCTAGCCAACATGATCAATGCAGATTAAGCTTGCGCCCATGCACTTGTACATTCATGTCTGCCTACACGCTTAGAGCTTGAGCTTGCGGCTATGGTGGCCATGACAGACGCCCCCTCTCTCTCTCTCTCTATTTTGTTTTCTTTTATATTGTTTGATGTGGTGCCTATTTGGCGACACATTATAATGTGAAGCAAATCATAGCTCGACACATGTATTCCAATGATTGCGTAAGCGATTCTGGAATTCATGTCAACAAAAATCCACCGGCAAAAGAAAAATTATAACGGAAGGACTAACGTAGCGCATTTTTTAACATAGAAAAAATATAGGGATGATTTTGATTTTCGGATAAAAATAGATGCGCCACCAGTAATAATTCTTTAATAAAATAAATCTATTCCGCACTTCATAACATCCGGCTGCCCAACTCTTCTAAATTGAAACTTGTGGTCAACATGCCACCATCACAAATTCACTACAACTGCGCCGTCCTCCTAGCAGGAAAGAGAGTTCTGTTTTACGACATTCAAAGTGATTTGCATACATGGAATTATTGCTTCATGCTTTGCATGGAACTAATTTTAAGTGGTGAAATTCTAATGAACCTCCTAATGATTATAGTTTCCGAAAAAGCGGTCAAGCAGAAAGATTACTAATCCGGCTTGCCCGTGATAATGGATGTTATAATATCTCACATTGAATATACAAGTGATCTTTTTGTACCTATTAGCTTAAGCTTTTGGGTGAACTTTATAACATTACTTATTATATTCAAAATGCTTTTGAAATGTACGCATGTATATTTTACATAATTGAATCTCGGGAGACGTGATTAATGCAATTTACTAACTTTCCGTGTCTGGAAGATGTCAACTTGCTAATGAATGAGTCTATACTAAATTAGATAATCAACCTGTCCAGGTGAGAATACTCAAGCTGATGAATGGGGTTTGGCTATGCAGTACACATACCAGATGGCTTTGTGAAGGAGCACTCCAAAGATCAAATGGTGGACGGTGAAGCCATTGTTTGGCCGAGACAGCGGCAAGTACCTCCCGTTGGGGGAGATTCCGCAAAACAGAAGTACCCCGCGAGTCGGAGACATATGTGCGGTCGAGCTCATCGAGAAGACAGAGGACATCATGGAGCTGCGAACCTCCATCTTCCGGAATGGCATCGCCTGGCATGGGTCATTCTCGCTCCGTCATCAAAGATATGCCACGGACTATTATTTGGTAACCCTCTCGAGTATGGTCGCACCACATTTGCTCTAGATAATTCTATCCGACGCCATTCAAAATGGAAGTTTGTAACCCCTCTCTCTCTCTAATTAGACATGTAAAATCCAACATGAGAGAGATGAATAGGGTTATATGGACCCTCTCTACATAGTCGAGAGCCGGTCGAAGTGCGGGAAAGTCTGCAATAGGGTTAGCGGCTACGTTGCTTCTCTAGTCACCGGAAAAAGGAATACCCGAGGCGTGAAATCGGGTTCTCCCTCCGCATGCATGGCCGTATTATCCTACCTTAGTAATCACAGTGTATATAGCGAGCTTATGACCTATTCACACTCATAATTAGGCTGTGGTTAGATACGATTACTAAACGGGTCCGATTTTCTGGAAACTGTTTGGCACGATCACTGCCAGTTTTTAGCCATGAAGATGTGTATTACGACTTTTAGAAGGATCTTAACAAAGACCTCGTAACATTTAGGATGTTACCCTATGTTTCGCCGGTTTTTACTCCGTCGAAAATCTTTCACCGAGCACTGCGTTTCGGATTTTATTAGGGGAGACTAGGGTCTTGAGTCAAGTTTGGACAGAGAATATCAAATGCGTTTATTAACTCCAATTTAGATCTTACACTTGACTCGATATGATGCCAAACCCGATAATACTAATAATGAAACGACAACTTGCAAATGTTGAGATAGCTATGTAGGAATCTGATCATCGATACAACTAATATGCGACATTACCATTCATAGTACGCCAGAATTTAATCAATGACGTAACTTGAAAGAATATGGCCGGAATCTAATCAACAGCTATACTCCAAATACAACGCCGGAATTTAATCGACGACGCTGAACTGGTGGCACAACATTGGAATTTAATCAATAATGCTGAACCTGATAAAGACCCTCGTCGGAATTGAATCTACAACACAGAATCTGAAGGTTGCAACTAAAACTACTCCTAATGCGCTAAGAATAAAGGCTAGATAAAAGACGTGTTGTGTTGTTTTTTTCGAAGAGGTCCCTTCTACGTTGGAAATCCTTGAGTATTTATAGAGCAGCTTGATAACTGTTGACCGAACACTTCTCCTTGAAAGTCGTTTTCCACTTCTTTACGTTTCGCGCTTTAACCGCTTCCTGACTTATCAATGTTGCTTACGCTCCTTGGGCATCACGTAATAGCTGATTTTCTTCCACGTGTCTCTTTGTTTCTTGCTATTTTCTAAGTGTCATTCTTTAACTTTCTTGATCTTCATGCCCACGGTCATATCTTTACTTTTTGACACGTGTAAATGGATTTTTCGCCACGTGTCACCATAATTTCAGACCACGTGCAAAACTCATTATTTTGGACTTGTCGACGTCACGTGCAAAACTCGTGATCTTGAATTTGTCGACATCTCGTGAAAAGCTCGTGATCTTGAATTCGTTGATGTCACATTCAAAGCTCGTGATTTCGGACTTGTCGACACTTCTATGACGTGTCCCGTCAATATTTGCCTCAAGTCTTCTCAATGCTTTTGGGCCTGACTTACGGCCTTTTCTGGATTTATGCCATGTGGGCTGTACTTTATATTCTTTGTGACTTGTAACCGGCCCGCTCCCACCAGGGGTAATTTTGAGTGTCAACATATGCCCCATTTTAAAAGGAATAAATTTGAATTTATTTTTTTTAAAGTTGTACCTTATCTGTGTACAAATCCCTAGGCGATAATCATGCTTTTCTGTCCTTTGACGTCCTTTCGAGCAGTTGTCCTTTTGAGCAGTCCATACGAATTCTTCATCCAACATCACCCCGTATTTTCTTCGAACAATCGTGACTTTTCAAATCGTCTTCTTCATCCTGCATTTCTGTAAAAGCCTCGTTTCACCGCCGCGTCTTCTTCTTTAACCCTAAAAATCCTTTTTTGAACCCTTTTCCGATCTTGATCCATCATTTCTTATGGCGTCCAAAAAGTTTGACTATTCAGCCAGCGATTACATCGCGGCTTTTGACAAGTTTAAAGAAGATCCGCGAATTTACTGAAAGCTGTCGAGGATGAATGCAATTGTTGCTCTCCGGGCCCCAGTTTCATGGACCATCTCAATATTCCTGTGAATCTCCAATTCCATTTCCCGTATAAGCACAGTGAGACTTTGGCACTGCAACATTCTTCTATTACGGATGTGTGGTCCACCGGGTCTTCTCGATTTCGAAGTTTCCCTTCTTACGAAGAGAATTTTCACAAATGGTTTATTCGACTGAAGGCTGACCAAGAAACTCGACTTTTATGGACAGCTGCAGGAATCGACATCGCTCTCGAGGTTAGTATGTCATCTTATGACCTGGAACGTGGGTTGTTGGGCTCCGCCATCACTTTCTGGTCCTCTTCCAGCAACTGTTTCTTTTTTCCTTGGGGACACATGTCCATCACTATGCTCGATATGTTTGCCATAGCGGGTTTTGAATTGGTTGGTCATGCCGTCGAGGATTTGCCTGTATTGTCCACTCCTTTTATCCCTGAAGATGCTCTGGTATACAGCAATTTCTTGTCTCGATTTCACCGAGCTTTGGGTCCCGTTACCCAGGATGAACGTCTCTTTTTCTTGCTCTTTTGGCTATCAAAATACGTGTTTTTTAGTCCTGCCCTTAAAGTTTGCAAAGACTATCTACAAATTGCCGCAGCCTTAGCCACGGGACAATGCCTCGCATTGGCCCCTCTTGTTCTTGCAGTTTTATATAGAGGTTTTACCCACGCCTCTCGGGCAATGAAGTTCGGGGATTTTGGAACCATCTCGGGCGCTTTTTGGATACTTCAAGCATGGATGGCTTTGTATTTCCCTTCCCTTTTCAGTAAAGGTGATCGTCATCTTCCCCATCTGTCTCTGCAAGGGTATAGAAGACCTGTACCTTTACCTCTGGGCTGTCGATTGCTGAACTGTCCCCCTCGATATATTGCTTCTCAAGCGCCTCCTTTTTATCTTCTATCTTCGAGCTTTTCTTGAACTGAATCATAACCAAGTTATTTTCTTCAAGTATGGCCATGGAGAGTTTGATTACTTGTTCGATCCAGCTCGATTCAACCTCTACAGGCCTTTTTGGACTTGTGCTTTGTCTGCAGTAGATCTTCCCATATGGACTTCATTGAAGGGTCGATTCTATCCTGGGTTTGAGACATATTCTCCACAATATTGTGCTAGGCAATTTGGACTCTGGCAAGCAATTCCCATGCCAATTCCTTATTCAATGGGCTTCTCGGAAGGAACCAAGAAGAAAGAATATTCTCTCAAGAATCGAAGCCCACTTCTCTATTGTATTGAAATTGCTAACACAATGCGCACCTATTACAATGCAGAC
This sequence comes from Syzygium oleosum, assembly GCF_021117445.2. Classification (NCBI taxonomy): domain Eukaryota; kingdom Viridiplantae; phylum Streptophyta; class Magnoliopsida; order Myrtales; family Myrtaceae; genus Syzygium; species Syzygium oleosum. Next base: position 407,954 of record NW_026607542.1, on the reverse strand, counting down.
CTCCCTAATGGTTTCAGAGCCGATCCAGGACACCTTGCTGCATGGCAAACTTGGTGGTATTCCTTTGCATTTGAAAGTACCTACGAAGAGGCTCTCCGGTCCGCAATTGGTCGTGTGAAGCGGAATGGTTCTAAGAAACCGATTACCCAAGGTATAAACACCACCATTCTACGTTTCTGTTTTGTTCTAATCCGGTGCATCCTTTAACTTTCCCTTTCTTAACTCAGAAATAGAAGAAGATTCTGACGCAGAGGGTGTCGATGCTGCAGAAAATCCTACTGATGGTAAATCTCTGTCTTTTTTCCTCTGTGTCGGCTCACTTTATCCTTTCTTTTATATTAGTTTGTTACTTATAAGGTCTTTCTCCCTTTTGATTCGTCTCTGGAATAAACGAAGAGGAAACGTTGGAAGAGATTATATCATTGCTGAAAAGGAAAAGGAAAAGATCGTCTCCTCTTTCTCCAAGAAAGAAGTCCAACACCTTATCTATCGAACCGTCTACTGAGCCGGTTGCACGCGATGTGGTTTCTTCAAAACCCGTTGCTTCTTTGGATAAAGGTCCAAGAGATAGCATCTTTGTTCCCACAATTCAGAATCCTGTTACCACCTTGGCATCTACTAGTCTTCCTTCTGACAAGCGGGTTAGCAACATCTCAATTCCATCGACTGGCATTTCTAGCACCACACCGGCCGTAACCGCCTTGATATCTTCCAGTGCCTCTGTTACCAATTCGATGGCATCCTGAGTACAGCTCTTCATTCAGCCCAGTTCATCCACTATTGTAACCCCTGGTAAACTTTTGTTTTTGTCTGGTGTATTTTGCTCGTCTTGTTTATTGGATTTATTTATTCTTCTTTTCTTTCCAGTTATACCAACAATTGTTCCTACTTCTCCACTTGTCCGAACTGCTCCAATTCTTGATTCCACCGTAGGAACCACTGTCGCTATTAATATGATTGGACACGAGACAGCTATGCGTGAGACAGGTACGTGTCTTTCAAACATTACGTTGTCTTCAATTCTTATCTAATCCTGATACTGAGATATCGTTCCGGTTTTACAGTACGTAGTCCATCGACAAGTACCATGTTTCAATGGACCACTATTCCAACTGCTGTGGTCAATCCTTCCACAGTCTCACCGTCGACGTCCACTCCAATGTTCGTAGCTTCGGCTCTTATGACTAACTCTGCTGAGGCCTTGTCATCGACGCCTATCTCATCAACTCCTGACCATCAGTCAACTACCGCTTATACGGGCAAGGCAATGCACGCTATAAACGAAGCTGAATTCATTTTGGCATTTAATCCATATGACTTGTTGCCTCATTCTGGTCAATCAAAATTGGCCATTATCAAGAAGAAGATGGAATTGACGCGCTTTTTAGACTTCTCTATAGGAGGATTTGTGAGGATGTCGTATGATGCCGCGGCCTTAGAGCAATTCAAACTCCTCATTAAGCGTCTTGGGAATAACAATGCCGAAGTTGGATCTATTCTTCCTTCGGCACTCAGGGAGCGACTCAAGGTTTTCTCCCAAGAGTTTCAGACTATGTTCAATAAGTACCAACAACTCTTGGGCCACGTACGAGAGGTGGCCATTCCTATAGAAATACATGAAGAGCCAGCTGACATTGTAAAGGAGGCTAGTGAGACAGTAAACGCTCGTCGCGAATCCCTTCAAGCTATTACGGACGAAGTAAGTGTCCTTGTCGAGAAGGAAATGCGTCTTACGGCGGTCCTTGAAGAGACTCGTCGATGGCGAGAGATGAAGCTTCATCAACAGGCAGAAATTGAGCAAGAACTGTGTCATCATGTCGGTGTTCTGAAGAGCTTGAAGCAACAGGAGCACATGCGAGTATTGAACTCCGCAATGGAACATCGTCAAAATAAAAGCGCATGTATTTCAGAGATGAGTAGACTAGAATCTCAATTTTTTTTACTCCAACGAGGGGTTCATGACTTTCTGTCGGATAAACCTTCTTCTCCTCAATAAAATACCTTTATTTTCATTGAATGTCCTACGTGTGCCACAATTATTCATAACCAATTTTGATAATGGATCCCGAGCCTTGCGCCTTCATTTATGTGCACGTCACCAGTTAGTGGGCCTAACTCATCGGCCAAATAGACTAGTATAAATACCTAATAGCCATTACCAACCTTCATTACTTGGCTCATCATAATGGCTAACTTTTCTTTTTCCCCAACCAATGCCCAAGCTCTCCTTCGCCTGAATTGTTTTGAGAACCTTCGGAGTTTTGAACGTCAAAGGCGCCTTTCCCTATCCTTTATGGATTATGATGCAAAAGCTCGTCACGTGATCCTAGGTCTGTATCTCAAATCAACACCTCCACCATCCATCTTTACCGAGCATTTTCCTCGTCATTACAAGGAGGTTCTTCCCATTAGTCGATCCCGACTTAGCATCTCCACTTGGGCATCACCAAATTCTCGTTTCAACTCGTATCCGTACCATGACGAACAATTCTCCTGGTGGTACCAAAGGATGAAACCAGAGATGTCCAGCATTTAGAAAGCGGTAAAGATAGAAGAAGCTTTATCAGTAAGCTGTCTTTCTATAGACCCTGTGGAATATAGGCTTATTGGAGCTCTTTGCTTTCTCTGGTCATCATCGACTAATTGCTTTTTCCTGCCTCCTGGTCCGGTAACCATCACTTTGCTCGATATGTGGTCACTGACTGGCTTATCACCTTTTGTGGAATTTTATAATCAGAAGTCGTGGTCATGTCCAGATTTTTATGGTATCCCTTTCGTTGATCTCCCATTTCCTGACTTCATCAAGGAGTTCAGCAAGCCAGACGGACCCATAACTCCTCAAGAACATGTTGGATTCCTGCTTTGTTGGCTCTGTCGATATATCTTTTGTACTACTTCCATATCATATGAGTTTGTGGACATCGCATACGCCCTTACTCAGGGTGTTGATGTGGGGTTAGGTCGAATAGCCTTATCTGCCTTTTATAAAGGCCTGATCGATGCACAATCTTCATTGTTTAGTGCACATCCTGACCCTTTCATTGGTCTGCTGTGGATATTGCATGGTTGGGTTCGATCATATTTCCCTCATCTGTTCACGTCTTACGGTTCTACACCCGTCGACTGGTATGATGCACATAAGCAACCCATAGAGACTGTTTTTTGGCCTTGGAAGTTTTGTAGCGTTTTCCTCCAGCCAATTGGAGAGCTTCCGGTCTTGGAATACTTCCTGGGTATTCTGCTTACCCTGAAGGACTTCACTTTTCATAGGTTTGGCATAAACTTTGTGTGTGACCCATCGACTATACAACATGACACCTTAATATTTTGGGCAAGCATCTTTGTTCACACCGATCTTCCACTGGAATTCACTTTTGGAGGAAGGTTTTCTATTGGCTTCGAGGCATACAACCCCCATTACTGTGCCCGTCAATTCGGATTGGTGCAAGGTATTCCTATGCCAATTATCTATTCGGTGAACTTCCCTTATCCTATGTCTCCACGGAATGATGCTCTGTTATGCTACAATGAGGTTGCTAAATATATCCTGGGACAGTTCAAGCTTGTCGATAATTTCAAAACTCCGTATGGTTCAATGTCATTTAATCAATGGTGGGATGAATATAAGGTCTTGATTTTTCCTGAAGACCTGGATTCTGCCTTGTCGAGGATAACCCTGCTCCCAATGGGATTGTTACATCCTTTCAGGAGGTTTCCTATGCCCGATATGCCCTTATCTCCGAGCACGCCATCATTATCTTTCTCCGATATGGATGAATTTTTAAGCGAATCGATGGACGAAGTAAGCTCTACTATGGATCATCCTTCCCTTAAAACTCCTCAGGTTAACAACATTCGAGTCATTGGGGGTAAACGTCCTTCGGTAAGCAACTTTTTTCCTCCTACTAATCATGATGAAATTCGCTCGAAGGGAGCTCAACTTTGTGAACTCTTAAAGGAAGAGTATGACGTCATTTGTGACGTCCCAGAGATCGAAAGCAAAGTCAGGTCCTTGCTTGACTATCTGACTAATTTGCCTTACCCTTTACCTTGTCGAGCTCTAGACTTTGCTCTCCATGAATTCTCTGATTCATTCGATGTAACTATGAAGGCCTTTAAGGCAGGGCTTGAATATGTTAATAACATCGAGGGCAAAGAGAAAACCTTAAGTCTTAAAGAAGAAGACCTAGATGGGGCCCGTAAGGTCTTTGAAGCATTCCGTATCAATGAAAGCATTTCTCTGTCGACGCTCTTTGATCAAAGCAAGGCTATATTAAACCTCGAAGCGACCGCGAAGCAACTGAGCACTGAGGTGGAGGACAGTCAAGCCAGAAAGGACGAAATCCTGGAATTAAACTGTGAACAAGAAGTCCAACTTCACAGCTTCGTCCTGGGCCTTGAACAACATTTCGCTTAGTTTACAGCTAGTACCATCTTTTTCTTTCTTTTCCATGTCGTTAATGCCGAGAATAGTACTGATGTAAATATCTTTATTGCTCGGCTTTTTCTCTTATCTGAATAATCATAGTCTGTGCTTGCTTTGATGACCTATATGGCATTATTGACCAAACTACGCTTTCTTTATGCTCTTGAAAAGACGTCTGTGTACAACCTTATGTACTTGCATTTAATGAATCAGTACGATGCGTAATCAATTTATATCAGTGTAAGTTGCTTCTGCCGTCGTATGGACATCTGCCTGAGTAGTAGTTGAATCCCATCGGTACACGTGTAAATCATCGAACGGCTAGGAGTAATCATCGGCACATTTTTCCCCGAATCTTGCTTCGTGACCTTTAAGGAATAAATACCCATTACTCGCAACGTTCCAATCCCTGTATCTTGGGCTGATCAATCGGATACGAACGTGCCCACCGAGATATTCGTCACGTCGGTTAATCTTCTCGTACCGATTCGTGACGATTTGGGACTCCAGTTGCAGGCTATAAATAGTGGGCCTATTGCGATCAAGACTTTACCACTCGACTTTGAATTTTAACTCCTCATTCTCTAGAGAAATTTCCTTTCTTTTATTGTGCCGATCGATGATGGAATCCAGTGCCTCGTCACCAACCTTGAGTGCTCGCAAGTTCAAGGCCTTATGGAAGGAGATTATCTCCTACCTGGGCCTGACCTATGCCGTTCTGGTCCTCAAGCCCCAGGCGGTAGCCAAGGTCGAGAAGCTGATTCGCAAAGGGAGACCCGATGACCTGCCTTCCGATCATCCTTTCCTTGCTGACTATGAGGAATTCGTGATCGTCTTCGAGCACGGGGTGTCCTAGTTCCAGGACAATGGGAAGGCCATCCATGCATACTTCGTTACGGAATGCTTGTCCGAGAGTCTCAAGGAGGAGATCGAGCATGCTGATGTGGTGTACAACACACTCTCTGACGTGCGGGGCCAACTCCACTCCTCCCGAGAGCATCTTGATAAATATCGGGAGCCGATTGCTGAGCGGATCCGAGGGGCGTAGAAAAGACTGAGGCGAGGAGTTCCTTGCCCCGAAAAGGATGAAATCAAGGTTGACCTCTTGATGGATTCACGTTGTGAAATCTTTGTCAACTCCGCTTCCACATCCTTGGGCAGAATGGCCGAGAAGTCAGATGAACTGGTGGAGTCCCACCTTGAGCTTATCCGAGGGCTCAACAAACGGCTGTCGAACCTGGAGGAGATGCTCCCCAAACTCGAGGAGGCCAAGGAGCAGGCTGAAGTGGCGAATCAGCGCCTGGAGGAGCGGATGCAGCACTTTGTGGCCCGTTTTAGAGAACATGTCGGTCTCAGCCTGGGAAAGTGAAAGCGGCTGGCGGGTCTGGGTTTGGAAGGAAGGAAGGAAGGAGGGAAGGAAGAAGAAGAAGAAGGAGAAGAAGAAGAAGAAGAGAGGGAAAGAAGAAATCCAAAAAACAGTGTTTTTTTTTTTAATCTGTCTTTTGCTTGTGAATGAAACTGAACTTACTCGAAACTTTCAGTCTCTTCTTCCTCCATATCTCGCATCTCCCACATAGTAGGATAATACTTATTCAAATATTTGCCATTGATAGTACAGGGAAATTCCTTTCCATTGATGTCCATTAATCGATAAGCATTTTCGACAAATATTTCGGCTACCATGAATGGTCCTTCCCAAGTTGGTGACCATTTAGCAAACTTTTCACTGTCCAAACTCGTTGGCAAAATGGTCTTCCAGACTAGGTCGCCAATTTCGAACTGTTTATGTTTTACATGTTTATTATATACTTTGGCAACTCTATCTTTCTGGAGGATTAATTTTTCCAGGGCAATCGCTCTGTTGTCTCCCAAATCATCAACATTGGCGAACATTAACTCGTCATATTCCTCCTTGGCCAAGTTATTTTGAAGTCTGACTCGTAGGGACTGAATCGTAACTTCAACAGGAGAACTGCCTCTTGTCCGTAAGTGAGCATATATGGGCTAGTTCCGGTAGCAGTCTTTTTAGACGTTCTATAAGCCCATAATACTGTCGACAACAACACATCCCACTCTTTGGGATTATCCTTCAGGTGTCATTTAATTAGTGCGATGATGGCTTTGTTAGAGGCTTCAGCTTGGCCATTGGCTTGGGCATAATAAGGAGTTGAATGAATCATTTTGATGCCTCTAGCCTTGGTGAAACTAATTATCTCTTGTCCGGTAAAAATCGTGTCTTGGTCCGTAGTTATAGATTCTGGAATGCCAAATCGATGGATAATACGCTCCTCGATAACTTTTTCACTGTCTTTTGTGTTATATTCTTATACGAGGCCGCTTCAACCCACTTGGTAAAATAATCAGTAGCAACCAAAATGAAGCTATGTTTTCTTGACGAAGGGGGGGTAGATTTTTCCTATTATATCCATCGCCCAGCCCCTAAATGGCCAAGGTTTGATGATAGGTTTCATTACGGCTGCAGGAACATGTTGAATGGGTCCGTACCTTTGACAAGCTTCACATCCCTTAGCATAACTTATGCAGTCTCGGGTAATAGTTGGGCAAAAGTAACCATGTCGATGGAGCAACCACTTCATTTTTATCCCTGATTGATGAGCTCCACATATGCCCTCATGAACCTCGGCCATTGCTATCACAGATTCTTGTCGTCCCAAACATTTGAGTAATAGCCCGTCCACAGTCTTACGATATAACTCGTCTCCAATCATTAAATAATTAAAGGCTTTTCTTTTGAAGTTTTTATCAGTAGAGACTGGATTGTTGAGATACTCTATAAATGGGGTTCTCCAATCTTGGACTACTACTTCGTCAACATTCGTGTTGTCGACAAGAGTTTCTGTCGATTGTGTAAACATAACTCTATTGTCCATCGATGGTAAGACCTTGGTTTGAGTAATCATATGGCCAACAAGCTCTTTTGATATTTTATAACCGGAAGCCATTTATGCCAAATCATTGGCCTCCGCGTTATGTTTTCTTTTAATATGGATCAACTCAAAGTTGTCAAAGTGATTTAGAAGCTCTTTGGCCAGTGAATAATAAGATATAATATTCTCGTTAAGACACTGGTACTCCCCAGATAATTGCTTTATCACTAATTGAGAATCCCCTATAACTTTGACGAAACGTATTTTCATGTCGGCTAAGATGTTTAAGCCAACAATTAAGGCCTTATATTCGGTCTGATTATTGGAACATTCAAAATTCATTTTGAACATAAGTTTCGTTTTCCGTCCATGAGGGGATATTATCATGATCCCAGCCCCAGCAGACCCAGGGGTACTGGATCCATCGAAGTAAAGCTGCCATGGGACCACGTGAACATATCCCTCACAACTTTCATCTCGTGCTCAAGGATATTCCGTAATGAAATCTGCTATGGCTTGTCCTTTTATTGCCTTAAGTGGTACATAGACCAAATTTATTTCGGTCAAAGCAAACGCCCACTTGGCAATTCGGCCTTTAATAATAGGCCGAGTCAACATGTACTTAATCACGTCTATTTTACATATCACATGTACCGTAGTCGGCAGCATATAATGACGTAATTTTGTACATGCATAAAATAATGACAAGCATAGCTTCTCAATCGCAGTGTATCTTATTTCGGGATCATTCAACATCCAACTCAAATAATACACCGCTTGCTCTTTGCTTTCACCATTCTCCTGCGCCAGCATACATCCGATGGTAGTATTGGTAGCGACCAGGTACAATTTCAATGGTTGACCCGCTCTTGGCGGCATCAATACTGGCGGATTAACCAAGTACCGCTTGATTTGGTCAAAAGCATGTTGATGTTTGTCTTCCCATACAAACTCTTCTTGACTTTTCAACTTCAACAATGGGCAAAACACCTCAATTTTTCCTGACAGGTTAGCGATAAATCGACGCAAAAAATTTATCTTCCCTAAAATCATTTGTAGTTGCTTTTTGGTTGTGGGGGGGGGGGGGGTAATTCTAAGATGGCCTTAGCTTTATTCTTATCGATTTCAATTCTTCTTTGATTAACCAGGAACCCTAAGAAGTTACCAGCCTCACTCCAAAAGCACATTTCAATGGATTCACTTTCAGGTCGAATTTTTGCATCCTAATAAAAGCTTGTTCTAAATAGTTTAAATGACATACTTGGTCTGACTTGACAATAATGTCATCAATGTAGACTTCCATAAATTCTCCAATCATGTCATGAAAAACAAAATTCATGGTCCTTTGGTAAGTTGCCCCTGCATTCTTTAATCCAAATGGCATGACGAGCCATTCAAAAGTAGCAATGGCCCCAGGACACCTAAATGCAGTTTTATGGACATCTTCTTTAGCAATGAATATTTGATTGTAGTCTGAATGATCATCCATCAATGACATAATTTCATTTCCAGAAGCCGAGTCAACTAACATATCCGCCATTGGCATCTGGTACTCATCCTTGGGCGTGGCTACGTTTAAGTCTCGGAAATCAATGCAGACACGTAACTTCCCATTCTTTTTCTTTACCGGGACTATGTTAGACAACCACTCGACGTACCATGCCATTCTAATAAACCCTGCTGCTAGCAACCGCTCGACTTCTTCTTTTACTTTAAGGATAACCTCCGGGGTGAATCGTCTGGGCGGCTGTTTATGAGGCCTGAACCCCTTTTTTATAGGTAGTCGATGTTCGACGACATCTCTGCTTAATCCTGACATTTCTTTATAGTCCCAGGTAAAACAATCACTATACTTCTTCAAGAGTCTTATCAACTAAGCTTTGAAGTCATCATCGATCAATGAACTTATGTAAATAGGATGATGTTCGTTACCTAGCCCAAGGTTGACCTCCTGTAACAGGTCTTGAGCTTCAATTGATTTTTCAATTTCTTTTATGGGTGACTCTTCAAATTCAAGGATTCCATCGACAGCTTCTGCGGATTGTTCTGCGAGCTCGGCCCGATAGGCCGAATACCTTTCAATGAGGTCTTTTGACAATATAAGGTTCTCCATGGACAACCTCATTTAATTGTGCTGCCAGTTGACTCTTCGGGACCCACTCAATGATCCGTTTGTCGAAACGGCAGAATGCAATACTATTGGGGTCAACGAGAGATAGCTTACTGATGGATATATTTTCTTCCAGTGCCAATTGGCGAGTTGGAGATGCATGTGTATAGGTTGTCTGTAATTTGGTGTTTGCTTTGACATATTCCACCTTATCTCCATTCCAAAATGCTAGCATCTGATGGAGAGTTGATGGTACGCATTGATTACCATAGATCCAATCTTGGCCCAATAGTAAATTGTAAGACGCATCTGCATCAACCACACAAAAGGACGTTCTGGAAGTTTTGGTGCCCACGGTTAAGTTAGAAATGAAGATTCCTTTAACTTCGGAGATTTCTCCAGTAAAGTCGGACAATTGAATGTTCGATTGAATAGTCTCTTCATCACGTCTTCCCAGTTTCTTATAGAAACGACATGGGATGAGATTCAGTGTAGATCCCTCGTCTACTAACACTCGAGACACTGGTCGGCCATTAACTTTTGCGTTGATATTTAGGGCCCTTAAATGGTTTGAACCCTTGGGTGGAGGTTTTTCAAATTCAACTACCTCCTCTATGTCAAAGTGAAATTCTGCTTTTTCTTTCTCTTCCATTGTAACTTCTGCCGGATGATCTGGCTCCACCGTCATAACCCGAAGGTTCGATGGAAGGCAAACTCGAACCATGCAAGAGCTCAACGACGAGAATGATCTTGACAATTGTTGTGGTTCGTACCGTGCAGGCTCAACGTCTTGCTTTGGTGAAGACTGCTGAGGTCGATCAGGTGTCGACGCTTGAATTCCCGATTTTCTTTTCCAGACTAAGTTTCTACGCTTAGGATACTTTGGCTTGACCTTTTGTTCTGCGATCAAGGTTGGTCTAACCTGCTTGATGTGAACTTGACTTTCTTATTGTTGGAGCTGATACTCTTTTCTTTTCCTCAGCATTCTCCTTTTTTGAGTCCGCGTCATATTTGAACTGCGATTCTGAGTTTGGCTGGCCTCATACCATTGACCTACAAGTGGGTCTCTTGGCACTTTCAGGGTTTGTCGATGTGGTGGATGAGAGTCTGTGTGAAGATCCTCTCGATTAGGGAAGTTAGAACCCCATCCACTTGGCTCAATCTTCCCATTGTATGAAGGTGGTGGAGCATAACTAACATAATAATCAAATTTACCACTAGGCTCTCCCAAAGTGCCGATAGTCGGATCACCTTCTTCGTATCTTTGCTTGAATGACTTAATAGCCTACGACCTCTATGATGATCAACACCCCTAGAATGAGTTTGTTCATCATATGAATCAATGAGGACCAAATCACGGAATCCGTCAACAACCTCACTAGGCGGACGTCTTTGACTTTTGGAGTAATGTTTCTCTTGTTCCAACAGTCGTTTACACTTTTCGCAAAAACGATACGGCTGATGCCCCCCGGTCTTTGTCCTTAATGACACCATCCCTGCCATTACAGGAAAAGGATTGACATCAACTTCCATCGGGGACTTACCTTTGTCTTCGGAGAATTTTATCTTCCCTTGCTTAATAGCTTCCTAGACGTTTCTTTTAAATACAAGGCAATCATTGGCGGCATGGCTCCATGAATGATGCCATTTACAATACTTCTTTCCCGCTAACTCTTCTTTGGTGGGTAAAACTTGACCCTCCGTCAGTCTGATCGTCCGTCGGCTAATAATAAGTCAAATATTTCCTCTGTCTTATTGATATCAAAAGAATAAAAAATGAGTCCTTAGCCTTAGACATAAGGTTGGATCTTTCTTTAACTCTTGCTGGCTTTAGAGCTTGGCAGATGTATGGCTTATCAATCACCATTTTAGTGAAAGCCACATCTGCTATATCTGCTGATTCAGTTTCATCCTCGCTCTCGTTAGCATCAGCCCAACAAACTTCACCCCGTCGACCATACCTTTTGTCTTTTTCCTGAAGGAGACTTTCATGCTTAGTAGCTATGATTGATAACTGGAACAGATCTGAATATGGTTGTCCAACCATTCTTTCTTGAATTTCAAACTTCAGTCCATTAAAAGCGAGATCTGCAAAAGTCTTTTCAGGTAAAGGGACTAAACACTTATTCCTTGCCCTTTTAAATTTGGAAACGAATTGATCGACAGATTCATTAGCTAACTGTCTCATGGTCGAGAGATCAGCCACCGACAAATCTGGTACATCCCTTTGAAATTGACAATGAAATAACCTTTCCATTTGTTCCTATGATGTAACCGAATTTGCAAGTAAAGCGGTATACCATGTAAACACGATTTTTGACAAGGATAAGGGAAATAACCTCAACTTCCAATAATCAGCATGAGCTGCATCACCACATTGAGCCAGAAAACGATTAACATGTTTAAAAGTGGACTGATCTTCCTCTCCAGTGAACAATGTAAATTCTGGCATTTTAAAACCCCTTAGATATGGTATAGTATCCATCCAATCAGGATATGATTTTCTATAAATATTTGGGAGGTATCCCATATCATGGCCAAATCCCCTCATCACAGGGTCCACTACTAATGGATTTCGTACTTGACCCACGACGGACGCAGGAGCTACAACATAATTAGGTGGCAATGACTGGTTCAGATTTTGATGAGGCAATTAGTAGAATGGCTGCTGTGGTAACTGTGGCTGTTGTTGAGGTGGTGGCTGCATTAGCTATGGCACGTTGTGAGCAATCATATGTGGGTTGATTGGTGGGTTTAACTGTGCTGACAATGGTTGCTGGCTTGAACATTTGGACCCATAAGGGGTGGAAAATGCTGATTTACATTAGGCACTGCAGGTTGGGGTGGATGACGTTGTGGTTGAATGTTTATCTGTTGGATCTGTTCTTGGCCCCTAGACAAAGGTGTTGCAAGATTCTAAACATCTAGGACTACAGGTGGAGGATTTACCTGGATCACAGGGGGGCCTTGTACCTGAGCAACCTGATGTCCTCTTTGGAGTTTTTCATCGATTACCGATTGTCGAGCAATTCCTCCATTTGGGTCCGCGTTAGCGTGCGGTAATCCTTCGCTGGGTGCTATTGGCAAGGTTTCGCCCCTTGGTAATATTCGAATGGGTGGGATCGTAGACGTAGTTTGCATCATTGTTCCAAACTGTATTGCAGGACCCCCCAATGCTGATGGAGACCCTGTTCTCAGTTGGGTCGGTGCGATGGACCCTCCATGTTGACCTTGCGTGCATTCATGATAAGTGTTAATGATCAAAGGTCTAACCACTTCAGTCATACGCCTTACCACATAATCAGCGAACTCGTTCTGAGTTTCTTCAATAGTCCGCCTCATGGTAGAAAGTGCAACTGGTGTGAGCTCAGTTTGTCTTCTATCTTCAACACGCTGCCTCGACATATCTGTGACCTCCTCTCGAGATTGGTTAGCAACCTCGGTATGAAGAAGTTGAGCGGATAATGTCTCAGCACGGGTATTATCTTCCGCCATCGATGCAGCTTGTTCGTCAGTAGTATTATCCGAGTTGGTTCTACTCCGGGTGCGTGGCATAGCACTCTCTCAACTTAACTCAATAATGGTCCCACCGGGCGTGCCAAAAAGATGTTTCGCCGGTTTTTACTTCATCGAAAATCTTTCACCGAACGCTGTGTTTCAGATTTTATTAGGGGAGACTAGGGTCTTGAGTCAAGCTTGGACAGAGAATGTCAAATGCGTTTATTAACCCCAGTTTAGATCTTACACCTTGACTCGATATGATGCCAAACCTGATAATACTAACAATGAAACGACAACTTGCAAATGTTGAGATAGCTATGTCGGAATCTGATCAACGACACAACTAATATGCGACATTACCATTCATAGTACGCCAGAATTTAATCAATGACGTAACTTGAAAGAATATGGCCGGAATCTAATCAACAGCTATACTCCAAATACAACGCCGGAATTTAATCGACGATGCTGAACTGGTGGCACAACATTGGAATTTAATCAACAATGCTGAACCTGATAAAGACCCTCGTCGGAATTGAATCTACGATACAGAATCTGAAGGTTGCAACTACAACTACTCCTAATGCGCTAAGAATAAAGGCTAGATAAAAGACGTGTTATGTTGTTTTTTTTGAAGAGGTCCCTTCTACGTTGGAAATCCTTGAGTATTTATAGAGCAGCTTGATAACTATTGACCGAACACTTCTCCTTGAAAGTCGTTTTCCACTTCCTTACGTTTCGCGCTTTATCCGCTTCCTGACTTATCGATGTTGCTTACGCTCCTTGGGCATCACGTAATAGCTTATTTTCTTCCACGTGTCTCTTTGTTTCTTGCTATTTTCTAAGTGTCATTCTTTAACTTTCTTGATCTTCACGCCCACGGTCATATCTTTACTTTTTGACACGTGTAAATGGATTTTTCGCCACGTGTCACCATGATTTCATGCCACGTGCAAAACTCGTTATTTTGGACTTGTCGACGTCACGTGCAAAACTCGTGATCTTGAATTTGTCGACATCTCGTGAAAAGCTTGTGATCTTGAATTCGTTGATGTCACGTGCAAAGCTCGTGATTTCGGACTTGTCGACACTTCTATGACGTGTCCCGTCGATATTTACCTCAAGTCTTCTCAATGCTTCTAGGCCTGACTCACGGCCTTTTTTGGATTTATGCCATGTGGGCCGTACTTTATATTCTTTGTGACTTGTAGCCGGCCGGCTCCCACCAGGGGTAATTTTGAGTGTCAACACCCTATCTCACTTTTCGAATGCTCCTTCAACATCTAATTTTCACTCATTGTTTTTTCTTTAAATTTGCGAAAAAGAAGAGAAAAGTTGTCAGGTTTCGTGAGAACTTTGCATGTGATTGTGTTTCGCCTTAACTAAAGATTGAGTTATCAGAGTTGCAAGGTTTGAAAACAAAAAAATTCAGAATGAAAAGAAGTTGTGCAAGTCTTGCAGTGGGTAAATACAATCAGATGTTCATTATAGATAGAAATAGAGATGTAGAAAAGAAAACAGAGAATATAGAAGATATAAGAATCGGGTCTTTTGATTTCTGAATTGTGTATTTTACAATCACTGATGACTTCTATAAATATACACTTTAGAAAGAATCTCAAAAAATAATTATGAACAACAAAATTGGTAACTATCAACAGAGATATTGAAATAATCTCGAATTGCTAATTATGTGGATATTCATTATGCTCTGATTTTGGTGCGAGCTGGAAATAACGTTAGAATCAATCTCAAATTGCTCATCATCTGGATATTCCGATTATATTCTGATTCTGGGGCAAGCTGGAGATAGCGTTTGATTCTTATGCAAGTTTGAACAGCTAGCATTGGACTAGGTCAACAATTATTTTAAGAGATATGCCTTATGTTCCGAATAAACTCAATGTCTTTAAGGAAAAAAGGCACTACTAAAAAGATTGGTCATTCAGCAATCCTCCAAAGAGCAGAACATAAGGTTCTACTGAACATGAAAGAGGTCCTATCATTGTTATAAAATCTTCTCTAGCCTCCTATCTTGAAAACTCAGGAATTATAGTACTTCTTCCATTGAGCTTTCCTCAACGATGGGCACTGAGTAGTTGTTTTCTTCTTCTTTTTTGCAGGACCTATTAGACATTTACGACAAAAATAACTATAGTTAGAATGCGGGCACTACTATGGTCACAATACCTTTGACAATGACACTTATTTAGAGCATGGCTCATGACTTGACGATGGAGAGAGCACAAAATGATGTTTGGAGATCTCTGTTGCGTACGTGATGATGATGATCCTACAATCAAATAGGTTTGTGAAAGAGGACTAAGCATAATGGGCACAAAACCAGCACAAGAAATCACTTAAACATCCTACAGTTAAACCTTCGTAATTTGGATTGGAGAAAGATTTAAGAGAAGTTTAGATCACAGAAAGTAATAAAATTAATGAACACGGGCTCACAATTATTCTGTAAAGCATATGTAAACATGAAAAAGATTATACCTAGTTGCACTAAAAGCTTATTCGTTAAAACAGAATGGGCAAGACGTGACCGGCCACATTTTCCATCACTTGAAAAAACTGCAGAGACGTGAACAGAGGAGCTCCATTCACTGAATTGCAAAATGCATAGCTATGAAGTCCATTGACACACACTCAGTGCTGTGTGGCCAAAGCATCTAACAAACGCTACAATTGATAATGAACGGCTGTAAACCCAAAGGCAGAGTTCACAAATCACAACCATTGCTGTAACCCACTGAAATTGAGAAATTCGATTACGAGAATAGAAGTCGAACTTAAGAGCAAGAAGAAGAAGAAGAAGAAGAAATGCATTGAGGGCCAAAAATATAGGTCCTGTAATGTAATCAGCAAATGGCATTAGGTGATTTTAATAAGCAGTGCATCAACAGTGACCATTTCCAAGCATTTGACTGTGTCCCTCAACCACTCTCGAGTGCCAAAACCGGCAACATTTCAACTTCTCTTCAAATATATGATACTGTAACACTCCGGAATCTATACAGAGAAGAACAAGAGAGCTCAACAGTTCATATCTCGAAACCTTGAAAGAAAGAGAAACAACAGAGCAGTGATTAATAAGGGAAATCACTTATACACTTCAAAAAGAACAAAAAGAACAAAAAGAACAAGGCATAATGCAATAGAAGTAAACCCCAAACATGATCTAGTCACAGCTAAAAGAAAAAAACATGGTCACACCACTCGACATTTGTATCCCTCTTTCAAGCTTCAGCGAAGCAATCCTGATACCAAACTCATGTTTTGAGCCTATCCACCGATTTTTCCTTTAAAACCACCTTAGTCTCCAATATCCAGTTGACTGGATATTTATTCAATAAAAGGCCTTTCACTATTTTGAATTCAACCAAATTAGTTGCATACCATGTCTCATGAATTGCTGACCTTGTACAGATTTTGTGATATCACTTCAAGTCCGCAGTATGCTGACAATTTCTGTACTATATTGGACATCTTTTCCAGTTGGGCCTGTAACTCTTGTACATCTCCATTTGTGGTTTTCAATTGCTCTTTTGCTGCTTTCAGTTCTTCCTTGAACTTGAGAATCTCGTCATCTTTCCCATTCTCTGACTTTAAGTTCTCCGTTAGAAGACAACCAGAGTTGGAGGCCCTAAAATCTTTTGGACATGGCCCTATGCCATAGCATCGGATGCGTCCAGGTTTCTCTTTTCCCAACACTAGAGAAACAGCATCTTCATTTAAGGGGGTATCGCTCTTGCAAAGTTCCGGATATACCTCCATGAGGTCATTCATACTTTCCTGCAGTTTAGTAACATAAAGAACTTCTTAAACTGCTGATTTTACTATTTTATTGGGAGCAATTGTCAGCTGAACTCATAACTACGTACAATAGCCTCTGCAACCGCCTTATCCACCGGCTTCTTGCCCTTCTTCCTTTCGTGACTAAGTATGAACAAATCAACACGATTTAGCTCCCTTCCTAACTCTGCTTCCTATTAACAGAGGCAATTCATTGAATTCAATGCGTCATGCCAGAACTTGGTTAGTCAGCATAATTGAACGAACCATATCAAAAAGACATTCAATATTTCCCAATTTCCAGTGAAACAGGAAAAGAAGTCCAGAGAAATCAGATTGAAAAAATAATCATGTTCTTCCTTTCTTTGATTGTTCCTAGCTGATTGTTATATATGACTTGTCATCCACTGAAACCATACGAAAACACACACTAGGAAATTAGCCTTTTGGTTTTAATTTAGGCTATTCATTCGAGCTTGCCCTCTACTTGATCCGCTCGGCTTCTGCTCAGATAACTGTACAAATTCTGTGCATTGTAGCGGCAATATTGTCATTGCCAAGACTGCATAACATTTTTCGACATTAGATGAACAATATTGAATGGCTTTGCAACCATTGTGGGGACGTGTGCATGCATGTGAAATGGCATAGCTAATACTTGGGTAGACTAGGCCTGCAGTACTATTCTGTTTTTCGATCTCTCTCATTAATGCAACCTGCATTCAAGTCAGCAAATTTATAGAAATTTGTACAGGTTTCATAATCTCAAGTTTACTTTACAGCTCTAGCTGCTGCATAGATCATTCGTGAATGATGGCGGACTTTGTGAGCTAGATAAACCCGAACCAAGTTATGGATGATTGTACTGTCACTAGCAAATCCAAATCACCAAGCTGGAGGAAGAACGAGATATTGATGCAGGTGCTAACCACATAGACAATCTTAGAACACATCCTATGTTTTCTTCCAATGACAACTGCTGTTACAACAAGCATATTGTCAAAAAAGTGGCAAATATGTCTGGACATCTTTACCTTATGTGCAAAGATATATCACAATCTTATTTAACAAGAAACTATTGATTACACAATATAAATATCACCTTTAGGGAAACACAAAAGGGAAACATGAAAATACCTTTTCTGCTGTTACCCTTGCAAAACTTTTTTTCCCTAAGGTGTGCCGTATCTTCTGTTTTGCTCTATTAGCCTTATTTATGTTACTCAGCTCCTGCAATAAAAAGATAACAAAGGTAAATCACAAAATTGCATCGACTAATCCAGCAATAAAAGTCTATTTAATGTCCACAGGTCATAACAATACTAGAACGATATTCAAACCTTCCCTTCCTTTGAACTCCAAAAAGCGACAAGATTTTTCCATTGATTTCTCTTCACTCTTTCCGGAAGATTCTTCAAATGATATGATAATGGCTGAGAGCTATCATAGTGAGCAGCTTTTAGATCACTTTTCCAATTTCTCCATTTAGAGTTTATGGAATGTAGAATCCATTTTTCCATAGCTGGTATACGAGGATAATCAAATTTGGACTACAACAAAGAGAAATTTATAATGATGTTAGATTAATCTATAACATGAACGGAATTTTACATGAACACTAGCTGACTACCTCTACAATCCGAATCATAGTGTGTCTCATATCCTCAGTAATTTGCTTCCAAGTTGTGAACAATGGTGCCAGCTCGCCATTTCTAGCAATAGTCCCGAGAAACTCCCCAAGCAAACCTCCTTCAACTCCAATAGGCTGCATCTTCTTCCCTAACTGGACAATGATGCGTTTCCCAGGAGGAAGGTTCCATACGCCCGGAAGACACGTGAACCCGCGCTTCCTTTTTCTAGAGGTATCTACTAGACAAGAAATTCTAAATATCAAAAGAGGGATCAAACTTTATCAAACCAGACCAATACTTGACCATATTAGTATACTATGATGCAGAACTGCAGAACAATATATGTAGGTAGGTATTAGCTGATGCAATCACATTTGTAGTCTCTTCTTGATGGTGCTCACTTTTAGTCCCTGAATTAGAGCCTGGCTCGCGACCATTGCGTTGCTTCTCAACCGTCTCTTCTAACTCGTAGCTTATTTGGACCACGCGTGAACCCACACGTTTGATCGTGCGTCTCGTGTTTCCCATGGATATAAATCACTAGACAGAAGGTATTGACAATTCAAGTAAACGATCAGCAACTCTATCCGAATGTATATAATCATATATATCATCTTCATGCGTCGCAGGTAAAGAAATTCAAGAATTTTTCTGATAAGAACAGACTATGGCCACTATAAGAAATGCAAAGCCATGAACAAACTCAGACCCGAACTCCCCCGAGCGAAATCCAACGCGTTCAAACCCAAACTCAGATCGATTTCGTCGAACATTAAATATGTAACTGAGGCATGATTTGAACGATGATCTGATATCGAGTTGATTCACGCGTGTATTACTCCATTCCTAGCTATCAAAGAGCCAAATCCTATGGAAAAAAACGATAGAGAAATCACAGTGAACCTAAGTCAGCGAGTCACTCGGTAGGCACAGGCATTGGTGAAAGGAAGACGAACGTGAAGGGAGAGAGAGAGCTTGAGCTTACAGTGAACGACGTCAGTGATGAAGAGAGAAAGAGTTCAGAGAAGCTGAACAGTTTGGAGTGACAACTTTTCAGAGCTGTTTCAAGAATAGAAGAGAGTGGTAATTTTCAGCTTTGGTAGGCGTGAAAATAACTTGTGATTTTATGAAACATGAAAATGGCTTCGTAAACTCGAGTATAAATCTATTTTTGTTGCAACTCAAATATGTTTTGAGTATGTAACTCCTCATGATGTGTGATGAAAAAATTTTAAATTTGCCGTGCGACAAGATAAAAATTGTGTCTGACCCACTTAAACCATTTAGACGCGGATCGACACCTTACTTTGTTGTCATTTCAAAAAGGATTTAGTAAGTCTTTAGTGTTACGAATTTTCAATTATTGAATAATCCAATATTTTTTTTGTAACTCTTAGTATCAAGGATTTTCTTGGAAGTTGTCGGTTTACCTACCAAATTTTCTTATATCTTATGACAATTGCAGTTAAGAATTTCCTATCTGTTAACGAGACCTTATATATTACAATAATATATAATATGAACTAGGAATTCCGTAAAGAGGGAGATTTTATATAAATTATATAATTTTACAAATGGTTTATACCAAATTATACATTTCAATTTTGTGCAAGCGAAAAAAAAAACACTGTTACGACACTCAATTAGAATTTATTTAAAAAATCTCACATCGTATTTAATGTCCCTTTAATCACGAAGAGTTGTCTTATGTTATCTTTCATTTCATTCGAATGGCCCAAAGAATAAACTTTCACTCGTCATTATATCACGGGCTGAACAAAAAGATCACATATATACTTTCACAATATTAATATTTTTTTCAGCAATAAATATATAAGGTAAATAAAAGCTCGGCATTACACAGTAAGAACAATCGAGAGATTTGCTCACGACATGAATCACGATCGACCTCATGAAAATTGATCAAATTTATATCTACGTGACATATTTACCATCTTCCGTCAATATTTTATTGGATGATTTTTCTGCCGAAGCATCATTTTTTTGTTTGAAAATGTGGGTAAAGTTTTAATAATGTAGGGTAAATATGTCGCATACGCACAAATTTTGCAATTTTTTGTGTCACAAATATAAAATTACGATAAATGTATAGTACAAATTAGAATTTTTGGTCGCTTCTGCTCTTTCGCAAATTGTAAAGATAAGGGTACGATACAATAATATTTTAGAAACGTCTCGTATTGAAGTTTGAACGACTCTCGACGATCATCTCCACCGAACATCCTCGTCATCGCAAGCAAATCCCATCCTCCACGTCACAATCATAGAAGCATCCGCCAAAATCCACCCGCCTCCCATCCCCCGAGCGCGCGAGTACGAAACAAACGTCACACGCTCCGTCGTACCGCCACGTGCCCACGTCGCCTCTTTCCTCCCCCCACCCCACCCCACCCCACCCCTCTCTCTCTCTCGCGTCAGCGAGCTCGTCTCCCAAAACGGCAAAAGCGGCGTCGTCTTCCGGTGCTTCCAACACTACAATTACTGCCGCCATTATTTTATTTTAATTCCTCTCTCTCTCTCTCTCTCTCTCGTTCCCCAACACCTGTTCTTGCCTCGAACCTCCCTCGTCCTACTCCGAAGGCTGTTCGAAAACACCAAATTCAATCCAAATCGCCCGATCTCGCAGAGAGAGAGAGAGAGAGAGAGAGACAGAGACAGAGATGGCGAGTCGCACCAGCGATCTCCTGCAGCGAGTCGACTCGGCCCACCAGCTGGACCTCGACGCCCTCCTCCGCTACGCATCGGCGAACGTCCCCGGATTCCCCCTCGCTCCGCCGCCGTCTGCCGTCGCCGTCTCTCGGTTCGGGCACGGCCAGTCGAACCCGACGTTCCTCTTGGAGGTCGGGAGTGGCGGGGAGCCGAGGCGTTACGTCGTGAGGAAGAAGCCGCCGGGGAAGTTGCTGGATTTGGCGCACGCCGTCGATAGAGAGTTTCAGGTTAATGCTGCTGCTACTTGGGTGTTTCTTGGTCGATGAAAACGAGGTGTCGTTATGTTCGGTTTCTCTGTATGAATTTTGCTTTATCTGGGTACCCTTTTTTTTCTTTTTTTCTCGATTGGTCGACGTTGGACAGTGGATGTTCTGATTACCGTGGTGAAAGCAAATTCGTAGTCTCTGTCTGTATGGAAATTGGTGGATTGATCCACAGTCTGCCTAGAGAATAGCCAGACCCAAAAGACCGAATATTTTTAGCTTGGGTTATGCACGAGGCTCGATCTAGTCACTAGTTTGGTTCCCATTTGCAATAGGTACTCCGAGCTTTGGGTGCCCACACGAAGGTTCCGGTTCCTAAAGTATTCTGCTTGTGTACCGATCCGAGTGTAATTGGGACTGCATTTTACATCATGGAGTACCTGGAAGGACGTATATTCATAGACCCCAGTCTGCCGGTATGATCCTTCAGACTCAATTAATTTTTTCTTTTTGGAATCAGTGCCTGCACTAAAATTTTGCTACCCCCCTAGTCGGTGCCTGGCTTTCACTTTGTTAACCGTGGTAGCTTGATGCAGATTTCTGTTTTTTTTTTTACTTCTTCACTTCATATCAGGGTGTCACGCCGGATAGGAGAAGGGCGATATATGGAGCAACTGCGAAAGCTTTGGCATCTTTACATTCTGTTAATGCGGATGCTATTGGCCTAGAAAAGTATGGACGAAAAGATAATTATTGCAAGCGACAGGTATGCAAGTGAACTCTTACTAACTTCTGAACATTGTGATTGATGAGACAATGGGTATCCGATGTCCTCTTAGGAATTGTTGCTGTTGGAATCTTATATGGAACCTAATATTGTGTGATTCGATTGTCATATCCATTTGGATGCATGATATAGGTAGAGAGATGGGCTAAGCAGTATATCGCTTCAACTGGAGAGGGTAAGGCTAAGAGAAATCCAAAAATGTTTGAGCTGGTCAATTGGCTTCGACAGCAAATTCCTCAAGAAGATTCTTCAGGAGCTACAGCGGGCATAGTTCATGGAGACTTTCGTCTCGATAATCTTATTTTTCATCCCTTGGAGGTCTGGTATTGGAAAAACTTTTCATTTAAGATCGTTTTAATGTTAACGAAAGATACGAGCACTTGGACAACTCAATGTGCTTACTTTATTATTGGCAGTTCTTTTGCATAACATTTTGGAATTGAGTTTTTCTCATTTTTTCAATGGTGGCATGCTGGTTGAGTGGAACGAAAATGCTATCCAAAGATGTAAATCTTATAAGATTCTATTGGTGCAGGATCGAGTTATTGGTATTCTTGACTGGGAACTGTCTACACTTGGAAACCAGATGTGCGATGTTGCATACTGCTGCATGGTACTTAAATTCAAGATCCTAGTTCATTTCCTTGCATGAAAAGAACTTTTTCCCATTTGTTTTATTTTCTTTGGTAGAATTTTTTTCATCCAGTTGGGCGGTTCCTCTAATATTTAAGCTACTAGTGAGATTAGGCTTGAATAAGTACTCTATTTGTGCTGTCAAATGGTTAACTGTCGGTTTTTAATTTTTTTTTTGTAGCCCTACATTGTTGACCATGGGTTGAATAAAGGGTGCATAGGTCAAGGTTTTGAGCTTTCTGGAATTCCAGAAGGTATTCCATCCATGGCTGAATATCTGGCTGAATACTGCTCAGCATCTGTAAGTATACTTTCATTTTATATGTTTTTGATTGGTAGTGTACTTTTTATATAACTGATGATTCTTTTGCACACATCGATATTTTGAGAATTCCTGTTTTTTTCTGAGAGAACTCTCTTCCAGCTGTAGAGGATTTAAGTACGCTATTACAAATATAACTGTGGCAACTTTGCAGCAGCACTCTTTGCCCTTGGTTGCAGAGCATGATACCTTATACTGATTTCTTGGGTTAGATGAAACTGAGTGAACAACATATCACTCCATGGCAAGGCAAATTTGGTTTAGCAGTTTTCTTTTCTGTTGGTATTACTGGCTTTAGCAATAATGAAGTATATCTAATTGAAAATGCTACAAGCCTTGGGCCCTTGGTTTATTATACTTTGATTCACCCAAAATTTGGCATTCTGAAATCTTTTTGCTTGGTTATCTATGTGTTTGAGTCCAAGCGAAGGCAATTATATCAGAGCCATCCAGCGGCATTATTGGATTAGTCGGGTGCTTTAAGAGGCTAGGCCCTATACATTGAGCGCCATAAAAGAAAAGAGTACATAAGAAAGATTAAACTTTGGTGCTCATTTGGACATTCATTCTTGTGTGTGCTCACTTAGATGACTGACTACTGCGCTTTTGAAATTTGCATGGAAGGGCAAACCATGGCCTGCTGCTGCATGGAAGTTCTACATGGCCTTCTCATTGTTTCGTGCTGCATCAATATATACTGGAATCTACAGCAGATGGATCATGGTACTCCTAAAAACTCTGTGGCTCGATGGCCATTGTTTTCTTTATATGTGATGGACATGCATATGATGATGTAGGGCAATGCTTCAGGAGGTGAACGTGCACGGCATGCGGGTCAAATAGCTAATGACCTAATAGACTTTGTGTGGGCAATTATTGAACGGAAATCTGTGCTTCCTGAGCACCCTCCACCTGGTATAAACCTTCTTATATTTTGTTAACTAAGTACAAGGCTATGTATACACACCACCAGTTTTTCATACTTTTAGCTTGTTATTAATGTCCGATAAAGCATATTGAATCTCAAGACAGTACTCAATCCTAAGTCGTAACACGAGAAAGAAAATTGAACGTATCAACTAGTTGGATAAATCACATGGTATTAAATCTACCATGCGTCATGGTTCTGGCCGTTAGCCTAGTTCAAAGACCACACATCATGGTTCTGGCCGTTGGCCTAGTTCGAAGACCATGCTCTGTGTACTATCCTCGGTCACGAGTAGTACACCAGCTGATTCAAACGCACAACAACTTGATGCTAAGGTGCGTGCGCATTTCACCGGATCCGTTGTAAGGAAGAAAGAATGAAAATGGGTCACGGGAAAATGTTTACTCAGATGTATTAATCAACAGTACAAGTAATGCACATCAAGAAACTATCGAGATAGGAGAGTTTGAGTTGTTGAACCCACTAAAGAGCTTTACAGACATTATCTATTCTAACACGAGCAGACATTACAGGTGCTTCAGATGGTAGAGTATCGGACGGAAATTTCTAATAAATTTTGAGGCTTGGCAGAACCCTTGGTTGGAATAAGTGCGCAGCGCGTGGTCAAGATCATTCTTCTGTTAGGCTACTGGATTGCTTAGACTGTTAAATTAAATCTAGGAGTAAACTAAGAATAATGAAATCACAGGAGTCGGAGTGAGAGAAGCCCCAAAGCTTGGATATTTTAACCAACTGTTCAAAGCTTTCAGTGCACTTACTTGGTAATCTAAGATTAACTGGTAGAGTTTATGCGTGTGTTACAAGCACATCCTAGTGTCTGTATCGTGTGATAAAGTTAAAAAGATTCTTGTGTGATGGGTTAATCATCAGATTGACGAAGGCAACTTTTGGAAAGAGGGTGGTTATGCTTGGGATAATTTATGCAGAAATGTGTTGGTGGCCTCACTTCAAGACCCCTGCTCCCACTTGTGTCACAAGCTCATGTTGCAAAATTTTAAGTCTCATCAGTGAATATATTGATCAAACATTGCCAATGATGCTAAAAGCTTACTACCACCAACCACTGAACTTTTTAATCATAATTGTTGACCGAGTGTTTGGTCTCGTTATTCCATTTGAGCATTTTGCAGCATTTTGAGATTGTGTGTTATATATACTGGACCTTGATTAGCTTAGTATATTCTTTAAACTGTCTCCTAATTTTGTTTTCTGTTGGTTTTTGCCGGGCTTATTGTCTCCTTATCCAAATTTGGACCTCATATGTATCCTTCTGTCCTTTACTTCTTACTTTCCAGTTCCAAGATATCTTGGTTCCTTCACACCTGGTAATTATGGTGGAGAAAGAAGCTTCTCATTGGAGGGAGGGCGGTTTGTCCCTAATGAAAAGGTCTTGAACTTGAGAAACAAGCTGATGAAATTTATGGAAGATCACATATACCCTTTGGAAAATGAATTTTACAGACTTGCTCAATCTAATTTGCGATGGACTATTCATCCGGAGGAGGAGAGATTGAAAGATCTGGCAAAAAGAGAAGGCTTGTGGAACCTATGGATACCTGTATGAGTATGAGTATTTAGTAGATTTCTTTTGCTCTTTTACTGAGAGTGATGTCCCATAGGAAGGGTGCATTTGGTTCGTCTTTGAAAATGGGTTTGGGGCTCTAAAGGCCCTTGGGCAAATGCTAAGTGTTTGGTAGCTTTTTTGGAAGAGCTTATGGGTGATGCATTGCATTTTCAAATTCCTCCAAAGGCCCTTAGCCCAATGCAAGTCCTACCTAGTTTTGGTCTTTGAGCATTTCCGGAATGCTAATGCATTTTTGTCTTCCAACTTTGCCCTTGCTAAACTTTTGAAATTCTAGTTTTACCCTCACCATTTTCACTGGGCAGCCTCACGCGGCGTTGCCGGCGAGCCTCGCCTAAAGTCATGCAACCCTAGGCGGCCCTCATTAAGCCAAGGTCGTGGACCCTGAGCGGCACTTGGCAAGGGCTGCCGAGGTGGCACAACCTTAGGCGACGGCCGTCGGTGCCAGATCTGCCCAGCTGTGGCTTGCCGACGTCTGGCGGTCACAAGTAGAATTTTGAAAGTTTTTTCCATATAGCATTTAGACCAAAGTTAATTGCCATGGCACTTTTCAATTATACTTTATGAAACACTATTTGCGTAAAAAGCTTTTTAACCTAAAATCTTTGCGTTTTCCCCAAAGACTTTCTACAAATGCCGAACCAAATGTATCTGGAGTCTTCCTACTTAAAGCATAGCTATATAAGCTGTCTGACACTTGTTCCCTATTATCATATATGCAGCTTGATAGTGCCACTAGAGCAAGGGAACTAATTTTTGAAGGGAAAAGTTATGCATTCGGCAATGAGGCGTATGATCAGTTGTTAGGCGCAGGCCTCTCTAACCTTGAGTATGGCTACCTTTGTGAGATTATGGGCCAATCTGTTTGGGCTCCACAGATATTTAATTGCGGTGCACCGGATACTGGAAATATGGAGGTAAGATATGTATTGATTATTTAGGCAATGAACCAATTGCTCTATCTTTACTGCCTTTATCTTGTGATCTAGTTTGAAATTATCTTTGTATAATCTCTGGTTGAAATGGACCTATCTATATGGGACTTAAGCAGGGATGATGTGAGTTTGCTAGGCAATGGTGCACATAGATGTGGAAGTTTATATACATTTTTTGATTCCAGAGGGGGAAAATGTACAGTTTGGAATCTGCCATCATTTACGCATGTGTACTCTCAGTGTGCTTCACTTGCCATTTTAGCCATTTTGCACCATGGATATCTTGACATATGTAAATTTGTGGCATTTGGATTTTATGCCACTCTTGTTTTGTGTAGCATAAATCTGATAGTCACAATGCTTTTCCATTTAAATCAGGTATTGTTGCGATATGGAAATAAAGATCAACTAAATGAATGGCTTATTCCTTTGCTCGAGGGGAAAATCCGATCAGGATTTGCAATGACAGAACCACAGGTTGCATCTTCTGATGCAACCAATATAGAATGTTCTATCAGAAGGTAGGTTGATGGAGCATATCCCGGATAGGATTGTTGGTGATGCAAAAGATAAAGCTTGAATTTAAATATTGTCAGTGTTGTGTTTTTCCTGCTAAAAACTATTTGAAGTATGCCTCACCTGATTGGTTAAGCGTCTCCCACACTGTTGATGTCATTATTGGATTCTCCTCAAACGCGCCCGCCCCCCACCCCCACCCCCCCCCCAATTTTGAAGAAAACCACACGAAGAGATTGACTTTACTTGTCTGCATGCTCTCTTTTTGAAGACTAGGAGATTCGTACGTCATCAACGGTAAGAAGTGGTGGACAAGTGGAGCCATGGATCCAAGATGCAGACTTCTTATAGTAATGGTGAGCTCATTTGCATTGCTGTTTTGAGTTGGATTTGAGATTGCTTTTTACACAGAAATTGTGATGTCAATTGTCAGGGGAAAACTGATTTTTCTGCTGCCAAGCACAAGCAGCAATCAATGATTTTAGTGGATATTAAGTCTCCAGGTGTTCATGTAAAGAGACCACTCATGGTTTTTGGATTTGATGATGCACCTCATGGACATGCAGAAGTTTCATTTGAGAATGTATGTGTACCAGCAAAGAATATCCTTCTGGGCGAAGGTCGTGGTTTTGAAATTGCACAGGTAGGAATCAGGAGTCAAGTTTTCATTTGCTGGTAACTTAATAGCTCAGATGACTAATGTTATTTTGAGTCACCCGACTTAGTTCTCGGGAAATGTCATTGCTTGAATTATTTTGGGCAATTGAAGAACATATTTGCATTTTATTACTTAGGCAATTAATTGATATTTCTGTTTCTGTACCAGGGAGAGAGATGCTTTACTTGGGGAGATGTCTGATTGTTCATTTTGTAATGAGTTTTGTTTTTGGGATAGAAGGGTGTTTTTTTTTTTTTTTGTCTTTTTCTTTGGGAAGAGAAGAGGCAGGTTGGGGGAGGGGGTAAAGATGACATAGACAAAATATTTCCCGAGGACGCGGTACATATATGTTGATTGGATTCCCAACTTATTTTTTCTTGATTTTACTGACGTAGGTGCCGTTAATATCAAGATTGATGGTTGTCAGCTCCAGATATGGGTAATTGCTGATTTTAATAGTTCCCTAAATCATGCAGGGTAGGCTTGGTCCCGGAAGATTGCACCACTGCATGAGATTGATTGGTGCAGCTGAACGTGGCATGCATATGATGGCTCAAAGGGCTCTTAAAAGGAAAGTCTTCGGGAAGTTGATCGCAGAGCAAGGATCATTCTTGTCAGATATGGCCAAGGTAATTTATGGGTCAGAAAAAAAACAAGAGCCCATTCCTTTTTAAGCAAAAGAAGATTAGATGAAAGATTGACCTAAAAATAGAACGCAAACCATTTGATTAGTAGATAAACCATGAACGTTAGCACATACTCAGAGCGGAGTCCTTACTGGATATATCTCTGATTGTTAGATGATTGAAGTAGATGAGGTAGCGAACTTAGAAGCCATGTCAGATGAATGTCTACCGAAAGGTTAAAATGTTTATGATGAGTCTCGACGGATAAGTTTATTAATTATATGGATGAGGATATTGTTTTTGAAACAGAATTAGAGTTGTATTAGAATCAACATATGAATTAACTTTTTTTCTTGGTTAAAACAAACATTTTCTTTACTTTGTGGCATTTCGACATCGATACTGATAATGTCATTTGCATTGTGAAGTGTCGGATAGAGCTGGTTAGAACTAGACTGCTAGTTCTGGAAGCAGCTGACCAGCTTGATCGGCTTGGGAACAAGAAGGCCCGTGGAACCATTGCAATGGCCAAGGTATTTGAAAGCTTTTGAACAAGCAACCTTTTTGTGGATAATTATCATCCATTTGCTTGACCTGGTTCTGGATTTGCTTGTTTGCCATATCGAGCAGGTAGCAGCTCCCAACATGGCACTGAAGGTGCTTGACATGGCTATGCAAGTGCACGGCGGAGCCGGATTATCTTCAGATACTGTCCTATCACATCTCTGGGCCACGGCAAGAACTCTAAGAATCGCGGATGGTCCGGATGAAGTCCATTTGGGCACGATCGCCAAATTAGAACTTCAGAGGGCCAAACTCTAAGGAAAGCCTGGAGAAAAATCGAAGCAGAGCACCTTTTCCTAGATAAAGGTTAGAATACTCTGAAATGAAGCATGCCAATCATTCCTTGTGTAATGAAAGCAAATGATCATATATTCGTAACTTTTAGCTGGAATGGCTTTGGCTGCTTGAAATTAATCTTCTGCTGTTAATAAAAGCTTGAGAAGAATCAGGGAAGAAAAGGATTAATCACTTTGTAAGTGTGTATTCAATTAATGGCAGAATATACTGTAAAAGACTATGCTGGCAATGCCGGATTAAGTAATTTCTTCTTCTGTTTTCTTTTCAATAACACGATTGAGTCTTATACCGTGAAGGGGTCAGCTATCTTTTCCTTCTGGAAATTTTTTAGATGCAACGCGAGCGAAGCTATATATGATCATCTGTTTACACAGGTCAACTTCGTTATCCTTGATTTACACAATCATTAAGTAGACAAGAACCGTTTCTTGTACCAAAATAGCGATAAAGGTGACTTGTGCTGAATAGTTTTTCTTAACCTGTGTACCAATTGACTAATCCCCCCCTGGAATGAAATTTAATGCTTCTTCATAAGTAGTCGTATAAGCCATGAGATACTAGAGATTAGGGGTGTGCAAAATGGATTGCCCAAACTAGGAATCATCCGGACCGGATCGGACCATGGTTGGGTCCGGTTTTTGGGAGTATCAGTCCGGTTTCTGGTTCCTAAAAATGGAACCGGTGTCCAGAAAGTCGGGTTCCCGGTTCCAAGGAGGAACCGGATCAACTACATATATATATATATATATATATATATATATATATATATATATATATATTTTCAAAAAAATTAGTAAAATACGAACTAAAACCTAAGAGAACTTCATTGATAAAAATTAATAAAATGTGAACTAAATCATAAGTGAATTTCATTGATATAAATTCATTGACAAATAGTAAAATGTTAACTAAATCCTAAGTGACCGGTTCCATTAGACGGGATCGGGGTCTTAGGACTAAC
Organism: Syzygium oleosum; assembly: GCF_021117445.2. Taxonomy (NCBI): domain Eukaryota; kingdom Viridiplantae; phylum Streptophyta; class Magnoliopsida; order Myrtales; family Myrtaceae; genus Syzygium; species Syzygium oleosum. The sequence goes on along the minus strand of NW_026607542.1, from coordinate 377,834 downwards.
CGGTCTGGTCCATGGTTCCCTATTTTGGGAACCGGTCCAGTTCGGTTCCGAGGTGAAATCGGGAACTGGACCGGGAACCGATCATCCCTATTAGAGATCATGCAGGTAATGTCGTGGGATGGAAACAAAAAGAGAATAGGCTTTCAATAGACGATAATGAGCAAATGAAATATAAAGATTCTCAATAGAAACTCTTAAAATTAAAATTAACTTATGTCACTCTTACAATATGTATCATTTATCATTAAGGGATTTTTCTCGAGTGGAGTGCTGGTTCTTTTTCTAACCACGAATCGGCTTTCACGGTCAATTGAATTCTAAATCTTTAGAAACTTTCATTTTAGTTCATATGAAACCGGCGAAACAGACCCTTGTGTCACGGAAAAAATAAAAAACTAGTTCCATATATTTTGTGCACCGTAGTTAGTATGTACGTGCTACAATCTATATGACAAACAAGTCTATACAATGCTTTTTTCTCTCCGCCTAATGACAGGGCAATGGATGAACCCATCATCATCCCATCGAGAAATAAATGGCAAGCGGCCTTCGTTTTATCACGGCATATCAATTTGACACCATCAGTTTCAATGAGGGGACTCGAAACCGTATAAAGTTAGCCTCAAACAAAGAGAACCCTTCATTGCAACTATCCGTTTTAGCAAAGTAACAAACGGGAAAACCAGAACAACCGTCTCTTCTATCTCGGAAATCAAATGTCACCTGAGGTTTCCCAACAGAAAAAACTGTCACTTCCTATGCTTCTTTCCATTTCTGTCTCATCTTTTTTCCCTTCCTCACGTTCAAAAACAGCGCCCCCCTCTCTTCCCATAACCTATTAAAGCCAGAGAGCCATAGGAGGATCAGAGATCCCGACAGATGAAGAAGAGAGTCCCAAGACCTCTATTGACATTCATCTGTTTCGTAGCTAATTTCCGATAGTCCTCGATTCCGCGATCATTCCACTAGTTTGTTGTATTTTTCAAGTGAGTGGAAGTGTGGGGAGGGAAAAAAAAGATGAGCGGATATGATCGCTTCTCCGGCCCTACATGGCGAGGAAAGCGCACAGCATACGCCATTGGCGGGGTTGGCATAGTATTTGTTGTGGCGGTGGTGATAGGCGTGGCCGTCAGCGCCAGCAGCAGAAGCAGCAGCTCCAGCCAATCCAGTGCCGGTACCAGCGGCGGGGTATCCACCTCGATGAAGGCTATCCAAGCCATATGCCAACCCACTGATTACCGGGAAGCCTGCATGAGTAGCCTTTCATCAGCGGGCGGGAACACCACCGACCCCAAAGACCTCATCCAGATGGGCTTCCAAGCTGCGATCAAACAAGTGAAAGCAGCGATTAAGAACTCCACTGTCGTGAAGGATCTTGCGAAGGACCCGAGATCCAAGCAGGCCCTGGAGACGTGCCAGCACCTCCTGGAGTACTCGATTGACGACCTCCAGAGCTCCTTCGAGAGGCTGGATGGGTTCGATGTGAGCAAGCTCGACATGTACATGGCCGACCTGCGGGTCTGGCTCAGCGGGGCAATCACATTCCAGGAGAGCTGCCTGGACGGCTTCGAGAACACGACAGGCGCCGCCGCGAAGAAGATGAAGCAAATCCTCCAGAGCTCCAGGGAGCTCACCAGCAACGGCCTCGCCATGGTCACTGAGATCTCCTCGCTGCTCAGCTCGTTCAACATCCCCGGTTTGAGCCGGCGCCTCCTGTCTGAGGAGCAGGATGGTTTCACCGAGTTCCCATCGTGGGTGGACAAGGGGCGGCGCAAGCTCCTCGCGGCAGCACCTGCGGACATCAACCCCGACGTGGTCGTGGCCCAGGACGGGAGCGGCAAGTACAAGACCATCCGTGAGGCTCTGAACGACGTTCCTAAGGAGAACAACAAGACCTTCGTCATACACATCAAGGAAGGAGTGTACAAAGAGAAAGTATTGGTAGACAAGAAGACGACCCATGTCATGATGGTCGGTGATGGCCCCACGAAGACTGTGATCACTGGGAGCTTGAACTACGTCGATGGAGTCCAAACCTGCAACACCGCAACATTCAGTACGAAAGAGAAAATACATCATTTAGCATTTTCACCTGAATTCTTCATTAATTTCATCTACAAGACAAGGGCTAATAAACCAAGTCAACTTATGTTTCAGCTGCCATAGGAAGCAACTTCATAGCCAAGGACATCAAGTTTGAGAACTCGGCGGGCGCCGAGAAGCACCAGGCCGTGGCACTACGCGTCCAGTCCGACATGTCCGTGATCTATAATTGCCACATGGACGCCTTCCAGGACACGCTCTACACGCACGCCCACCGCCAGTTCTATCGTGACTGCACCATCTCCGGTACCATCGACTTCATCTTTGGCGATGCGCTTGCTGTCTTCCAGAACTGCCAGATGTTCGTGAAGAAGCCCCTCGAGAACCAGCAGTGCATCGTCACTGCATCGGGACGCAGCGAGCGCCGCTCCGCCTCCGCCATCATCCTCCAGAACTGCACCATCTCGGCTGACCCCGCCTACTACCCCCTGCGGAACATCAACAAGGCGTACCTCGGTCGCCCATGGAAGGACTACTCGAGGACGGTCATCATGCAGTCCCAGATCGATGACCTGATCCAGCCGCAAGGTTGGTTGCCATGGATGGGCGACTTTGCACTCAACACGTGCTTCTACGCGGAGTACGGGAACAGAGGGGCCGGCTCGGCGACGAAAGAGAGAGTGAAGTGGCGCGGGATCAAGAACATAACCGCGCAGCACATCACCAACTTCACACCGAAGGTCTTCTTCAAGGGTGACGCTTGGATCACCACCACCGGAGTGCCTTACAGTCCCGGGATCATGACTGCTTAAACGGAGCTCAAACCAAAGAAGAAGATCGTTACGTGTTTTATAGGCGTAGTTGTTAATGTATGTTTTTTTTTTTTAGGGGAAGCTGACTCCTGCATTTCAGCTTTCAAGTTTTTGTTGCGAGAGATGGGAGAATGATGGTCATGTAAATTCTACTTCCTACTGCTTTTTTACTTATAATATACGTAAAAACAGTCGGTCAAAGTGATTAATTTGAATCGTATGTCCAAGATTCTCTCACAAAAGCTCAATTAGAGAGACTCGTTTTTACTTGTAGAGCTAATTTTTGGAGAAAGTAGTTGAAAGGGAAGCACACAAATTGAACGATGAAGCAATTCAAAGAGAGATTGCTGTTTAGAAACGTCTAGCTATATACCTCGATATGAATTTGTAATGAGGCAAATTAAACATAATAAGCCCTAGGCTAAACCACGTATCTCTATCATGCATGACTTGCCAAGTAAGAAAAAGGCTACGGCATAAGGAACAAATACAGATCAGGAAATAAAGTTGCTTCCAATGGAGAAACTACATAGTCTCAATTTTTGCGCGCGTGCACACCAATAATAACAAGGGTTAATATCATGAAAAACCCCAAACTGGTATGCGTGTGACAAATTTACTCCAAATTTATTTTTTGACCACCAAAAGCCCAAATTGGTACACCCGTGACAATTTTATCCTCAGTTAGTTTCCGTTAAATTTTACTGTCAAATTGCTGAGTTGGATGACACGTGGAAGTCAACGGGTCTACTAGTTTAGGGTTTTACGCTTCCATTTGTTACAGGTGTACCGATTTATGATTTTCGTGGTATTAATCCAATTTAACGGAGGATAAATTTGTCACAAGTGTACCGGTTTGGGGTTTTTGATGGTAAAAAAATTAGTTTTTGGTAAATTTTGTCACATGTGTACCAGTTTAGGGTTTTGATGGACAAAAATTAATTTAAGGTAAAATTGTCACATGTTTACCGATTTGGGGTTTCATGGTATTAACCCTAATGACAACAATCTTAATAGTAACGATTCCCACTCTACACTTGTAGTCTTCAAACCCATCAAAGAATTTATGTACCTTGTTTGGCCACCTTACGAAAACAATCCCCAAACACATTATCCTCCAAATATAGTTTCGTTAGGCATCAATGTCTTTGTCATGAGACAAGTCGAGAACCTCAAAATACTCATAGCAAGCCAAACTTTTGCGTTTAGTGAAATTCAAACTTATCAAGATTCGGCTAAAGGATCATAGATAGCAACTCCTTTGGGCATTCGACTTAAGAATCGTTGGATCGACACAAAAGATGCATCTTCGAGTTTTTCCTAAATGACAGAACTTGAAAGTCCTCGACGTAGCACCTCGAATTTTGCAAACCAGGGTCGCTAGCTAGTACCGCCTTCGCTGCCCAAATTAGAAGATCACCCCGTCGACCCCAACAAGAGAGACCATAGAATTAGCTAAATGGGCTTTTATAATATGCGGTTCAAGAGCCACAAACCTTTTTGTTAGTGCCAATTTGCCAAGGCCCCGACGAAGCATTTTCATCTGATAAAAAGAAAATGGCTTAACACTACGAAAAATTTCAAATCGGTATACTTATGAAAAATTTACTTTGAATTAATTTTTTAACCACAAAAAACCTCAAAATGGTACACCTATAATAAATTTACCAAAAACTAATTTTTTGAGCACCAAAAACCCCAAACAGGTACATTTACGAAAAAATTTACCCTTCGTTAAATTAAATTAATACAACGAAAAATCACAAATTGGTAAAAATGTGACAAACAGAGGGGTAAAACTCCAAACTGATATACCCATTAACTACCACATGCAATTTAACTTAGCAATTTGACTGTAAAATTTAACGGAAACTGACGGAAAGTAAATTTGTCACAGGTGTTACAATATGGGGTTTTTTGTAGTAAAAAAATTGGGTAAATTTGTCACACTTTTACCAGTTTAGGGTTAATACCGAAAAAATAATTTCCTCGATGTTAAGAACCTCAAAACTTGGGGAAATTCCAAATAAGGACTTGAAATGGACTTTATGTCAAATAAGGATCTGAAGTGGCATATTAGTCTCAAATAAGTGCTTGAAGTGACCATGCCGGTTTCAAATAATGGTTTGACCTCGCCAGTTACTGGCCAGAGAAATATTTTGGCCGATCAAGGGCATTTTTGTCCAAAAAAAATTTCAATTTTAAATAATTTTTATTTTTCTAGTTTTCTCTTTGTCTTTGCCGGTGGCTGGTCGCCGGCCACTAGCGATGTCACGTCTCGACCCGAAATCAAGATTTGATGCTTATTGATCAATCCCGATCCGTTCGGACTCATGACTCGCGGAAATAAGTTTGTGCGTCCCGTTCATTTTAATCAATGCGCATGCGGAAGCAAAAATAAACGAAACATCACAATAGCAACATAAGCAGACTTCGCACGTTATATTTACATGATACGTGCTTATTTTCACAAGCCCTACTCTCGGGCCATGCAAACCGCACACATATATTTTACATGCCCATTTCAAGGGCGATTCCGAAAAACAAGCCAACTCTCGAACAAACAAAACTTTGGCTTGGCTTAGGGTTCCTAACTCCACTACGGCTTCTCGCTCCTCGCTCCTTGGTCCTCCCGCTCCCCGTCCGTTCGGCCGTCCCACGCTCCACCCATGGCCTCTCCAGAGCCGGCCCGCCTGGTCCGCTGAACGGCCCGTTGAACCCACATAGGGGTCCAACCCACTCTCCATTTGCGAGGCAATACCATGCCTCGTACGGGTGGGGAACTAAGTCCTCACGGCCTTCATCAACCATAACATACGTCGTGATCCGACGATAAGCGCGACCCTCCGGGCATCTATTATAGTGAGCAATTCGGCTCTCATCTCGATAGGGTTGCCAAACAGGTCGGGGGAGATGCCATACTATGGACCTGAAAAGAGAAAAAATAACGGGGAGTGAGTCGGGGAGACTCAATAAGTGAAAACACTAATATCAAGCGAGGATGAGACAATCGCCATTCACATTTATTGGCTCTTACCGTACCGGCATCGATGACAAATCAATAGCAAAGTTCGTGCTACGAAACAACAAAAGAACATCAAACATGATTATCACACGTGAGCATCACTTGTTAAAGAAAGAACAAGCTATAATCGACCAAGAAACCAAGAAACGGCCCAAGCAAACGTATCACAACTTCCTTTCCCGATATTAGGGAATTCACTTACACAACGTAACACTAGAACACGAGAGACTAAAGAAAGCAAGTGGCTTGAGCACGGAAAAAGGCTTGAGTTCGGGAAAAAGGGGATCTCGGGTGGTTCTCGGGTGTGACTTTCTAGTTGGCTGAAAAAAGGAAAGGTTGGTGGGGCTTCTTTCGGCGTGAATCAAGGAAGCAAGAAAGTAAAAGGAGAAGATGATGGCTGGTTGGGGGGCTTCTTCACGTGAGCTTCTTGCTCATTTATAGACAAGCCAAGCTTGGAGAAGAAGCAAGGCAATAATGGAGGGCTTCCAAGTCAAAGAAGCCTTAATGGCACTAATGAACTAGGGCCAAAAGAAATGATGAATGGCTATTAAGTGACTTAAATGTGGCCTTATCCTCCTTAGTCTCTCTCTCTCTCGGCTTCTCCCTCTCTTGGCCGACTCTCTCTCTCTCTCTCTCTCTCTTGGCTCCCTCTTCCTTGGCCGACTCCCCCCCCTTTTGTTTTATGTGTATTATTGATGACCACGAGTCACCTTGCATGCAGCCTTAATAAGGCTGAACATCTCACCTGCCAAGCAATAAAGGAGGGGGACACTTAAGGGGGTTCAATAATAATGGCCTTAAATGGCTTTTAATGAGCATTTGACTTGATCAACAATTTTTGTCTTCTTATCCTCTCCATAGCTGAACCGTGAGAGACTTCCTAAGTATGCAGGTTTCATTCCCAACTACTTGGGCCAATCGGTTTACACAAAACCGACTAATCAATACTAACTTAGCAATCTCACATCATACTTGTTATGTTAATTTTCCGAGGGTTTTTTTTTCCACGCTTGGTATACCCGTTCAATACGAGATTTGGTGTAGAAAGATCTCCACATATGGTCAAGTATGACCAATCAAAGATTTAAGTCCATTGGTGTCCAATTCGGGTCAGCCGGGTTGCCCAGGCGCATGCCCTGTTTGATCGGGCCTGACCGGGTGCATGGCCTGGCACGCTGCCGAGCCGTACAGGCGCATGACCGAGCACATGGCCGGGCGCGTGGCGGAGAGCACAGGCATGGTGCCGGGCTACACGAGCGGCGCGACGAGCACGACGCCAGCTGCACGAGCAATGTGCCGAGCACAATGCTGACCCGCACGAGCAAGGGGCCGGTTCATGGGTCTAACACATCCATTGGCTTATGCATGGGCACAAGGCATGGCTCATGCCCAAGTCCATTGGGCACGGGACTAGATCGGAACTAGATCTGACGGGCACATTGCCTGGCACAAGGGTCAGGCACAATAACTGGTACACGACCGGATACATAGCCGGTTTGTGGCCTAGCTGACGGGCACGATGGCCGGTCATGTCTGGGCACGAGACTTGGCAGGAACGGCTGGCACATAGCCGAGCCCGCGGCCTAGCCATTAGGCTCATGGCCCGGCACATGGCTCGTCCATGGCCTACCCGACCTAGTGCGACGATCCGTGGCCGATTCGCGACCGGTCCACGTTCGAGTATCAACGACTCATGGTCGATCCTCGATTGTCATATGGTCTTGTGGAATCTAGTACCCCTGTGACATTCCGAATTTCGATCAATTTTTGGGATTTATAAAACGTATATTTCGTCGGTGCGCTTATAGTTAAATCTCGCCCAGAACTGATCACTCTCGGGTTATTTTTAAATTTAGGATTTTGCTAAAATCGCACTCGATCGAATTTGACCGTTATTTAGAGCACGAACTTTGGTGTCGAATTTCTCGGAGTTTTGTGACGAATTCAATCGGACAGTGTCGATATTATTGTGGCCAGCGTCGAGATTGCCCAGAATCATCGAAAAGTGAAATTTGGACCGGGTTTGGATTTTCACTAGTAGACCTCCCTCTTAGTATTTTTTAGTTAGTGTTTTTGATTTTTTTTCCTAATTTATAAATTAGGGTTTTTCGTGGACCGTCGGATCGACTTCGAGTTTGAACGTGGACCGTCGGATCGCACTCGAGTGGATTTGACTCTCTCTCTCTCTCTCTCTCTCTCTCTCTCTCTCTCTCTCTCTCTCTCCTCTGCCACGCACCTTCTACGTGCGCGTCCCCTCTCCCTCCCCCAACTACGCATGTTCCCTCCCCCCCCCCATCTCCCCATGCAAACTCTCTCTCTCTTCCCTTCTTCCTCCTTTCCCTTCTTCTTCTTCTTCCCTTCTTCTTTGTGCAGCAACTCCTGCTTCCTTCTTCTTACTGCTCACCGCCCGACCGCCGCTCACCCAACCGCTGCTCGCCAGCCGTCCGCCTTGTGCCACCGCTCACCCAACCGCCAGGGCCACCGTCCGTCCAGCCGTTTACCCCTGGGCCGACTGCCCTTCTCCTTCCTTCCCCTCTCCTTCGCACGCGAGCAGCAAGCTCGCCGCCGCGTCTGCCGCGGCCCAGTGCTGCCGAGCCGCCAACCGGCCCGTCCTGCCTCGCCCAGCCACCTGTGACGCCACCGTGCCACCCCCGACCGCCGTCGGCTCCGCCATCACCGCCGCAGCCCTTCTCTTTTTCCCCTTCCCCTGTTTTGGCTCACCCTGGCTCCGCCTCGCCGATCGGTCGCCCTCGTCGCTATTGGCCATTGCCGCTCTCACCGGCAGGCCACCATCACCCCAGCTCCCCCTCTCGCCCATCGCCGCCCTGACTGCCCGTCACTGTCGACGTGCTGCCCCTCGCCTGTTCTCAGTCCTTAACCGAGTTCCCCCGCCGTGGCTGAGTCGCCCGGCCGTTCACCCGTTGCCGTCGCCGGCCGCCAACCCAGCTCGCCTAGGTACTCGCCAGCTGCCAGTCCAGCTCGCCGGCCACTCTCTTGCTCGCTTGGCCGTTGTCCCTGCCCTTGCCCAGCCGCTCGCCCGTCGCCGCCCGCCTGGCCGTTCGCCTGGTCGCTAGCCTGGCTGTGGCCAAGGGCTGTGCCGAGCCGCTTGCCCGCTATGCCCTCGCCGGCGCCGAACCGCCGCTACCCCGACCGGCCATATGGCCCCCTTGCCGGTTTTCCTTAGGCCAAAACCTAGGTAAGTAACTCCCTAAATCCTACTTAGTACTTTGGATATTATTAGACTTGTTTAGGGGTGATTAGTGTTGGTTTAGTGACTAAGTTAGGTAGGGATTAATTAATTGAATGTGATTGGTTTATGGATTATTGTGGTGGTGATTTTGTGGCTAAATTAGTGATCGATCGAGATGGGTTCAATGACTGAGTTGTAGTGGCGTTTATGGGTGAAATTGGTGTTTGAATGTGGTCGACTTGAAGGTCGGGTTGGTAGGCTAATGTGGTGAGCATGACTTGAATTTGAATAGTATGACGTGTTAGATTGGTATTGGCAAATTGTGTTGAGGCGTGGTTACGCGGGACTAAGCTCGGATTGATCGGAGGGCTGCCAACCTGAGGCGTGGTTACGCGGGTGTGGCTAGAAAGGCAAGAAATGACCTGAGGCGTGGTTACGCGGGTCGAGAGAAATGTCTTGAGGCGTGGTTACGCGGGACTAAGCCTGGATTGATCGGAGGGCTGCCAACCTGAGGCGTGGTTACGCGGGTGTGGCTAGAAAGGCAAGAAATGACATGAGGCGTGGTTACGTGGGTCAAGAGAAATGTCATGAGGCGTGGTTATGCGGGATTGAGCCCGGATTGATCGGAGGGCTGGACCTGAGGCGTGTTGACGCGGGTCGTGGATAGTTGGTTGGACACGCATGCGAAATGTGTTTGGTTAAATTGGGTGAATGTAAGTGGTTATGGCGCTCGAGTGCTTATGTTATGTTCTTGAGCTATTATTGCATTATTGTAATTTGACTAATGCGCGGAGTTGGCGGGTGATTTGAGGCGAGGTAAGTGTGCATGAGAATTCTATTATGTTGATTGCTAGATCGCATGTTGGGACTCGTCTGGGTACGCATTGGCCTAGGTGGGGTTTAGATTGTCTACTTATTGAGATTTATTCTCATTGTTGTAGTGCAAACCATTTCAGATCCCCGACCCCGACCTTGATCATGCCGTCACCTCGGCGTTTTGGGGTCCCTATGCATACAGTGCATGAGGAGACCGAGTATCCAGTAGGTCCAAATTAGACTTACATTAGGCACCTCACTACAGTCTAGGTAGATGTGGGCTTAGAGGACTTGCAGCGCCACACTTACCTGGCCTGGTTTTATCGTGACGGGTTGGAGCTAGTTGGCTCAATCAGGGGTTTTGAGGGACAGTAGCACGGCAACGAGGATGCCGTGGATTGGGAGCCCGAGGACGTGAATGCTCCTGATGGTGAGATTCTGGACGCCGAAGATCCCCCGGAGAACCCTGGTCTCGAACCCGAGCTCGTACCAGAACCTATAGCGCCCGCGGATCTCGAGCTCGAAGAGGAATTTGAGGAGTCCGAACCTGAAGAAGAGCCCGAGTCTATGCCAGAGCCCATGGAGTCCGAGCCGAGAAGGAGCCGGATAACAAGGAAGAGCTGATCGATATCAACTCTGACACGGAGTCGGAGTCTTCAGGGTCTGATTCGTTTGGGTGCTGGGCTTAGAACCTTTTTTGGTAGAGCCCTTTTGTGCAGCTAGCTAGCTTACCCTACCACCTGTCCCTTTTTTATGATAATGGTGGATGCTAACCCTAGGAGCCTAATATCTGACTGTTTTCCATTGTTATGAAATTATTGTTTTGTGCTATTACTATCCATTTGTCATTGTCTTTTGTCTGGGTTGTTTTATTTCGCTTCCGCTTGCGTATTCATGTGGTTATTTCGTTTGGGTCGGTGACGCGTCCTTGGACGTCGTGTTCGATACGACCGCCATAGGGGTGTCGCAAGCCCGTTAGGGTCTGGGGCGTGACAACCCCGGAATTAACTCATGGTCATCCGTGACCGATGCATGGCTGTATGGTATCACCCGCGACTGACACATGCCGACACCGAATTGATCGATAATTATCCCGGACCGTCCCACTAATGGCTCTTATGGTCGAAGGGTCACTCCACGGTCATATCACCTTAATCGACTTGCGTGATTAGGGAGTCATTCCACTGTCGATCCTTCGGCCAAGTCATGGATAATCTTTCGATCGAATCATGACCAACTCTCAGTACACTCATTCCGACCATATTATCTATTCCATTATCGACCCTTGACTCGACTACTCGCCTATTCTATCACCATTTACCTTTGGCTATCTTAGTCCCAAATTTGGGGATGTCACAGGCGAAGCCTGGGAAGGCTGGGCGAGGGTGACTCACCCACCCCAATTTGGCGAGGGCCACCTTCGCCGGCAATAGGCGAGGCCACCCTCGCCAACCATGGGCGAGGCTGACCCTCGCCAGATCTGGACAGGGGTCTCGCCGACCACCCCTTGCCCAGGCGAGACTAGCCTTTGCCTATGGCTTTTGAGGGTGGCCTTGCCCAAGTGAGACTCGCCTCGCCGTCCCTTGCTGGCAACTAGTGAGGTGACTCTCGTCCAGATCTGGTGAGGGCGGCCTCGCCCAGGCGAGGTTGTCCCTCGCTTGTTGCCGGTGAGGGTGGCCCTCGCCAGATTGGGCGAGGGTAACCCTCGCCCAGCTCTTCCCGGGCTTCGCCGGTGGCCGGCCATCGGTAAAGACAAAAAGAAAACCAGAAAAAAGAAAAGCAAGGAAAAATGAAACAAAAAAAGAAAAAAAAAGTCAAAAAGTTAAAAGACAAAATGCCCTTATAATTCGGAAAGTCAGACCCTTTTTTGAAATGGATATAATCACTTCAGTTCCTTAATTGAAATAAAATCTATTTCAAGCCCCTATTTAAGAAAATGAGAGCATTTTAGGCTCTTATTTAATATAAAATTCACTTTAAATCTTTATTTAAAAAAATAATGAGACTTTAGGCCCTTAATCGAAAATTTTCATACCCTTCCCTTTGAAATTTTTCCACGCAACTTTAAGGTGAAGTCAAATCTTTTCGTGAAGTCGCCAAAAAAGAAACGGAGAAAAAAGAAAGAGGAAAAAGATATGGAAAAAAGAATATCCTATCAACGGGACTCGTGATTTTTCAACATTGTCTGCTACTGTCCTGTCGCGAACTTAACCTCTGCCCATCATCTCCCGACTTTGTCCCCCATGCGCGAGCTTGTCGTAGCTCTCCGTCTCTCTCCCTCCTCGTAATCATCGTCATCATCATCATCAGTTCGCACAAGATCGAAGGAGCAGACGCTCTCCGCAGCCAGCTTGCGCTCGGACAGTCTCAAGGAAGAGAAGATGGAGACCATAAGGCACCGCACGGTGAAGGTCAACGGCGTGAGCCTCCACGTGGCGGAGTGCGGTGAGGGCCCCCTTATCCTCTTCATCCACGGGTTCCCGGAGCTCTGGTACACGTGGCGCCACCAGATCCTCGGCCTCGCCGCGCTCGGCTTCCGCGCCGTCGCCCCCGACCTCCGCGGCTACGGGGACTCCGACGCGCCGGCCCCGGCGGACGCCTACACGGCCCTCCACGTGGTGGGCGACCTGGTGGCCCTCCTGGACGCGGTGGCGGCGGAGGAGAAGGCGTTCGTGGTGGGCCACGACTGGGGGGCCATGATGGCGTGGTACCTGTGCCTGCTCAGGCCCGACCGGGTCAAGGCTCTGGTCAACCTCAGCGTCCCGTGGATGCCCCGGAACCCCGGGAGGAAGCCCCTCGACGGCTACCGGGCCGCCTGCGGCGATGATTACTACATCTGCAGATTTCAGGTTCTCGGTTCTTTATTGCGTGTGTTTTCTTTCCCCTGTCGTTGCTTTGCTTGCTTATGTTTTCTGCGGGGCCGATTGGATGCACTCGTGGAAGAACATGCTTAGCAATGAATTCCAAATTGCAAATCTCGAAATGCTGACTACCATATCCAGAAGAAGAGTTTATATATTGGAAATTGTAATGTATACTGCTTTCTATACACATGATTTTCCAATATGTCTGCGTTGTTTGACCGCAGGACTCACCGAAGCTAAGTTCGATTTCATATCTCCAAATGCTGGACTTGCGAAGTATATCTTGTAGATTTATCGGAGGATTAGTCTGGTGTTAGTAAGTTTGGACTATCGCTGGCATGCCTGTTTGTCTGTCACACGACTTCTTTAAACACCTAACTGGGTTGTCGTATCGACTTTTACACTACATTTGATCTCGGGATCATGCGACACATTTTCCTTTAGGTATTTGATCTTCTCGAGCTGAGTTAGAATCGAGTGAACATAACGATCGTAAAGTTATATGATTTTTGTGTAGAGATCAATCGTGACAGTAGTAAAATCAGATTGAGTCCATTTTAAAGTGCATAGAAGCCACCATAATTGTGATCATAATTTCGTTAAGTGCAGGAACCTGGAGAGATCGAGGCCCAGTTTGCAGAGATGGGGACACGGAGAGTCCTCGAGGGGATGTTGACATACCGCATTCCCGGCCCGCTTTTCTTTGTGAAAGGGAAAGGGTTCGGGCACCAGGTGGACGACCCCGTTGTCTTGCCTTCGTGGCTGAGGCGGGAGGACATTGACTATTACGTCGACAAGTTTGAGAAGAAGGGCTTCACTGGAGGGATCAACTACTACAGGAACTTCAACCGGTAAGCTACTACTTTCCCCAGGACAATCAATCTGATCTCTTGTGTGTATGGGCACAAGAGGAGGGAGGAGATCGCATCGTGCTGCGAGAGTTGTTGAGCTAACGCATAACTTGCAAAAGCTGCTGTATACTTGAAATTCACATTGCTCTGAAATTCCGTGGAGTTTGGTACAAAACTTAGATATACTCCTCTCCACACTGTGCAATCCATGATCTGCAAGGAAGGGTGTCTATATATTTTCACCAATTTAGCTACAGTTTCAGCATGATTTTCGCGGGATCGATTGGTTTAGCTGGCCAATAGGGAAGTAGGAATCAAGGAGTTTTTCTTGATCAGTAGCACACATATCTGATCCCTCCAGTGTATAACGTTAGACAGTTTTACTTGGGGAGTATCTTTGTGCAATTATTTCCTCGACTGTGCTTTTTCTTTGCTTCTTATGAATTGACGTTGCAGGAACTGGGAGCTGATGGCACCATGGGATGGGGCTCAGGTGAAAGTGCCTGTAAAGTTCATTGTGGGTGAGCTTGACCTGGTTTACCACATGCCAGGCGTCAAAGACTTTATACACAAAGGTGGGTTCAAGAAGACGGTCCCTCTCCTGGAGGAAGTGGTGGTCATGGAAGGTGTGGCCCATTTCCTCAACCAAGAAAGGCCTCATGACATCAACCAACATATTTATGACTTCTTTAGCAAGTTTTGAGGTCGCTTCTTGCCCCATCATGTGACAGGTCGGGGTCTTCGTAAAGTCTGTCCTCTGTGTGGCATAGCATGGTAACGTTGATAATGCAATCTATGACGATGTATCAAAATAAAATTACTTATCCTAAAGTATGATGGATAAGTGCATTTCACTCCGAAATCCTTATCCTAGAGTATGATATATCCCCACATGAAGTACTGAAAATTAATGTCTTTAAGGCTGCCTTTGTATGATTTTCAACTATCCACATCTTAATTGATTGGTTTAACTATCCACCTCTCCTGGAGGACTGGTTCACGTGTATGATCATATACCAATCACATAAAACACACGACACTAAAGTCTAATCCGACATGAAATGGGACATCTAAACGAACAAATGACGAGGGAACGAGCTCGAACAAGGCACAAGGCTCTTGGCCAAGCATGGTATTATCCTTGGCCGCGTCTCTTCAAGTGAGATTCCAACATGTACGCACACGAATAACATGAAAAATGGCTACATAAGGCATAAAACACCCTAATATGATGAGATATGACAAGTACCTGCTCTTCTTACGTGCTCGCGACTCAAGCCCCTTCTCATTATCTTCCTTGGTCCCGTTGTCGCTATTTCCTCCTGCCTTAATAGAGGGATCCAGTTTACCGGCACTAACATCCTCAACTGTATCACTTTTATGTTCCTGAGCAGAACCCAAGCCTTACGCTTAAAAGCTTAAAAGCTTAAAAGCTTTTAACCCATCTTCATCTGAGAAAAATTTAAAGAACGGAGAAGATTTCTAGCTTAAAAGCTTAACAGCAGTAATTCTTGTTTCCTACCTCTTCCAACCTTAGTTGATCCTTATCATGTCTTCAATTTCAACTGTCAGAGACCTTCAAAGAGATTACTAGATCCTTAGCCATCGCTTGCTACAGCCAATCGAATGCCTCTTGACATCGATCCGTCCACTCACACGGCTTTGCCTTCTTCAGCATGTCTGTGAGTGGCATGGTAATGCTTGAGTAGTTTTGGATGAACCACTGACAGTAATTAGTAAGGCCAAGAAATGACCACAACTCTGTTACCTTGGTTGGTGGTTCCCACTCCATGTGATTGCCCGGATCTTTGCCGAATCCATGCGCACTCGTCCACCCCTAATGATGTGCCCTAGGAATGGCACTTCTCGTGACACAAACGAGCACTTCTCGTGCTTCACATATAGGTCAGTCTCCCGTAGTACTTTGAAGACTTGTCTGAGGTGCTCGATGTGCTCCTTGAGCATCTGGTTGTATACCACAATATCATTTAGGTAAACCACAACTATCGATCAAGGAATTGGTAGAGTACCTTGTTCATCAGTGTGTGTAATGTTGCCGGTGCATTGGTCAAGTTAAAAGGCATGACAAGGAACTCAAATGAGCTATATCGTGTCACACATGCGATCATTGGCTCATCCCATTCCAAAATCCACACTTGATAGTATCCTAATCACAAATCGAGCTTCATGAACCACTATGCTCCGTCAAGTTGGTCGAACAAATTGGTGATGAGTGGGATTAGGTACTTGTTCTTTATCATTAGTTTATTCGATGCCCGGTAGTCGATGCACATCGTCAATGATCCATCAAGTTTCTTCTGGAATAGTATCGGGTGCCAAATGGAGCATTCGATGGTTGGATATTATGACATCCTGAAATTCGACCCTTTTCGAGATATATGAAATGATTATTTCATCGATGCACTGTTAGTTAAATCTCGCTCCGAATTCATCACTCATGAGAGGACTAATCAATGGGGAAAGGCTATTGAGGAATTAAGTATGCACGACTTGAGAACTTGACCATGGATTGACAATTCGACCATAAGGATTGACGAGGGACAATTTTGAGCCATGATAGACCGATCAATGAATAGTTATAGAATGATTCGCCAATAGTATACAATCGGATCGCGGGTGATTCTGCCCGACCATTGTATGGATTGCAAACGACCCTAAACCAATTCCTAATAATCGTGTACTTCGGAACTAGTGATTAACCCTTGCAATTACATGACAACCGAAGTCACCCATGACTCGAGAAAGCTTAAATGTGGGTTGATATTGAATCAATCACAGGTTGAATACGCGTAACTCCTAAATGCCAACCGTTAGTTTGAGATATACTAAAGTCGCAATTGATCGATTTGACCATGAATTAGAATTAAGTTGGGTATTGAACTTTGAAGGATTTCAAGACTAATCTATTGGACGTTGCCTTATTAAACCATTTGTTTATCAGTTTGCTTGAAATTCTTGGAAAAGTGAAATTTGGACCGGAATTGAGAAGCCATGAGGAAATTAGACCACGAGGAGAAAGAAAATGGCTCGGCCCATTTGTAAGCCCATTAAGCCTTTCAAGCCCATTTCTCTTCCAATTACCTGTTCAAGCCTAAGCCCAAGTTTGTTACCCCAAGCCCAAGCCTATGTGAATAGTGGTCATGAATAGTGCCAAGGGCTAAATTTACCAAATTGCCCCTCTCATATTCTCTTTATTACATTTTTGCCCTTGGATATTTACATTGGCTTGTTTTACAAGATTCAATCCTAGTCATTGATCTTGGCTTGTTGGGCAAGAAGTGATCTTGGCCATCCATCTTTGGGTGTGTCTTCATAGACACTTTTTTTTCTCTTCCTCACTCTTTCACTTCGGTCTTTCTTTCATTCTCTCCCTTAGTCATGGCCACGGGCCGGTTTTGGCCCGGAACCAGCCCGGGTCAAACCCGGGACCGGCCCGTTGATCGGGCCGGCGGTTCGGAACCGGAACCGGCCCGTGGTCTACGAGCCTGGTTCAGGTTCCAATAATTTTGGAACTGGCCCGGAACCGCCGGTTCCGGGCCCGGTTCCAAAAAAAAAAGAAAAAACCTTCTGCTGACACAGCACAGCAGCCCCACCCCCACGTTCCCACCCCCAGGCCCCACCTCCAGTCCTCCTCCTCCAAATCCCTCCTTCCCCCCTCCCTCTCCCCTGCGCCTCCTCCGCCTTCGGTCTTCCCCTTTTCTCCTCCGCCCGCCCCTCGTCTTCCCAGATCTGACCCCTGCTGCCGTCGCCCCCGCCCATGACCGTAGCCACCGACGCCGATGCCCCCTCCTCCTCCCCCCTCGCTACCCTACGCCTCCTTCCCTTTTCTCCTCCGCCCGCCCCCCGTCTCCCCAGATCTGACCGCCGCCGACGTCCCCTCCTCCTCCTCTCCCCACGACCCTGCCCAGCCTCCGGAGGAGGAGGACCCCCCCGCTCCTCCTCCCCGTCCCCGTCCCCATCCCCGTCCCCCTTCCGGCACCCTCCTTCTCCCCCTCGCCGCCGCCTCGGTCTCCCGCTTCATCTCCTCGCCGCCTTGAACCCCACCTCCGCCATCGTGGCGAAGGCCACGAAGCCCGAGCGACGACCGACGGAGGACCAGCGACCAGGTCTGCAATTTTTATTTTATAATTTATTTTATTAATTTTTAAATTATGAACCAGAACCGGTCGGAACCGAAACCGGCCCGGAACCGCCGGTTCCAAACTGGAACTGGAATCGCCCCTTGTGGTTCCGGTTTCGGTTCATACATGGCCACGAACCGAAACCGGCGGTTCCTGAACCGTGGCCATGACTACTCTCCCTTGCATTCTCTCATTCCCTTGTTTGGTCGACCACCACCAGCCACCATCACTGTCGCCACTAGCCACCGTCGCCGCCGTCCACTGTTGTGACCGCCATTGCCGAGCCGTCCGCCGCTTTGCCGCCACCATTGCTTAGTTTTTCTTTGGTTTAAGAGTAAGTTACTCTCTAAACCTTGGTTAGTATGATAGGTTGTTAATGGACTTGGTTTAGGGGGTGATTAGGGTGATTATATGTGGATTAGTTGATAGCTTATCATGATTTGGTTGACAGCTTATCATGATTTGGTTAATAGCTTATCATGAGTTGGTTGATAGCTTATCATGATTTGGTTGATAGCTTATCATGGGTTGGTTGATAGCTTATCATGAGTTGGTTGATAGCTTATCTTAAATTAAGTGATAACTTATCATGCATACTTGTCTTATATGGTGATAGGTTATCATATGATAAGGTTTGATTCTTCATGTGTATAAGGATGAGTTGTGCATGGTTTATGTGGTTTGGAGCTTCTTATACTATGGAAATTGGTTGCCCAATTTATAAACCTGGTTTGCAAACTTTTACAAGGATTTTCATGGACATATAAGTGAAAATCCCGAGGTGTCAGGTTTAAATGTCCAGTTTTATGAGTGGAATGGGCCAAGGGAGTTTGAAAAGTTTGATGGGTTTATTGTGTGTATGTGATCACGTATGAATTTATTACTGCATTTTTACGGGTGAAAGTTGCAGTACTTTGTTGTGTGAGCACGAACTACGTTTGCATTTGGCTAAATGCGGAGATGATAATGAATTGTGTGGTGGTTGTGCTTGTGTGATCACGTAACACCCTGATGCGTTTTACGCGGGGATTGAACCCGTCCCAATGCGTTTTATGCGAGATAATACCTGATTTCTCGAACGCCCGGAGAGTGTCCGGATGCCGAGTCACGGTAGAGGCCAGACCGATGCTCCTTATGGAATGCCATCCTAATGCCTTTAACGTGGGATGTTGTCGTGCCTGATGGGGCGGGGTGATGCTCGGTCATGCCGAAAGACCACTAACCTGATGCGTTTTACGTGAGTTGTGCCGTGGCCTGAGGATCGTTAATAATCTGGACTATCACGAGTGTGATGTGCAACGATGAGTGCTATGTGTCTGAGAATGATGAATGAGCATATCTGGATTATTAAATTGTGGCTATGGATGATGATGCAATGAGATATGTTGAATGTGCCTTTTGAACATATACATTGTTGTGGCCTAGTTATGCGCTCGTTGGAGCGATTGCCGTCGATGCTAGAATTGCATCTTTAGGGCGATTCAAAGGCAACGTATTCTCCTAAATGAGGTTTAGAGAGTTTACTTGCTGAGTTTATCTCATTGTTGTTGTTTAACTATTTTTAGACCCCTGATTATGAATCGACCTCCCACAAGGTTCGGGGTGCCCATGGACATGGGCGCGATAGTAGTGGAGTATCCGGTCGGACCAGATAGAGCATTTCAAAAGCATTCGACAACTGTCTAGGTTGATGAGGGGTTAACGATGTGGAAACCACTCGAATTTCTTGCTTGGTTCATAAGAGAAGGGGATGAACTATTTGGTCTGATTAGAGGTTTTGACGGACTCCCTGATGGTGGAGTTGGAGAGGAGGTTTGGGACCCTATGGATCTTGACCCTCCGGATAGAACTATTTATGATCTAGAGACCGATCCAGATGACATGGAGTCCGATCCGGAGACACCTCCTGGATACCATCAGTTTGGGTGATGGGTTTGGATGCCCTATCTTTTTGGCCGCCCCCTTTTGGTTAGAGGAGTTAGGTTAGCCCGACCACCCAATCCCTTTTGTATGTGTGGTCTGCTAGGAAGTGGCCTTGTGATAAGGCTTGTATTTATGAATCTTCTAGGGGTTAACGAAATATTTATAAAATGGCTTTGTTGTTTCGTATCTCAAAGTGTTTTCCTTGCTATCCCACTTTGCTGATTGTTGTTGGGGAGTTTGAGTACGCTTCCGCATGCGTTTAATTGAAGGATAAAAAGAATGGATCGGCGATACGTCCTGAGACATCGCATTTCCTTGACCAATGAAGGATGTTGGTGCGCTCGTGGGTTCGAGGTGTGAAATCATAGTTGAATTGGTATCAGAGCAAGGTTAGCTTAATTCAAGTTTGATCGATGCCTGGAGTGATAAGGTGCGATAGGCATTGGGATAGTTAGTTAGGAAAACATTCTATGCTTGTGATTGGAAGGCATTGAGGTTTCATCTTATAGGATGTATTATGCATGTCTTGTGATTGATTGCTTGTGAGTGATTGCTTATGATTGGATTACATCTTATGTTGTAGAAGGTGTTTGTTTGTGATTCGCTGCTTAAGATTGTAGACTTGAGTAGGCGATTTAGATCTTTAATTCCCTGATGGAATTGTAAACAGGTTTCGTTAGAATCCTGTTAGATGAGCTCCAGAGGAAGGGGAACTCGAGGCCAGTCTAGTTCGTAAGCGAGGGCACAAGAGGACCCTCGAGTGGATGGGATCTTACAAGCTTTCGAAGCGATAGGGAATTTGATGGGTTGGCAGGCTCAAGAACGAGCTGCTGCTACAGCTACTGCTGTTGAGGCTACTGCCACCGCCCCTAACGACAACTTTGGACAAGGAAATGATAATGGTGAATGATCAATGCACCAGCTGGTGGAGCAATTTTTTAAGCTGAAGCCGTCTAAGTTTAATGGGACGGGTGATCCTGAGGCTGCAATCCTCTGGATCAAGGAGCTGGAGAAAGCATTCGCACTGTTGCGATGCTCCGGGGAGGACAAGGTAATACTAGCGGTGTACCAGATGCAAGGTAACACTAGTAATTGGTGGGAAGCCACTCAAGGAAAGGTCTTCCCCGAGGGCACAGATCTGGCTTGGAACGCTTTTGTCAAAGCTTTCAACATAAAGTCCTTCTCGGATTATGTGTGGGAGCAAAAGATGGTTGAATTCCAGCGACTTCGTTAGAATCACCTTTCTGTGGATCAGTACGAAGCAAAGTTCGTTGAGCTATCTAGGTATGCACCAAGATTGGTAGATGAACCAGTGGAATGGGCTAGGAGGTTTAGAGATGGTTTGAAGCCCGAGATCAAAAGTCAGTTGGTGCCCCTGAACTTGAAGGACTATAATGAGCTGTACGAAAGGGTACAACTGATTGAAAGGGACACGGCTGAGCGGGCTGCTGCATCTGGATCATAGTATGCGCCGAATAGGGACAACCATCGCTTTGGGAAGAAACCGATGGTTGGAAATAAGCGCTTCGTCCCTCCTGTTAAGAAGAACATTGGAAAATCGGCATACAATCATGGAAACGTGTGTCGATTCTGTGGGAGGAGGCATGGGAATGGCCCTTGCCTAAGTGGGATTGGAGCTTGTTTTGGATGTGGGCAACATGGTCATCAAGTGAGGAATTGCCCAAACCGACCTATTGGACCACAAGTGCAACTGCAACAATCCCGAGTAGGACAACAAGCTGGGAATGGTCTGCCTATCAATCAGAATCGACCACAGGCGCAAGGAAGGGTGTATGCTGTGGCAAGGAAGGAAGTGGAGGATTCGCTTGGCATGGTCACGGATACGGTCTCTCTTCAAGATCATGCTGTTTATGCATTGTTTGATTCGGGGGCTTCACATTCATTTGTTTCTGAGCAATTCATTAAGTTAGTTGGGCTTAAGTTGAAATCTTGGGAAGTAACTCTTCGCGTTATCACCCCTTTAAAGGATGAAGTGTTAATTACGGTAAGGTGCTTAGGCTGTAAGATAGTTATTGGTGGTAAGGAGGAAGTGATAGATTTGGCGGTTTTGGCAATGTATGACTTTGATGTCATCATCGGGATGGATTGGCTCGTTAAGTAAAGAGCTGTAATGGATTGTGGTAATAGGATGATCCAATTTAATCCAATTGGTCATTCTAGATATAAGTTTGTGGGAAATAGAGGAGGAACCTCGATCTCTTTGATTTCGTCACTTGAGGTAACTAGTCTATTAGGTGAAGGATGCCAAGGTTACTTGGCGACTATGGTTAACTCGTTGGTTGAGGAACCAAGGCTAGAGGACATAGTCGTGGTGCGTGACTTTCCTGATGTCTTTCCGAAGGAATTGTCATGATTGCCATCTAAGAGAGAGAGAGATAGAATTTGTGATTTAGTTGGCCCTTGGGACGGAGCCAATCTCTAGAACACCTTACAGGATGGCGTTGTCAGAATTAAAGAAGTTAAAGGTGCAGATGCAAGAGTTGCTAGAAAAAGGGTTCATTCGCTCTAGTGCATCGCCGTGGGGAGCGCCCGTGTTATTCGTAAGGAAGAAGGATGGCTTGTTGCATTTGTGCATCGACTATCGGCAGTTGAATCAAGTGACCATCAAGAACAAGTATCCGTTACCAAGGATAGATGACTTGTTTGATCAACTGCAAGGAGCTTCGGTGTTCTCCAAGATAGACCTGAGGATGGGCTATCATCAGTTAAGGCTTAAGAAGGAGGATATACTGAAAATGGCATTCCGTACACGATATGGTCATTACGAGTTTACCATGATGCCGTTTTGATTAACTAATGCCCCAGCTGCTTTCATGAATTTGATGAATCGAGTATTCAAGAAAATTTTGGATTAGTTTGTCATTGTGTTTATTGACGACATATTGGTATACTCGAGGCATCCCGAAGAGCACAAGTAACATTTAAGGATGGTTTTGCTAATCTTAAGAGAAAACGCACTTTACGCTTAGTAAGTGTGAGTTCTGGCTCAATTGAGTAGTGTTCCTTGATCATGTGATCTCTGGTGAAGGAATCTTAGGGGATCCAACCAAGATTGAGGCAGTCATGAACTGGCCGAGACCAATAATAGTGACTGAGGTTAGGAGTTTCCTAGACCTGGCAGGCTATTATAAGACAATTTGTGGAAAGGTTCTTCGCGATCGCTACTCTTTTGACTTGCCTTCTCAAGAAGGAAGTGAAGTTTGAATGGACGGATAAGTAAGAGGGGAGTTTCTAAGAACTCAAGCACAAGTTGACTACCACTTCAGTGTTAACAATACTGTACGGTCCTGGAGGGTATGAGATGTACAGTGATGCATCGCTCAAAGGATTAGGATGCGTTCTAATACAACATGGAAGAGTGGTTGCATATGCGTCCCGGCAGTTGAGACCTCATGAGTTAAACTACCCGACTCATGACTTGGAATTAGCGGCGATCATCTTTGCCTTGAAGATTTGGAGGCATTGTGTGGGGAAAAGTTTCAAATTTTTACGGACTACCAAAGTCTGAAGTACTTGTTTTCCCAAA
Source organism: Syzygium oleosum (assembly GCF_021117445.2). Classification (NCBI taxonomy): domain Eukaryota; kingdom Viridiplantae; phylum Streptophyta; class Magnoliopsida; order Myrtales; family Myrtaceae; genus Syzygium; species Syzygium oleosum. Next base: position 354,621 of record NW_026607542.1, on the reverse strand, counting down.
AGGAGTTGAACATGAGATGTGTGTACCTGACAATGTGGAATTCAAGGATAAGATTCTGTCAGAAGCACATCATAGCAATTACAGCATCCATGCTGGTAGCACCATGATGTATCAGAATCTACGTCAACATTATTGGTGAAAATGACATGAAAGTTGATGTAGCCAAGCACGTAACCAAGTGCTTGACGTGCCAACAAGTGAAAGCACAACATTACAAGCCGGGTGGATTGTTACGACCACTCGAGATCCCAGAATAAAAGTGGGAACATATCATAATGGACTTCGTGATGGGTCTACCAAGGAGTCAGAGAGGTAATGACTCTATTTGGGTCTTAGTTGATAGACTGACTAAGTCTGTACATTTCATCATCGTACGAAAGGATTTCGTAATGGATAGATATACAGAGTTGTACGTGCAACATATAGTTCGTCTTCACGGAGTACTGGTGACAATTACTTCGGATCGAGATCCTAAGTTCACCGCTATTGTCACGCCCCGAACCCACAAGCGTGCCAACATCCTTCCTTGGTCGTTTAGTTGCAACGTCTTAGGATGCGTCGCCAACCTATTCTTTTTATATTTCAATTAAACGCATGCGGAAGCGTACTCAAAAACCCCAACAACGATTAACAAAGTGGGATAGCAAGGAAAACACTTTGAGATACGAAACAACAAAGCCATTTTATAAACATTTCGTTAACCCCAGGAAGATTCATGAATACAAATCTTATCACAAGGCCACTTCCTAGCAGACCACACATACAAAAAGGGATTAAGTGGTCGGGTTAACCTTACTCTTCTAACCAAAAAGGGGGTTGTAAAAAAGGTAGGGCATCTAAACCCACCATCAAAGCTGATGGCATCCAGGAGGCGTCTTCGGATCAGACTCCATGTCAACTGGATCGGTCTCCGGATCAGAAACGATTCCATCCGAAGGGTCGAAATCCATAGGGCCTCAAACCTCCTCTCCAACTCCACCATTAGGGGGTCCGTCAAAACCTCTGACGGACCAAACAGCTCATCCCCTTCTCTTATGAACCAAGCAAGAAATTCGTGCGGTTTCTACATCGCTTTCCTCTCATCAACCCAGACGGTTGTCGAATGCTTCTAATAAGCTCTATCCGGTCTCACCGATTACTCTCCCACTATCCTGCCTATGTCCATAGGCACCTCGAACCGTGTGTGAGGTCGATTCATACTCGGGGGTTTGAAAACAATTAACAAACAATAATGAGAATAACTCACCAAGTAAGCTCCCTAAACCCCGTTTAGGAGAATACGTTGCCCCCGGATCGCCCTAAACATGCAATTATAACATTGATGGCAAATCCATAGCAAGCCTTTGCCTTGCCTTAACTATACACATGAGGCAATCCACTCACCCAATTCCAACCATCAAAACATGGCAATCGCTCCAACGTGCACATAATGGGATTACAACAACGTATCTAATCAAGAGGCACATACGACGTATATCATTGCATCACCATGCACAACAACAATTTAATAATCCAAACATGCTCAATCATCACATTCAGGCACTTAGCACTCTTTGATGGAAGTCGCATTCGTGATAGTCCAGATTATTAACGACCCCTCGGGCGACGGCATAACCCGTATAACACGCATTAGGTTGGCGATCTTCCGGCATGATTGGGCATCGTCCCGCTCCGTCGGCGACGGCATCGTCTTACCAACCTCAATGATGAAATTCCATAAATGGGTTCGTTCCGAATTTCATTCGCGAACGACTTCGTCTCACCCTACCCCCGTGACGGCATCCAATTACCAAAATTGAGCACGACTTTCACGACCACGACCAATCCCTAGGATTGGCGGTCTTCCGGTAACACCAAGCACAATGGAACTCTTAGGTGATCAAGCACACATACGATTGTATGTGATCAAGTCCCAATTCTTATATGTGGAAATTAGTCAATGCAAGGTTATTTATGACGTACAATTTCCGATGCATAGGCTACCATGAAAACGTGCTCATATAACAACACCAATCAATTTGCCCATTCACTTACTAATCAAACTTTTGCAAGTTCAATGTTATCATTTAATCAAAACATGATACAACATAAGTCATCCTTTAACATGATAAGCTATCACACAACCAAGATAAGCTATCAACTAAAACACGATAAGCTATCACCTCAACACATGATAAGTTATCACCTCAACACATGATAAGCTATTACCTCCATACATGATAAGCTATCAACTAAACATGAAAAGCTATCACCTAACACATATGATAAGTTATCAACTAAACATGATAAGCTATCACCTAAACACATGATAACCTATCAACTAAACATAAGATAACCTATCAGCTAATCCACCTATAATCAGCCCCTAAAACTAATCCATTAACAACCTAATGTCCTAACCAAGGCTTAGGGAGTAACTTACTCTTAAAACCAAAGAAAACTAAGCAAATGGGGGCGGCAAATAGCCACGGTAGCGAATGACGTGCGACAGTGAAGTGGCGGACGGCTCAACGACGACGTGCTATGGCGGTGACGAGGGCTCATGGCGGTGATGGTGGTGGCCGAACAAGGAGAGTTAGGGAGGGAGAGAAAGTTGTGACGGTGACGACGGCTAGTGTTGGCGATGACAGTGGCTGGTGGTGGTGGCTGAACAAGGGGAAAAAGAAAGTGCAAGGGGGAGAGTGAAGACCAAAGTGAGAGAGAGTGATCAAGAGAGAGAAAGGGTCTATCAAGGCACACAAAAATGAAGGGCCAAGATCACTTCTCGCCTAATAATCCAAGATCCAATGGCTAGGAACGAAGCTTCAAAAATATCCAAGGGTAAAAATGTAATAAAGAGAAGATAAGAGGGGCAATTTGGTCATTTATGGCCGGCCAATCATGGAGGGTGTAGAATGACCATTGTGCCCTTCAACAAACCAATGAAATCCAAAAAGGCTTGGGGGTAAAAATGTCCTTTTACTCGAAGACACTATTCAAGCCTAAAAAGTTAATTTCCTTCTAGAAGACTTAAATGGGCTTACAAATGGGCCAAACCTATTTTCTTTCTCCTTATGGCCTACTTCCTTTTGGGCCTTGTCCAAATTCGTAGGTCCCCTCGTGGCTCCCAATTTTTTATCCGAATTTCACTTTTCCAAGAATTTTGAGCAAACCGACAAACAGATGGTTTAATAAGGTAACGTCCAATAGTTTAGTCTTGAAATCCTTGAAAGTTCGATACCCAAATTCGGATTCTAATTCATGGTCAAAATCGACCAATTGCGACTTTAGTATATCTCAAACTAACATGCAGCTTTTAGGAGTTACGTGTATTCAACCCGTGATCGATTCAATATCAATTCACGTTTAAGCTTTCTCGAGTCATGGGTGACCTCGGTTGTCATATAATTGCGAGGGTCAATCGCTAGTTTCGAAGTACACGATTATTAGGAATTGGTTTAGGGTCGTTCACAATCCATACAATGGTCAGAGAATCACCCGCGATCCGATTGTATACTATTGGCGAATCATTCTATAACCATTCATTGATCGGTCTATAATGGCTCAAAATTGTCCCTTATCAATCCTTATGATCGAATTGTCAATCCATAGTCGAGTTCTCAGGTCATGCGTACTTAATTTCTCGATAGCCTTTCTCCATTGGTTAGTCTTCTCATGAGTAATCAATTCAGAGCGAGATTTAACTAATAGTGCATCAATAAAATAATCATTTCATATATCTCGAAAATGGTCGAATTTCAGGATGTCATAGCTACATTTTGGAAAAGTCTTCAAGGTGCCATAGGAACAAAGCTGCAATATAGCACGACATATCATCCGAAAATGGATAGTCAATCCGAGAGAAACGATTCAAACTCTCGAGAATATGCTGCAAGCTTGCATTTTAGATTTTAAGGGAAGTTGGGAGGAACAACTACATCTTGTTAAGTTCGCTTACAACAATATCTATCAATAGAGCATTAGAATGGCACCATTTGAAGCATTGTATGGTAGAGCCTACAGAACTCCGATATGTTAGGATGAGGTTGGAGAAAGGAGAATTACTGGTCCAGATTTGGTGCAGCAATCAGTTGAGGAAGTTAAGGTCATCAGAGAAAGGCTTAAGACAACCTAGAGCCGCCAGAAGAGCTATGCGCATAAACGACGAAGACCTTTGGAATTCCAAGTAGGTGATCACATCTTTCTCAAAATGTCACCTATGCGAGAAACTTCGCTGTTCGACATGAAGGGAAAGCTAAGCCCGAGATATGTTGGACCATTTGAGATTTTGGAACGAATTGGAATCTTGGCTTATCGTTTAGCTTTGCCACCGAAACTAGCTCAAGTACATGACGTCTTCCACGTGTCAATGCTAAGAAAGTATGAACCTGATCTGACCCACGTACTGAACTGTGAAGAGATAGACGTGGATGACAAAGTGTCGTACATAGAAAGGCTAGTGCGGATAAAGGACCGAAAAGAGCAAGTGTTGCGAAACAAGATAATTCCTTTGGTTAAGGTGATCTAGCAACACCATGGAACAAAAGGAGCCACATGGGAAAGCGAAGAAGTAATGAGGCATCAGTACCCCTATCTTTTTGAGGAATCGTTTGTTAATTCAAATTTCGAGGACGAAATTTCTGTAAGAGGGGAAGAGTTGTGACATCTAGAAATTTGACCATTTTCAAGATATATAAAATGATTATTTCATCAATGCACTATTAGTTAAATCTCGCTCTGAATTGATCACTCATGAGAGGTCTAACCAATGGGGAAAGGTTATTGAGGAATTAAGTATGCACGGCTTAAGAACTCGACCATGGATTGACAATTCGACCATAAGGATTGACGAGGGATAATTTTGAGCCATTATAGACTGATTAAGGAATGGTTATAGAATGATTTGCCAATAGTATACAATCAAATCGCAGATGATTCTACCCGATCATTGTATGGATTTCGAACGACCCTAAATCAATTCTTAATAATCGTGTACTTCGAAACTAGCGATTGACCCTTGCATTTACATGACGACTGAGGTCACCCATGACTCGAGAAAGCTTAAATGTGGGCCGATATTGAATCAACCACAGGTCTAATACGCGTAACTCCTAAAGGCCATCCGTTAGTTTGAGATATACTAAAGTCGCGATTGATTGATTTTGACCATGAATTAGAATTCGAATTTGGGTATTGAACTTTCAAGGATTTCAAGACTAATCTATTGGACATCGCTTCATTAAACCATCTGTTTATCGGTTTGCTTGAAATTCCTGGAAAAGTGAAATTCGGACTGAAATTAAGAAGTCATGAGGAAATTAGGCCATGAGGAGAAAGAAAATGGGCTTGGCCCATTTGTAAGCCCATTAAGCCTTTCAAGCCCATTTCTCTTCCAATTGGGCCCATTCAAGCCCAAGCCCAAGTTTGTTTCCCCAAGCCTAAGTGGATAGTGCTCGTGAATAGTGCCAAGGGCTGAATTTACCAAATTGACCCTCTCATATTCTCTTTATTACATTTTTGCCCTTAGATATTTACCTTGGCCTGTTTTATAAGATTCAATCCTAGCCATTGATGTTGGCTTGTTGGGCAAGAAGTGATCTTGGCCATCCATCTTTGAGTGTGTTTTGATAGACACTTTTCTCTCTCTTCCTCATTCTCTCACTTCAGTCATTCTTTCACTCTTTCCCTTGCACTATCTCATTCCCTTGTTCGGCCGACCACCACCAATCACCTTCACCGTCGCCACCAGCCACCATCGCCACCGGCCACCATCGCCACTGTCGCCGCTGTCCACCGCTATGACCGTCGTCGCTGAGCCGTCCACCACTTCGCCGCCGTGGCTATTCGCTGTCGCCGTTGCTTAGTTTTTATTTGGTTGAAGAGTAAGTTACTCTCTAAATCTTGATTAGTATGATAGGTTGTTAATGGACTTGGTTTAGGGGCTGATTAGGGTGATTATAGATGGATTAGTTGATAGCTTATCATGATTTAGTTAATAGCTTATCATGAGTTGGTTTATAGCTTATCATGATTTGGTTGATAGCTTATCATGAGTTGGTTGATAGCTTATCAAGGGTTGGTTGATAGCTTATCATGAGTTGGTTGATAGTTTATCATAAGTTGGTTGATAGTTTATCTTAAATTGAGTGATAACTTATCATACACACTTGTCTTATATGGTGATAGGTTATCATATGATAAGGTTTAATTCTTCATGTGTATAAGGATGAGCTATGCACGCTTTATGTGCTTTGGAGCTTCTTATACTATGGAAATTGGTTGCCCAATTTATAAACCTGGTTTGCAAACTTTTACAAGGGTTTTTATGGATATATAAGTGAAAACCCTGAGGTGTCAGGTTTAAATGTCCATTTTTACGAGTGGAATGGGGCAAGGGAGTTTGAAAATGAAAGCTTGCAAAGTTTGATGGGTTCATTGTGTGTATATGATCACGTATGAATTTATTATTGCATTTTTACGGGTGAAAGTTGCAGTACTTTGTTGTGTGAGCACGAACTACGTTTGCATTTGGCTAAATGCGGAGATGATAATGAATTGTGCGGTGGTTGCGTTCGTGTGATCACGTAATACCCTGATGAGTTTTACGCGGGAATTGAACCCGTCCTGATGCATTTTATGTGGGACGATACCCGATTTATCGGATGCCCGGAGAGTGCCCGGATGCCGAGTCGCGGTAGAGGCCGGACCGATGCTCCTTAGGGAATGCCATCCTGATGCGTTTAATGCAGGATGTTGCCGTGCCTGATGGGGCGGGGCGATGCCCAGTCATGCCGGAAGACCACTAACCTGATGCGTTTTACGTGGGTTGTACCGTGGCACGAGGGGTCGTTAATAATCTAGGCTATCATGAGTGCAATGTGCAACGATGAGTGCTACGTGTTTGAGAATGATGAATGAGCATGTTTGGATTATTAAATTGTGGTTATGCATGATAATGCAATGAGATATGTTGAATGTGCCGTTTGAACATATACGTTGTTGTGGCCCAGTTATGTGATCGTTGGAGCGATTGTCATCGATGCTAGAATTGCATGTTTAGGGCGATCCAGAGGCAACGTATTCTCCTAAATGAGGTTTAGAGAGTTTATTTGCTGAGTTTATCTCATTGTTGTTGTTTAATTATTTTCAGACCCCCGATTATGAATCAACCTCCTCCAACGTTCGGGGTGCCCATAGGCATGGGAACGATAGTAGCGGAGTATCCGATTGGACCAGATAGAGCGTTTTAGAAGCATTTGACAACCGTCTGGATTGAAAAGGGATTAGCAATGTGGAAACCGCACGAATTTCTTGCTTGGTTCATAAGAAAAGGGGATGAGCTGTTTGGTCCGATTAGAGGTTTTGACGGAACCCCTGATGATGGAGTTAGAGACGAGGTTTAGGACCCTATGGATCTCAACCCTTCGGATTGTGACATTCTGAATTTCGACCCATTTTCGGGATTTATGAAATGATTATCTCATCGATACATTTTCAGTTAAATCTCACTCTGAATTAATCACTCATGAGATGACTAACTGTTAGGGAATGGCTAGTTAGGAATTTAGTATGCACGACCTAAGAACTCGACCCTGGATTGACACTTTGACCATAAGGATTGACGATGGGATATTTTGGGCCATTATAGACCGATCCAAGGATGGTTATGGAATGATTTGCCAATGTTATACAATTGGGTTGCGGGTGATTCCGTTTGGCCATTGTTTGAATTACGAATATTCCTAAATCAATTTCTAACGATCGTGTCCTTCGAAGCTAATGATTGACCATCGCAATTACATGACAACCAAGGTCACCATGGTTGAGTAAACTTAAACGTGGCTTGATATCGAATCAACCACGGGTTGAATACGCGTAACACCTAAAAGCCGCCCGTTAGTTTGAGATACACTAAAGTCGCAATTGATCGATTTTGGCCATGAATTGGAATCCGAACTTGGGTATCGAACTTTCAAGGATATCAAAACTATTATATTGGACGTTGCCTCATTAAGCTCGCGTAGTTATCGGTTTGCTCGAAAATTCTTGGAAAAGTGAATTTTGGCCCGGGAATTGGAAAAGACCCTTTCACCCCTTAGTGTTCTAGAACATCTTGGTTGAGTGGGAGGGCATGTTGGTCTTTGTACCCCCTAGTGATTCCGAATTTCATGGACAGATTTGCCTTTCTTGCTTTGGTTATTTTCCTAATTGCCCTTCCTAGAAACCTTTTCAAGAATCAACCATAGCCTTTGGATTTTGACTTGGGGACCAAGAAGTGATCTCAACCCTTCATTTGGATGATGTTATATAGCCATTCTTTCTCTCCCTATCATTTTTTTAGATCAGCCCTTTCTTCACTCACTTTCACTCTCACTCTCACTCTCACCCCACCACACCAACCAGCCACCACCGTCCACCACCAGCACCATCACAACACCACCCCTAGCCGCTGTTCAAGCCGTGACCAGTCGCCGTGTCAGCAACCGTTCGTCGTTTCGCCGTTTCGCCGCTCGCCATTCGCCGGAGTTGCTGCACCGACCGCCGGCTATTGTTGCTGGTTTAGTTGGATCTTTGGCTTAGGATTAGTGGTAAGTAACTTCCTAAACCTTGATTAGGTTGATGGGTGACTAATTGACTAGTTTAGGGGTTGATTAGTGGTTAATTTTGGGCTAATTAGTGGCTAATTATGGGCTGATCTAGGGTTGATTAGTGTATGGCTGATTAGTGGTTAATCATGTGGTTTGATGTTAATCATATGGCTTATGTGGCTGATCATGTGTTTAGGGTAATCATGTGGCTTAGATTGATTGATCTTGTGCTAATAAATAATCATGTGGTTAGAATGGTTTGATCATGGCTGATCATGTGTTGATTGTTGATCATGTGGTTTAATTATTTGATCATGTGGTTTGGATTGGCTGGTCATGTGATCATAGTTAATCGTGTGGCCTAGAATGGTTGATTATGTCCTAATTGTTTGATCATATGGTTAATTAGTTTAATCAAGGCTTATTAAGTGATTAATGTTTGATCGTGTGATTGTGATTGATGATCATGTGGTTAATTAGTTTAATCATGGCTGATTAAGTGATCAATGTTTGATCGTGTGGTTGTGATGACAATCATGTGGCCGAAATGGATTATCAATGGTGGATCTTATGCTTGAACATTGATCTTGTGGCTTGATAATGGATTGTGTGGTTAATCATGGCTAATCTTGGTGTATCATGGCAATTTGTGACTAGATAATGGTGTTTGATATGGTTATTAGTGCAATTCATGACATGTTCGTTCGTAGGAAAATGCACGTCATAAACACTCTGCATTGGCTAATTAAGAAAGATGAAAATTGGCAATGAGTGATTGTTTACGTGCATGGCCATGACAAGTTCCGTCTAGGCGGGAGTTCTAGACGATGCCCAGCAGGAGTTCGGATGCCGTCTAGGTGGGGGTTCTAGACGTTGCCGATCACGGTGGAGGCCGGATCGATGCTTCTTATTGGAATGCCGTTGGATACCCGACTTGCCGGGGGGGTTCGATCCCCAACGTTCCGCACCCGAAGTAGCGGGGCGATGCCCGGCTAGACCGAAAGACCGGCGGGGGTTCGGTGTGGCCCGAGGGGTCGTTAATAATATGGACAACTACGAGTGTTAATTGCATTGGGGAATGCTTTGTGTTCAAGAGTGCTAGTTGAGCATGTCTAGATTATTAACTATCGATATGCATGTTTATGCAATGCCATGATTTGTTTGTGTTTGGTGAGTACGTATGGTATGGTGATACCGTTTGGTGTTAATTGCATTGGGGAATGCTTTGTGTTCAAGAGTGCTAGTTGAGCATGTCTGGATTATTAACTGTCGATATGCATGTTTATGCAATGCCATGATTTGTTTGTGTTTGGTGAATACGTATGGTATGGTGATACCGTTTGGTGTTAGTTAGGACATATATTATGAATTGCAAGTTGGTTGTACTGAGGAAAGGTTTTTAAAATGTTAGTAGGATTTCATGATTAGGGTGATCCGGAGGTACGTGTTACCCTAAGCGAGGCTCAGGGAGTTTACTTATTGAGATTTATTCTCATTGTTGTAATTCAAACCTTTCAGACCCTCGACCATGAACACGAACGGTCTTCCGCAACGTTTTGGGGTCCCCATGGATATGGAGCATATGTTGACGGAGTTTCCGGTAGGTGAAGATAGGGATCATGTCTTTTGGATGCCCTCTTTTGAGTAGAGAAGTTAAGTAGATCAACCACCCGATCCTTTTTTAGTATGTGTATGGTTTGTAGCAGAGGCCTCTAGTAAGGCTTGTTTGGCGTACCGTTGTAAGTAACGTTATGTTTATAAAGTGATTTGTTGTTCTGTTTCATTTGTCTCTTTATTATCCCGTTTAATTGAATGTTGAATAGAGTGTTCGAGTTGCTTCCGCATGTGTTACTCTTAGTTCGTTTGAATCGGATCGGCGACTAGTCTTGGGAAGTCGTATACTTAACGACCAAGCGGGATGTTACGAGCTCATAGGGTGCGGGGCGTGACATCCCTGTTTAATTGATATCAGAGCAAGGTTAGCTCGATCCAAGTTCAGTCGAGACTTGGAGTGATAAGGAGCTATGGCTTTTGGGATAGTTAGTTAGGGAGACTTGTCTTGATCACAAGTTTAGAATCTTTAATGCATGTCCTGAGAGCATGTGCTTGTGATTGCTGGGTGTTTTTGTGTTATTATTCTGGATTACTAATGTTGCAGGAGCAAAATGGTAAGAGCTAGAACCTTGCTAATTGTGTACTTGTTTTGGTGATTAATTGCTTGTGATCACTTGTTGAGGTTTGCTGCTTAGAGTTGTTTATGCTCGAGTAGTTGGTTTAGGTCTCTAATTCCTCGGTGGAATTATAGCAGGCTGTGTGAGATTGGAATAGGATGAACAACCGAGGTAAAGGGACCAGAGGTTAGTCGAGTTCTCAAGCAAGACCAATGGATGATCCCAGAGTGGATGGAGTCTTGAGAGCCCTTGAGGCGATTGGACAATTAATGGGACAACAGGCTCAAGAACGAGCTGCTGCTGCAGTTGCTGCTACCGAGGCTGCTGAGGCTGCTGCCGTCGCCGCTCAAGCTAATCCGGGGAATGGGAATGGAAATCGTCAGATGCATCAAGTGATAGAACAGTTTCTGAAACTTAAGTCGCCCAAGTTCGATGGAAAAGGTGATCCCGAGGCTGCCACCCTTTGGATTGAGGAGTTGGAAAAGGCTTTTGAACTTCTAGGGTGCACGGAGGAGGAAATGGTGACCCTGGCAGTGTATCAACTCCAAGGTAATGCAAGTGATTGGTGGAAGGCCACCCGAGGTAAATCTTTCCGGAAGGCATGGTTTAGAACTGGGATGCCTTTGTCGAGGCCTTTAACGGGAAGTACTTCTCTGAGAATGCACAAGAAAAGAAAATGGCAGAATTTCTACGGCTTCGTCAAAATCAGATGACTGTAAATCAGTATGAGGCAGAGTTTGCAAGGCTATCTAAGTTCACACCAAGAATGGTTGAGAACCCTATAGACAAGACAAGGAGATTCCGGGGTGGTCTGAAATCGGAGCTCCGTAGTCAGTTGATACTCCTAGACCTAAGGGATTACAATGAGCTTTATGAGCGGGCTCAAATAGTTGATAGGAATATGACTGAAAGGGCTACCACATCTGGATCGATGTACGTACCGGCTAGGGACAATCGTAATTTTGGAAAGAAGCCTATGGTTAGCAATAGACGAGTTGTCCCTCCTATCAGAAAGAATATTGGAAAGCCAACATTCTACTCTAGTACCCCGTGTCGATCTTGCGGGAGGAGGCATGGGAATGGCCCTTGCCCTGGCAAGAATGGAGCGTGTTATGGATGTGGCCAACACGATCACCAAGGGAAGGATTGTCCGAATCAACAAGCTAGGCCACAAATGCAATCGCAACAACCCAGAGTAGGACCAACTGGGAATGCTCTGCAGAACAATCATAATAGACCGCAAGTACAAGGAAGAGTATATGCAATGGCAAGGAAAGAGGCGGAGGATGCGCCTGGCATGATCATAGGTACGGTCTTTTTATGTGGTCATGCTGCCTATGCTTTATTTGATCCAGGAGCATCACATTCATTTGTGTCAAAACAGTTTGTTAGATTGACTGGAATTGTACCGAAACCGTTAGGAGTAATTCTGCATGTTACCACCCCTCTAAAGGATGAAGTGCTAATTTCAGTAGGATGTTCGGATTGTAAGATAGTTATTGGTGGTAGGGAGGAAAGGATAGATTTGGCAGTTTTGACTATGTTTGATTTTGATGTTATTGTTGGGATGGATTGGCTTGTTAAGCAGAAAGCTATGATGGACTGTAGTAGCAGGGTGATCAAATTTAATCCGATTGATCATCCTAGATATGAGTTTGTGGGAAGTCGAGGAGGAACCTCGATCCCTTGGATTTCATCACTTGAGGTGACTAAACTGCTGGATGAAGGATGCCAAGGTTACCTAGCAACTGTGGTTGACTCGTTGGCTGAGGAGCCAAGGCTAGAGGACATAGCCGAGGTGTGTAACTTTCCCGATGTCTTTCCTCAGGAATTGTCGGGATTACCACCTAAAAGGGAAGTGAAATTTGTAATTGAGTTGGCCCCTGGGACGGAGCCAATCTCTAGAGCGTCCTACAGAATGGCATTGTCAGAGTTAAAGGAATTGAAGGTTCAGATGCAAGAGCTGCTTGATAAGGGATTCATTCATCCGAGTCCGTCACCATGGGGAGCACCAGTATTGTTCGTAAGAAAGAAAGATGGGTCATTGCATTTATGCATTGACTATCGGCAGTTGAACCAGGTAACTATCAAGAACAAGTATCCATTACCAAGAATAGATGACTTGTTCGATCAACTGCAAGGGGCATCGGTATTCTCCGAGATAGACTTAAGAACGAGCTACCATCAACTAAGGATCAAGAAGGAGGATATACCGAAGACAACATTTCGTACAAGATATGGACATTACGAGTTTACCGTTATGCCGTTTGGATTGACTAACGCCCCAGCTGCTTTTATGGATTTGATGAATCGGGTATTCAAGGAGTTCTTGGATCAATTCGTCATCGTGTTTATCGACGACATTTTGGTATACTCGAAGAGCTTTGAAGAGCATGAACAACATTTGAGAATGATTCTACGGACCTTAAGAGAATATGCACTCTACATCAAGTTTAGTAAGTGCGAGTTTTGGCTCAATCGGGTAGCGTTTCTTTGACATGTGATCTCTGGGGATGGAATCTCGGTAGATCCAACTAAGATTGAGGCAGTTACGAATTGGCCAAGACCTACGACAGTGATGGAAGTTCGGAGTTTCCTAGGACTCATAGGCTATTATAGATGATTCGTGGAAACGTTCTCCACGATAGCCACTCCTTTGACTCGTTTACTAAAGAACGAAATAAGGTTTGAGTAGACGGATAAGTGCGAGAGGAGTTTCCAAGAGCTTAAGCATAAGTTGACGACCGCCCTATGTTGACAATACCATCAGGTCCTTGAGGGTACAAGATTTATAGCGATGCGTCACTAAAGGGATTATGATGTGTTTTAATGCAGCATGGAAGAGTTGTTGCATACACATCACGATAGTTGAGACCTCACGAGCTAAACTACTCGACTCACGATTTGGAACTAGCAGCTATCATCTTTGCACCGAAGATTTGGAGGCACTATTTGTGTGGAGAAAGGTTTCAAATTTACACGGACTATCAGAGTTTGAAGTACTTGTTTTCCCAAAAGGAGTTGAACATGAGACAACGCCGGTGGATGGAACTTCTGAAGGATTACAACTGCGATATTCTGTATCATCCTGGAAAGGCTAACAAAATAGCGGATGCACTTAGTCGGAAATCGAGCATCGCGCAGATGATGGTTAAGGAATGGATTCTACTTGAAGGAGTACGTGACTCGAAATTCAAGTTTGAGGTAGGCCATCTCTCGAGCTTGTTAGCCACATTAAGGATTGAATCGGAGATTCAAGCTAAGATTAAGGCATTACAATCTACGGACCCTGAAATTCATAAGAATCTGAGTGTGGATACAAGTAAGAGAAAATCCGACTTTCAAGTATCCGAAAACGGGATCTTGAAGTTCCGTGGATGATTATGCGTTCCCAATGATGTTGAGCTTAAGGAGGAAATCTTGGTTGAAGCTCTTCGTAGTAACTACAGTATTCATCCAGGCAGTACCAAGATGTATCAGAACTTACGCCAGCACTATTGGTGGAATGGAATGAAAATGGATGTAGCTAAGCACGTAGCTAAGTGCTTAACGTGCCAACAAGTGAAGGCGCAACATTGTAAGCCTAGTGGACTATTGCAACCATTGGAAATCCCATAATGGAAATGGGAACATATCACTATGGACTTTATTATGGGTTTGCCAAGGAGCCAGAGAGGCCATGATTCTATTTGGGTTATAGCCGACAAGTTGACTAAGTCAACGCATTTTCTGGCAGTGCGAAAGGATTTCGCAATGGATAGGTATGCCGAGCTATATATACGACAAATAGTCCGTCTTCATGGAGTGCCAGTTACGATCACGTCGGACAGAGAAGCCAAGTTTACCGCAACCTTTTGGAAAAGTTTTCAAACGGCTATGGGGACGAAGTTGCAATATAGTACGGCCTATCATCCGCAGACAGATGACCAATTTGAAAGGACAATTCAAATGCTCGAGGACATGTTACGAGCTTGTGTGATAGATTTTAAAGGAAGTTGGGAAGAATAGTTACACTTGGTAGAATTTGCATACAACAACAGTTATCAGCAGAGTATCAGAATGGCACCATTTGAAGCGTTGTATGGCAGAACTTGCAGAACTCCAGTGTGCTAGGATGAAGTTGGGGAACGGAGTATAACGGGTCCAGAATTGGTACAACAATCAGTCGATGCAGTTAAGATCATTCGAGAAAGGCTTAAGACCGCTCAGAGTCATCAAAAAAGTTATGCAGATAAGCGACGTAGGCCTTTGGAATTTCAAGTGGGAGATCATGTCTTCCTCAAGGTGTCACCAATGCGAGGAACGTCGCGATTTGGCAAGAAAGGAAAGATGAGTCCAAGGTACGTAGGTCCATTTGAAATCTTGGAACGAATTGGAATTCTAGCCTTTCGACTCGCCTTGCCGCCGAATTTGTCCCAAGTTCACAACATCTTCCACGTATCCATGCTAAGGAAGTATGAGCCGGATCCGACCCACGTGCTGAACTATGAAGAATTAGACGTGGATGTCGCAACCTATTTCTCGAGGGCCGAACTCAATGAAGCGGATTTAGAGGTAAGTGTTCATGAAACAGTCCATATGGCACAGCATAAAAGATAGCTTTCCCGAAGCATCGACCTTTTAGTCATCCATACGGCCCGCATGGCACATCATAAAAGACGGCTTACCGAAGCATCAATCTTTTAGTCATCCATATGGTCCGTTTAGCACATCATAAAAGACGGCTTATCGAAGCATCAATCTTTTGGTCATCCATACGGTCCATTGATCATGAACGTAGATTTTCCCTAAATCCATACCTCGCGTGACAGCATATCGATTTTTTTTTTTAAGAGTCGCCACTAGCCTAGATCGGGGGTCGGCTAGAATACCCAACCGAAACGCTGGAGTTTCGTTTCGATTTCTACGAAAACCAGATATCATGAGTTCAAGGACTAGCTTACGTTAATATTTCTATTAACGCTCTTTCGGTACCGCTAAACTTATCACGGTTGTTATCTAAGTTGTCGTGCATTTATTTTTTACCATTTTCATGTTAAAGTCTTAGTCCACTAGGTGATCATGCGTTTTGTTTTTGTGTTTTCATTTAAGATTCTAAACTAATCCTATCTTAGTCTAGAAAAGAAAGAAAGAAACAATTGTATTGAAAAAACATTTCGTAAAGTAAACACTCAAAGTATTGAAAAGACGAGCTAATTCTAAGTGCGAGAAAGTAAAACCCGCAACTCGTCTTGTGTTTATTGTAGTCGGCTAAGTTCGTATACCAGAAATCGAAATAAAACGTCAGGAAAAAACTAACCTGAAAGCAGTACAAAATAATAAACAAAATATTGATCCGAGCCCAACGAAGTAATGTCGTGTCCTTAAGACGAATTTGGCCCCTCAATCAGTACCCGAGGATATTGGACAATCGTCTCCCAGGATAGAACGCATCTCGTTCCTTCGAAGCGGTACGTATTCGGAGGACCCCTTCGAACGCAATTTCGCAGAATAATCGCACGAAATGATGAAGTGAAAAATGTCTAGAGTGCGTCGGGAAAATGTCTCGCGGGAATATGAATGCCACGAAGTGTCACTCTGTTCCGAACTAAACTGTTCGGTCATATTAAAGTGGCGAAAATGAAGAGTTGCGAGTAATGAAGACTCGCTTTTCGTGAACAATAGCGAAGGTTCACAACCGGTTCGGTTAGTGAACAGTCGCGAAGGGCTTCGGTTTTCGTTCGGGTGAACCGAACCTCACGAACAGACATGTTTGTTTGTCCAAAAAATAAATAAATAATTAATTTCTAACAACGTGTCTGTTCGGAAAAAATAAAAAACCGATAGAGAATGGACCCGGAACCGAACCGAGCCGAGCCTGCCGGACGGACGGCGGCGGCGCGGCGGGGGAGGGGGGAACCGACCTAGCTTGGCGTAGGTCTTCTCCCTTCCACAAAAGTGGGGTACCCCTTGGGGCCCAAACCCATTTGTGAGGCTCAACTATTTGAACATATCTCCCATCTCTCTTCTATTCAATGTGGGACACTTTCATCCACACACTTTTCATTCAATTCTATGGGATTTGGATGCCAAAATCCCAATAATCCCCTACATGAATGAAAAGTTCTGATATCATGACTCTTCGTGTATGAATGAGATGCAAAGTGCGATTATTCCATGAGAAAACGTTGCATCAGGATAAGTAGGCTAAGACTTTGAACTTTCCTTAGTGAAACCTATCGGACTTACTCAGTCAATTAGTAGACTTGATGTCTTTGAACTGTCGACCTTTGGTGTAAGCCTAGACAATAGAAATCACAGAACTGTTTCTCGAACAAAATTGGTTCTCACTGTTGTGTTCGTTTTGGCCATGAACACCGCCTGGTCTCATGAGTGTTTTAGAGAATTCGGCCTTTTCAATTCTCATAGAAGCGGCCCTCACTTCACACTCACATAGGTGATTTCTGAACATATAGTATATCACATACTCAATTCAGAATCGTTAAAAGCTTTTGCTTAACCTTTTCATATTAGTACTGTCTTCATCCGGGAATGAGTAAACAATTTAACAGTACTTTACGCTGTCTTCATAACTTAGTTGTCCCTTTGAACCTAGATCTTGGGATCTCCAGTCAACTAGGTAGGGTTTCCGCTATGATGACTTGTTTATAGGCCTTAAACCCATTCCCCTTGATGTTTTCGCAACCATCTCTCTAGTTAGGCCTTTTGTCAATGGATCCGCAACATTATCTTTTGACTTGACATAGTCAATGGTGATAATTCCACTAGAAAGAAGTTGTCTTACTATGTCATGTCTTCGACGTATGTGTCGAGACTTACCGTTATACATGACATTCCTTGCCCTTCCTATTGCCGCTTGACTGTCACAATGTATATATACAGCAGGCACTGGTTTGGGCCAATTAGGAATATCTTCCAAGAAATTTCAAAGCCACTCTGCTTCTTCACCAGCTTTATCCAAGGCAATAAATTCTGATTCCATAGTGGATCTAGCAATACAAGTTTGTTTGGATGATTTCCAAGACACTGCCGCCCCACCAAGTGTGAATACATACCCACTTGTCGATTTTGTGTCTTTAGTGCCGGTTATCCAATTTGCATCATAGTATCCTTCAAGTACTGCTGGATATTCTGTGTAATGCAAAACATAATCTTGAGTATGCTTTAAGTAGCATAATAGACGTTTCATAGCTTTCCAATGATTTTCATTTGGACTAACTATAAATCGACTTAGCTTGCTAACCGCACAAGTTATGTCCGGCCTAGTACAGTTCATGACATACATTAAACTACCTAGTATACTAGCATACTCATTTTGAGCTTTGCTTTCACCAGTATTCTTTGAAAGATATAAATTAACATCTATCGGAGTCTTTACTGGTACAATATCTAGATTCTTGCACTTTCCAAGAATCGTCTCAATATAATAGGACTGTAATAGAGCTAATCCTCCAGATGTCTTATGGATTTTAACTCCTAAAATAACATCTGCAACCCCCATATCTTTCATATCAAATTTACTTGTGAGCATGCGTTTGATCGCCTTAACAACCTCACTATTGTTGCCCATTATAAGCATGTCGTCTACATATAAGCACAAAATGGCAAAACCATTATGAGTGTTCTTAACATATACACATTTATCATACTCATTAATCTTAAAACCATTCGACAACATGACTTGGTCGAATTTAGCATGCCATTGTTTTGGTGCTTGTTTCAATCCATAGAGCGACTTGATAAGCCAACATACTTTCTTCTCTTGTCCTGGAACAATGAACCCTTCAGGTTGTTCCAAATATATTTCTTCTTCCAAATCCCCGTTTAAGAAAGCCGTTTTCATATCCATTTGATGGATTTCAAGCTTATACACCGCTCTATGGCAATTAGCATCCTTATAGATGTAATTCTAGTAGCAGGTGAATAAGTATCAAAATAATCAAGACCTTCTCATTGCTTGTATCCTTTTACTACAAGCCTAGCCTTATATTTATCAATAGCACCATCCGCTTTCATTTTCCTCTTGAAAATCCACTTACATTGCAGTGGTTTATTACCAGGAGGAAGGTCAACCAATTTTCATGTATGGTTTGACAAGATGGATTCAACTTCACTATTGATAGCTTCTTTCCAGAACGGGGCTTCTAGCGATGTCACAGCTTCTTTGAATGTCCGAGGCTCATTCTCTAACAGATACGTTAAGAAATCAGGTCCAAAAGACGTGGAAGTCCTTTGTCTTTCACTACGTCTAGGTTCATCCTCCATTGGATCACTTCTAGAGATAGTATCTCGAGGCCTCTTATTATTATCAATTGGCTCATATACTATGTTATACGGAAATATATTTTTAAAGAACAAAGCGTCCCTTGATTCAATGATCGTATTAACATATATATCTGGGATCTCTTACTTGTGAACAAGAAAATGATATGCATTGCTATTTTGAGCATATCCGATAAAAACACAGTCAATAGTCTTTGGTCCTATCTTAACCTTTTTTCGGCTTAGGAACCGCAACCTTAGCCAAACACCCCCACACTTTGAGATAATTCAAGTTAGGCATTCTGCCTTTCTATTTCTCATAGGGAGTTTATTGTGTCTTTTTGTGGGGTACTCTATTTAAAATAAAATTTGCTATTAAGACAGCTTCCCCCCACAAATTCTGCGGTAAACCAGAACTGTTCAACAATGCATTCATTGTTTCCTTTAGGGATCGATTTTTTCTTTCCGCCACACCATTTGATTGTGGTGTATAAGGAGCAGTCATTTGGTGAACGATACCAAACTCGGTACAAATTTCCTCAAAAGGAAATTCGTATTCACCTCCTCTGTCGCTCCTTATTATTTTAATTTTCTTATTCAACTGAGTTTCAACTTCGGACTTATAAGTTCTAAAAGCATTCACAGCCTCATCTTTGCTACTAAGCAAATAAACATAACAATACCTCGAGCAGTCATCTATAAATGTGATAAAATACTTATTACCACCTCTTGACGGTATTGATTTCATATCGCAAATATCTATGTGTATTAAATCTAAAGGTTCTGAGACTCTATTATCTACAGAATGGAAAGGAGGCTTAGAAAATTTAGATTCAACACACACTTGGCATTTCTCACTTGGACAGTCAAATTTCGGCAACAGTCCCATATTCATTAATTTCTTTATCGACTTATAGTTAATGTGTCCTAGTCTAGCATGCCAAATATTAGAAGACTCAAGCACATAAGTAGAAGCAACTTTATTCAAATCATCCTTGGTTACAACAGTCATTACATTCAGCTTGAACAAACCATCACTCAGATAACCCTTTCCTACATACATCTCATTTTTGGAGAGTACAAACTTATTAGATATAAAAACCAACTTGAAGCCATTCTTGCTAAGAAGAGATCCAGACACTAAATTCTTGCGAACATCTAGCACATGCAGAACATTATTTAGTGTCATAGTCTTTCCAGATGTCATCTTTAGAGCAATCTTTCCAAAACCTTCAACCTTAGAGGTTGATGAATTACCCATATAAAGTTTTTCATCACCCCCCACAGTTGTGTAGGACGAGAACATCGATCTGTTTGCACAGATATGACGAGTTGCTCCAGTATCAATCCACCACTCCTTGGGGTTTCCCACCATATTACACTCGGATATTGTAGCAGTCAGATTGATATCATCAACACTATTGGAAATCTCTTCCATCACATTAGCCTGAGTTTTTTGTCTTTTCTTAGCTCTGCAGTCTTTGGCTCGATGTCCAGACTTGCCACAGTTGAAGCACTTGCCAATGAACTTCTTCAGGCCTTGGGTGAATCCCTCTCCAGACTTGCTAGGCATTTTCCTCTTCTTGTTGGGTTTCGATCCTTCTTCAACAACATTGGCCCTTGAAACCTCTAGGTTCCTCCCAACTTTTTTCTCAGAGAGCCTATTATCTTCCTCAATCCTCAACTGAACAATCAAGTCTTCAAGTGACAACTCATTTCTCTTGTTTTTGAGATAATTTTTGAAATCTCTCCAGGATGGTGGCAGCTTTCAATGAAGGTAGCCACTTGAAATGACTCACTTAGAGTCATTCCCTCAGCATGAATATCATGCATAATCACTTGAAGCTCTTGAACCTGACTTAAGACGGTCTTTGAATCAATCATCTTGAAGTCCAGAAATTTACCGACAATGAATTTTTTCAATCCGGCATCTTTGGTTTTGTATTTCTTGTCCATACTATCCCATAACTCCTTAGCCATCTTTAGCGGACTATAGACGTTATAGAGAGTATTGTCCAGACCGTTGAGGACATAGTTGCGACACAGGAAGTCAGAATGATTCCATGCATCCACAGCAGCAACCTTTTCTTTATTTGTCTCTCCAACGTCCAATTTAGGACCATCCTCATTGAGGAATCTAGCCAAGTTCAAGGTTGTGAGATAGAACAACATCTTTTGTTGCCATCTCTTGAAATCCGTACCATTGAACTTTTCTGGCTTTTCTCCGTGATTTGGAATAGGGTTGACCGGAGTCGAATTCGAAGCCAATTCTGAAATACAAAAATAGAACATATTGTCGAACATAATCGGAAATATATGACTACGAACAGAATCGTTTGTTCAAGAACAGAATTGAAAGTTTGTAACACGAACAGAATTAAAAAAAAATTTGTAACACGAACAGAATTGAAAAAATTGTAATAGGAACATAATGTATGTATGAACAGAATCGTATTCTAAATACGAAATTTCCGAATATTGTAATATAAAGGTTTGACTTAAAGGAACGCAACGCATAAGAATACGCAGACCATGCAAATTATTATACGAACAGAACCGAAGATAATTGAAAACAGAATAACATTTCAACGAAAATTCATCTTAAGATTGTAGTCGGCTAAGTTCGTATACCAGAAATCGAAATAAAACGTCAGGAAAAAACTAACCTGAAAGCAGTAGGTACGTATTCAGAGGACCCCTTCGAACGCAATTTCGCAGAATAATTGCACGAAATGATGAAGTGAAAAATGTCTAGAGTGCGTCGGGAAAATGAATGCTACGAACCGAACCGAGCCGAGCCGGCCGGACGGCGGCGGCGCGCGCGCGGGGGGGGAACCGACCTAGCTTGGCATAGGTCCTCTCCCTTCCACAAAAGTGTGGTACCCCTTTGGGCCCAAACCCATTTGTGAGGCTCAACTATTTGAAGCCATCTCCCATCTCTCTTTTATTCAATGTGGGACACTTTCATCCACGCACTTTTCATTCAATTCTATGGGATTTGGATGCCAAAATCCCAACATTTATTACAACACAAATTGGAAACCCGAGACATGATCGGGGACGAATAAATTGAATAAAAATTGAAACCGGATCGGACATCGGTCTATCGCCACCATCAAATGAATACAAATTGAGACCGGATTGGACATCGGTCTATCGCCTTGGTCTTTTACAATTTTGGATTATCCCCTTCATGGACCGCCTCTTGAGTGTCAGCGTTTAGATTCACAACATACATTCACGACAAACAATGCACAAAGGAACAAACAAAGAAAAGCAATGGCGCAAACAATTCACTAATCAAACACCGGCCTCGGAGTCGGCCTTTGCTTTACATGCATTTCGATTCACCCACCCTTCTAATCATTTAACATTATTTTATTAATGGTTAACGATATCGGGCTACCATTTGCATTCACAAAACGGCAACTCATATCGATTAACCCCTAAGGTCCGATTCTAAGTGACCACAATGGGCTACCCGCTGAACATACATCGGGCCTAACATACATCTAGCAAACACATGCATAGCAATGAAATAAGCATGCATTCAGGCCCATTGGCCTTATTTCTCAACCAATCAAGCAATGGGAAGTGGACTTCATAAGGAGACCACTTACTCAGTTATTTTCTAATTCGGATTACTTCTGTTCAGATGTGATTAATCCACCTAATGATGTACAAATGAAGTGATTTAGGTGTCATTAAAAAGCTTATGTCATGAGGATCAAAACTCAAGAAGACCATTTTTTCTGATTCCCCGCCGATTTTCACGAAAATGACAAATTTACATTCGGTGACAGTCTGGACCCGGTTCTGTTAGGGAATTCAAAATAATGGAGGAAAAAATAACAAACCTTATCAAAACCGCGTGAAAATTTTTATGTAGTTAGGATTCTCCGTGTGTAACAACTTTCATGTTTTGGGATTTTGCTAAAAAGTCCTCCAAATGTTTATAAAATTCATTTTTCACCAAGGACTCATTTGCAAATCAAATTTTAACCCGAGAAGACCTTATATGAAATTTTTAGCAAATTGACCATCTAAAAATTACTATTAGGCCCTCAAAATTTCCAGTCAACATAATGAGACCCCAAGGAACAACTTTGTAGTTTTGAGTTTTCGCAAAGGAGGACTCTAACTTTATCAAATTCGGAGAAACATACTTTGGATTTCAGAGGAATGAAAATCAGATCTGAACACAGATACTGATTTAATCGTGAAAATTCCTTTTGAAGATCCAAATGAACTCTGATCTTGATAAAGTTAGTATCACTGGAAATCTCTTGATCTCAATGCGAACTTTCATGAAGAATATTTTTTCATATTTTTAACACATGAATTTATAAAAATCAAAGAATATGCGAAGGCCAGTCAGAAACTCATCTATCATCAGATCTATACCTAAATGGCGTTGTAAATCGTCCTGTTCTAACATGCTTGGAATTTTATGAAAATTTTATGATGAACATATTAGGATGTGTTCTATGACTTTGATGAAGAAATTTTCTTCAAAAAACGATTGTATAAAATTATAAAAATCGTAGAACAGTATGATGTCAATCAGGAAATCATCAAAACAGAATAGAACATCACATTCTAGATTCTGATCCTAGCTTACGAAGTGATTTTCACTTAGCAAACGAAGTCCGATTAAGGCATGCGACATATCAAATCGAAGCTTGAGATGAGTTTTACGATTCTCTAGTTCATCACTTTGCAAGATTTCGACGTTTACAAGCTGAAATCAGCATTTCAAACATGCAGGCCTCTCTGTACACGATTTCACAGAATAACATCCAAATGTACCTACCTTGTTCAAGAGTGTTGCTGAGCTCAAACGAGCTATTTTGGCCACCGATGAACTCTGGAATGGTGCCAAATATAGCTCCTGATATCTACGTCACAAGGTAAGAAAATCGGCGTAAGATTGCGATCTAAAGATAAAGAAGTAAAATCAAGCTCAAAGTTGAACTTTGGTGGCTTTTCTGGTGAAAGCTTGCCACCACAGCCACGTGAGAACACTGAGGGAAGTTGCTGGAGGCTCGAGATCGCCGGAAGG
The DNA here is from genome assembly GCF_021117445.2 of Syzygium oleosum. Lineage (NCBI taxonomy): Eukaryota > Viridiplantae > Streptophyta > Magnoliopsida > Myrtales > Myrtaceae > Syzygium > Syzygium oleosum. The sequence continues at coordinate 330,559 of NW_026607542.1, read as the reverse complement.
ATCGCCGATCAGCCGATTCAGCCTCTTGAACTGGCTGATTCAATCACCGGCGCCTATGCCGGTGATGTTGCCGTGAAGGAGATCACGCCGGACAGAGCAACTCCGGCCACCAGCAAGAACAGCTGGTCTTGCGACCAGCCTTGTGCAGCCGTGGAGGACAGCGGTGAAGCGGCGACTCACCGGAAAATGGCCAGCGGGAGGTGGAAAGGCCGGCGGCCGAGAGAGAGAGAGCAAGAGGGAGAGAGATACGTGAGCTAGAGAAAGAGAGGGAAGAGAGGAGAGAGAATACAGATCTCAAAAATGTGAGACCTTCTAAAATTTTGGAGGGAAAAAAGCCTATATACTCCCCTTAACCTTTAATCCTAGCCCTTAGATTGATCCAATGGCCTAGAATGGATCCCTAATGATCAAGACCACTCATTAAGGGCTAAGGATAGGTGACATGGCATTATGGATGATCATGATCAATTTTAAATGAATGGTCATGATTGATTTGCTTACCATCTAATTAATTTGCTTAATCCTTAATGAAGGGCGTTTTGGTAATTTCACTTAGAGGCATTTTCGTAATTTTCAGTTAAGGGCATTTTTGTCATTTTTGGGCTCAAAAGGATGTGGCCGGCCTTGGCTAGTCGGAATGGACTGCCGATCGCTGGATTTTTGATCGGAAAATAGCCAATCCGGTCAGACCGGTTCAATTCGAATCAAACCGGGTTGAACCGGTTTGTCCCGAGTTTGGCCGGGTTGAACCGATTCAATCCTTGGTTCCATTTGTTCCATTTGACCCAATTAATATTGAATTCGATTAAATTGGATTGAACCGATTTGAAATTCATGCACAAATTGATCCAATTTAACTTGTTTAGCTCAATTGTTCTTGAATTTGAGTTAATTGCATGGCCAAGCTAGACTAACAAATTTAATTGAAGTCCAATTAGCCAAATTGAGTCTCAATTCATCAAATTGAATATTAGTCTAGAGTGGGTCAAGTTGAATTGCACTAATTGGACCAATTACTCTTAGACTTCTCAATCATTGGATCACTAAATTGATCAAATTGGCTCAAATTCATGTGAATCTTCCAAATTTGATTTCGAATTTGGATTTCATATAAGAAATTAGGCTCATTCGTGTCTCAATTGCACAAATCATGAAGAATTGATCAAAATCACTGATTAGGACCTAAATTGGGGGTTTTTGTGTTTGGCTTGGAATCACAAAATTAGTTCCAAAATTGAAAGTAATACAACCTCCAGATCAAATGTCATGAAGGAAAATAACCTAAAAAATGACTAGAAATGAAGTAATTTCATTTTTGGCTAATTTGAACTAAATTCCGCAAATTGGGAAAAAGTTGATTCTAAACTGATTTTTATAAAATTTCAAATGTCAAAGTGAAATTAAGCTGAAAATGAGTTGATTTAGGGGTTTTGAAATTTTCGAATTTTTTTTTGACAAAGTGTTGATCAAAAGTCAACATTTTAGTACTTATGTACTAAAATGTCAATTAATGGGTCAAACTTTGAAATTTTTTAAAATTGATTGTGCAGAAGTGAAATTGACACTATTTTAGGGATTTTTATGCAAAATACTAAATTTTAACTTTGGGTTGACTTGTGGTCAAAATTTGATCAAAAAGTCAACTCAAAAGTCAACTCTTTGACTTTATTAAAATTGAAATGCAAAAAGCTAGAAAATGAATGGCTATTGCTAATTTACATGCTAAATGACTCTTTTTAGTTGAGGATTGGGTTCTGTCGCGATCAAAAACTCTAATCTCAAGATTTTACCTTTAGGACGCGTTGACTAAAAATCAGGTGTCAACAACTGCCCCTCTTTGAGAGGGAGTTCAAAGAGGTTCCTCTCAAAGACAAAATGAAACCTGCAATTTTTAGTCGACTCTACTGGAGATTAAAAAAATGAACGACATTTGATTAGAGGACGTACCTTCGAAGCTTACCTTGAGCATTGGTACCGATCTTACTGTTGATGTTCTCATCTCTCTCTCGGCTATGTAGCGTGAATGTGCAGGAAAGATACGAAAGAAGGAGTGTAATTTCTAAGAATGATTAGAGGACGTACCTTCAAAGCTTACCTTGAGCATTGGTACTGATCTTACTGTTGATGTTCTCATCTCTCTTTCGGCCATGTAGCGTGAATGGGAAGGAAAGATACGAAAGAAGGTGTGTAATTTCTAAGAATGGGTTTTGACTAAAGGTGGAAAGTCTTACCGTGTAACAACGGGTTTCGACTAGAAGAGGAAAATCTCACCATTCACCAATGGGTATCGACTAAGGAAGGAAAGTCTTACCATGTAATAATGGATTTCGACTAAGTAAGGAAAGTCTCATCGTGTAACAACGGATTTCGACTAAGGAGGGAAGTCTCACCGTGTAACAATGGATTTCCACTAAAGAAGGAAGTCTCACCGTGTAATAACGGATATTGACTGGAGAAGGAAAGTCTCACTGTGTAATAACGGATATTGACTGGAGAAGGGATAGTCTTACCGTGTAACAACGGATTTCGACTAAACGGGAATGAATCGATCATGGTTACTAACATTCACCATGTCGATTTATAAAGGGAAAGTCTCACCATTCAATAATGGATATTGACTGGAGAAGGGATAGTCTTACCGTGTAACAACGAATTTCGACTAAAAAGGAATGAATCGATCATGGTTACTAACATTCGCCATGTCGATTTATAAAGGGAAAGTCTCACCATTCAATAATGGATATCGACTAAAGAAGGGAAGTCTTACCGTGTAACAACGGATTTCGACTAAAAAGGAATGAATCAATCATGGTTACTAACATTCGCCATGTCGATTTATAAGGGGAATGGTCATGAGTGCGAAAGCACATCATACCGGTTTGAAGAGGTCACAGGCGTGAAAACTTACTATGCCTAATTTGATTAGGGGATGGTCATGAGTGCATGAGCACATCATGCCGATTTGAGAAAGGGAAGAGGATAATAAAGATCCGCTCCACTTGGAGAAATTTGATTTGAGAACAACTGCAAGCTGCAATCACTTGGATGTTGAAGATCCGAAGCTATTAACCCGCATCCACTTGGAAAGACCATTAAAAGGGAATCATTCAAGGTTGCATAACCAATCAACCAAGAAATTCAATCCAATGAGAACTTTGAATGTCATTCAAATAATTGCCAATCAAACTCTTGGTAAATGCCACTAATTTGTCAAAATTCATTTAAAGGAATACTTTGAACAAAATGATTTTGATATCTTGAAAAAGGGTTTGTTAAAAATGCCAAGCTGAAATGCCTTAATAAAAAAGGTCTTCTTAGAATGGCTCTCATGAAGGCTTTTGCGTCCATTCGTTAGTGTGGGATTCCAACTTCGATCACTGGAGATATCTTGCATAACCTATGTCGAAGGCTTTTGGAAATATTCGCAGTGAATACAACTTGATCAATCAAAAAGGTCTTTTGAAGGACCGTAATATAGGCTTGGTCATAGGCTTACACGAAGGGCTGTCACTTTGAGGCCAAGAAATGGATATCCAATTCAACATCTTCATCGGGTTTACAAGTCAAGAACCTTGAAGATAAGACAAGATAGGATTGCTTCCACTCCTTCAAGCGGTAACTTCTTTGTGAAATCTTTATGTCAACTCGAACCATCCCAATCGGAAGAGATTTTGGAGAGGGTTGTAATGTCGGTTCGGGTTAGGCTCAAAAGGCTTGAAATTTTGTAGAAAGGGTTTGAAAAAGATGGTGATTATCTTAGCATCATTATCAAATCTTCTAATTTTAACAACATTTGGCTCTTGAAGCTAATTTGTCTCGAGAGTTCATTGTCTAATCCTTTTTCTTGCAACAAGAGCTTTGCTCTTTTCTAAGCATCTTTTACAATCGGAACTTTGTTTTCATCATAAGCATGTTACTTTTTGCTTTTGCTTTTGATGCATTTTCTTTTTCATGGGCATTGGCCTTACTTTTACCAGGTATACTGCTTTTTCATGCCCCCTAATATTCATCTTTTGAGCTCTTAGGACTCTCGAGACATTCTACACATATTTCACCAATTTTTTCAAATTTTCTTCTTGATATTCTTATTTGCCGCTTCAACTGCTCCATTCATTTGTGGACGATATGGGGATGAGTTCAGATGTTGAATGTGGAAGTGTTCGAGTAAATCATCCGCAATCTTGTTGTTTAGATTTGAGCCTTTGTCCGTAATTATTGCTTCTGGAACCCCATACCTGTAGGGTTCATCAACGAACAACAACGCAGCGGAATAGAGAACCATAGACAGGATCCATGTGTATATTGAAATCAAGAGAGAAATTCGATACGTACCTTTTGCAGATCGAACATAAATCGGCAACCGATTGTGTCTGGATTAGCGCCCCAAGTGTTGCGCCTCTACTGGTATCCACACACACGAACGAAATTCTCCAACGATCCACGTGCTAGCGAAAGATCTTGAAGTTCCTTTTTCTTTAACGCCTTTCGATTTTCGATATTCTGTCGAAAAACCCTAGATAGAGAACGATTCTCTATCTATTTATACAGCCTCATTATCCAGCGGAATTAAAAGAAGTGGGCCGGACGATTTGGGCCCGCCAAACCGTTCATCTTCAATCGTACGTTTAATCGTTATCTCATAACGCACACGACCGCATAGATAATTTAAATAGGAGAATAAATTAAAATCTACTTCTTAAGTAGATCAAGGCGCATAGAAAATATTAAGTCCGTTCGTTTTTGTGTGTGACCCTATAGATTCACTAAACATTAGCAGTGTGCTCAAAACCCTTTTGGCCCACAAGTCATAAGCGGTCTCTAGCAAGACATTATGACTACCTAAATATAGTGAAGATCGGTTTTCCGACACAACCTAATCCACAACTAATATTAGAGTATCAACATTGATTGATTCCTAAGGCAGATCACTAACAATCTCCCACTTGCACTAGAACCAATCATATAAACTAAGACTCCTTTGTCACTTGATATCCGAGTTAAGCATAAGGCAGGACAAGTGTCATCCTTATATAGCTTAAACTCATTTTCCCGATACCGTAGTTAGACTGTCAAAACAAGTAGTTGACTCTTCAACTCACTTGAGCATGGCCATGCATTTCACAGTCTCAACTCTACGGGAGGCCAGGAAATCATACCCTCGTTATATGAGAGGGACAAATCCCATCTTGTCTACTCACATCACTCAGCACGCTTCATGACATGCCTAGCCATTACCTTTATAATCACCTGTTACGGCTGACGTCTAACAATGTTAAAACATGCCAATCCACGTCTAGGAAATCATGGTAGACTCAGGTCAAAGGACTATACTCTATAGCTGTGATAAGAAATACTGATGACATTATATAACAATCCTACAATATTCTCATAGCGGGTCGGTCCAATACAATGTTCTCCAACATATATTCCATGTGATCAACTTTATATCTCTATATTCATGACCTGTGAAACTTGGTCATCAGTTGACTCACATGCTAGTTTCAAACACCATTTACGTCCCGATGCACAACGGCAATTGACTAGGGACATTTAGAATATTAATATCCACTCTATTAATAGAGTTTCACAATCAAATCACGTATTTGATTATCTATTAAGGATATTCAATATTCAGGGGATAAAGATTTCGCATTCAATTATATACTCAAATTAAATCGAAATCAAATATAATATATATATTTTATTAATGAACAATGAAAATGTATATCACATATACTCCTACTCACATCAAGACCAATCACTAATGTGTCTAAGGCCTAAAGTGTTACAATGACGTTCATGCTTAGGTTGTGGAAGAGCTTTCGTCAACGGATCAGCTGTATTCAACTCCGTTGCAACTTTGCACATCTTAACATCACCTCTTTCAATGAATTCTCGAATGAGATGATACTTCCTGAGTATGTGTTTGGTCTTCTGGTGAGACCTAGGCTCTTTACCCAAAGCTATGGCCCCATTGCTGTCACAATAGAGGTCCACTGGAATCGAACTAGTGGGACTGATTCCCAGTTCTTCTATGAACTTTCGAATCCAAACAGCTTCCTTTGATGCTTCTGAAGCAGCAATATACTCAGCTTCTGTTGTAGAATCTGCAAGAGTGTCCTACTTGGAACTCTTCCAGCACACCGCTCCACCATTCACGCAAAAGATAAAACCTAACTGCGATCGAAGGTTGTCTTTATCGGTTTGGAAACTAGCATCAGTGTAACCACTTACAGTGATCTGTTCCTCACCTCCATAGACTAAGAATAAATCCTTAGTTCTTCTTAAGTACTTAAGGATATTTTTTACAGCAATCCAGTGAGGTTCCCCTGGATCTGACTGGTATCTACTTGTCATGCTCAATGCATAAGCAACGTCAGGACGAGTGCATAACATAGCATACATGATGGATCCTACAGCTGATGCATAAGGAATCCTACTCATGCGGTCTCGCTCATCTTGTGTTGAAGGACACTGAGTCTTGCTAAGACTTATGCCATGTGTCATCGGGAGAAAACCTTTCTTGGAGTCTTGCATATTAAACCTATTGATGACTTTGTCAACATATGTACTTTGACTCAGTCCAATAAGTCTCTTAGATCTATCTCTATAGATCCTAATCCCCAAGATATAGTTTGCTTCTCCCATGTCCTTCATGGAGAAAAATTTTCCTAGCGATGTCTCAACTGACTGAAGCATAGGAATGTCGTTTCCAATGAGTAGTATGTCATCCACATACAACACTAAAAACATAATTGCACTCCCACTAGACTTCTTGTATATACAAGCTTCTTCTTTGTTTCTGATGAAGCTAAACTCTTTGACAGTTTCATCGAAACGAATATTCAAGCTCCGTGATGCCTGCTTCAATCCATAAATAGAACGTTGAAGCTTGCATATCTTCCCAGTGTTATCTGATGATGTAAAGCCTTCAGGTTGTGTCATATACACATCCTCCTCTAGTTTTCCGTTAAGGAAAGCTGTCTTTACATCCATTTGCCATATCTCATAGTCATAATATGCAGCAAACGCTAGGATAATCCGAATGGACTTAAGCATGGCCACTGGCGAAAAGGTCTCGTCATAGTCAATACCATGAGTTTGTTTGAAACCTTTAGCTACTAGCCGTGCTTTATAGATGTGAACATTTCCATCCATATCAGTTTTCTTCTTGAAAACCCACTTGCACCCTATAGGTTTGACACCTTCGGGTGGATCAATCAAAGTCCAAACTTTGTTTTGATACATTGAGTCCATTTTCGGATTTCATGGCCTGAAGCCATTTATCAGAGTCTGGGCTCATCATAGCTCCTGTATAGGTCATAGGTTCGTCATTTTCTATTAACAATAGATGACGATGTTCTGTCACGTGAAAACCATATCTCATAGGCTCACGATGTGTTCTTTCAGACCTACGAACTATAGGTGCCACTGGAGTAGACTCTACAACTCTTTGTAGATCTAATTGAGGTTCCTCATGAACTGGAACACCCTCTTGTGGCATAATAACTTCTTCGAGGTTTACCTTACTCCCATTGGTTCCTTTAGTAAGAAACTCTTTCTCTAAAAAGACACCATTTTGAGCAACAAACACTTTGTTCTCTAATGGATTGCAAAAGTAATATCCTTTCGTTTCTTTAGGATATCCCACAAAGAAGCATTTATCATATTTGGGTCCAAGCTTATCAGAAAGTAAACGTTTTACATAAGCTTCGCAACCCCAAGTCTTTAGAAAAGACATACTAGGAACTTTTCCTGTCCATATCTCATATGGTGTCTTCTCTACAGCTTTTGATGGACTTCTATTTAGTGTAAATGCAGCTGTCTCGAATGCATATCCCCAGAAAGATAATGGAAGATCTGAATGACTCATCATTGATCGAACCATGTCTAACAAAGTTCGATTTCTCCTCTCAGAGACACCATTCCACTGTGGTGTTCCAAGGGGAGAGAGCTGTGAAACAATTCCACACTTTTTGAGATGGTCATTGAACTCTTGGCTTAAATATTTTCCTCCTCGATCAGATCGAAGAGCCTTGATATTCTTGCCAAGTTGATTCTGTACTTCATTCTGAAATTCCTTGAACTTTTCAAAGGAGTCGGATTTATGTTTCATCAAGTAAACATATCCATATCTACTGAAATCATCAGTAAATGTAATGAAGTACTGATAACCTCCTCTGGCTGTAGAACTTAGTGGTCCATACACATCAGTATGTATAAGGGCCAATAATTCTTTTGTCCTCTCACTTTGATTAGTAAAAGGAGCTTTTGTCATTTTTCCAACTAAACAAGATTCACATGTATCAAATGATTCAAAATCAAATGAATTTAATAGTCCATCGCTATGAAGCTTGTGAATTCGTTTTTCATTTATGTGGCCTAATCGACAATGCCATAGGTAGGTTGGATTCAAATCATTAGATTTAAACCTTTTTGTATTTATATTATAGATTGGCACATCAAGATTTAGAACATATATCCCATCCACAATATGGGCTCTACCATAAAATAATCTATTAAGATAAAACGAACAACTATTGTTCTTTATATCAAAATAGAAACCTTCTTTGTCCAAACAAGAAACAGAAATAATAGTCCTACATATAACAGGTACATAGTAGCAATTATTCAGTTCTAAAATCATGCCAGAAGGTAAAGCTACATCATATGTTCGTACGACTAATGCAGCAACTCTTGCTCCATTTCCAACACGTAGTTCCACTTCACCTTTTGTAAGTGTCCTACTTCGTTTTAGTCCCTGCACATTCATACAAATGTGAGTACCGCAACCGGTATCCAATACCCATGAAGTAGAACTAGTAGTAACATTTACTTCTATAAAATAAATACCTGAATCGGAAGTCTCACTTCCCTTTTTCTTCAAATCCTCCAAATATTTCTTGCAATTCCTCTTCCAATGTCCATTCTCACCACAATGGAAGCATACAGCATCAGCAGTCGGACCCGGTTTGGTCTTGGATTTGGGTTTGGGCTTAGTGCCCTTGCCCTTACCCTTGACCTTACCTGGCTTCTTAAAGCCTTTCCCCTTTTGAACCATGAGAACATTAGGGGTAGGGTCCTTCTTGATATTCTGCTCAGCAGTTTTGAGCATCCAATGCAGTTCAGTCAAAAGACTTGTTCAAATTATGCATGTTATAGTTCATAACAAACGTGTCATAATCTTGAGGCAATGACTGAAGAATAATGTCAGTAGCTAACTCTTGGCTAATGGGAGAGCCCAGTCGCTCCAGGTTTTCAATATAACCTATCATCTTTACGATATACGGGCTAACTGAGCTCCCACTTGCTAGCTTGCACTCAATTAAGGTCTTTACCGTTTGGTACTTTTCAGTGCGTGCCTGCTCCTGAAACAAATTTTTCAGGTTCATGATCATATCATAGGAATCCACGTTCTCAAACTGCTTCTGAAGGTCTGAGTTCATGGTAGCTAACATTAGACATGATGCATCATCTTTATGCTTCTGATAAGCATTCCTTTCAGCATGGGGAGCGTTGAAAGGAGGTGCCTTCTGAGGGAGTGGTTTCTCCAGGACATAATCCTTTTTCTCCTGCTTGAGAACAATTCTCAAGCTTCTATACCAATCCAAAAAGTTTGAACCATTCAATTTGTCCTTCTCAAGGACAGATCGCAGTGAAAAGTGTGATGCAGAGCTATTTGCCATTATCTACAACAAATATGCAAAGTGAATTGTTCATTAATATTACTTATAATAAACTCACACTATACTTTTATAACATGTGTCCCAATAAGTATAGTGGACCAAGATCCATATTTTACCAAGACTCGAGTAAACTTTGGCTTACCGCTCAAGACTAAGTTATTTAGGTAGACAACTCTTTGTCAATTGTATCGAATACAACTCTTGGTTGTTGGGGTTGACATCTCATATCTTATCCCCAAACACTATGCCTCAAGGCCCAAAACTATTTTGATAGCCTCGTCAAGTAAACCAATCTTGACTTATGGATAACTATTATCCATCCTATTTTACTCAAATAGTTAAAGACACCCTGCTTTGGCAGGCCCATTTATTGACGATTCAAGTCTTAATAGGTGTATGATTGGAAAGGCATCATATTATTACTTAATTTTATTAGGGACTCTTAATGTTTTATTTAGCGATGAATGTATGCATATTATAAACATAAACGAAACATCACTTATAATAACAAAGGTACATCAATCATACGAGAACAACCAATTCCATGCAGGGGTCAAGGGGGCAGCGCCCCTCGCGGGGTCGAGGGGCAAAGCCCCTTGCGGTGGTCTCGCTGACCGGTCAGCGAGCGGGGTTCGAAGGGGCAGCATGGCTTCTCAAAGAAGAATTCTCAATTCTGTGTTCTCGGGAGACTATCCGTCGCTGCCGCCTCCCGCGCCCTCGCCGTACCCATCCAGCCGAACGCCTCGATGCACCAGCTGACCCGGCGCCCCGTCATCTTTCCCTCGGGCAACAGGCCCAGGCGTGCCGCCGTCTCCACCCACCGTCTCAGCCTCGGGCAACAGGCCCAGGCGCGACGCCGCTTCCGCCTCGGGCAACAGGCCCAAGCGCGATGCCGTCTCTTCCCGCCGTCTCAACCTCGGGCAACAGCCCAGGCACGAGCTAAACATGATCGAACCATCCCTGCTTCGTTCCTTCTCAATTGATCCTATCAATTCATATTTCAAATTCATCTAACCCTAATTTAGACTCTTCTGGCATACATCATATGTATCAACAATTAGGGTTTCCAATTCAACTTCAATATATCACAAGTAGCTCTGATACCACTGTAGGGTTCATCAACGAAAAACAACGCAGCGGAATATAGAACCCTAGACATGATCCATGTGTATATTGAAATCAAGAGAGAAATTCGATACGTACCTTTTGCAGATCGAACATAAATCGGCAACCGATTGTGTATGGATTAGCGCCCCAAGTGTTGCGCCTCTACCGGTATCTACATACACGAACGGAACTCCAACGATCCACGTGCTAGCGAAAGATCTTGAAGTTCCTTTTTCTTTAACGCCTTTTGATTTTCGATAATCTGTCAAAAAACCCTAGACAGAGAACGATTCTCTATCTATTTATATAGCCTCATTATCCAGCGGAATTAAAAGAAGTGGGCCGGGTGATTTGGGCCCGCCAAACTGTCCATCTTCAATCGTACGTTTAATCGTTATCTCATAACACGCACGACTGCATAGATAATTTAAATAGGAGAATAAATTAAAATCTACTTCTTAAGTAGATCAAGGCGCATAGAAAATATTAAGTCCGTTCGTTATTGTGTGCGACCCTGTAGGTTCACTAAACATTAGTAGTGTGCTCAAAACCCTTTTGGCCCACAAGTCATAAGCGGTCTCTAGCAAGACATTATGACTACCTAAATATAGTGAAGATCGATTTTCCGACACAACTTAATCCACAACTAATATTAGAGTATCAACCTTGATTGATTCCTAGGGCAGATCACTAATAATACCTAGCAATGATATCCCGCCTAATGAATCTTGCAACATTCTTGGCAGTAACATTTATATATGAGTTTGCTTCAATCCATTTGGTGAAATAGTCAATAGCAATCAGGATAAACCGGTGCTCATTTGAGGCCTTAGGGTTGATTGGAATGGCCATGGCTCCGACATTTGATGTAGCTCATTTGGCGGTGCATTAATTCTGTCTCCATAAACTTGACATTGATGACAACATCTCACATGTTGGATGCAATCTGTTTCCATTGTCATCCAATAATATCCCAACCTCATAATCTTTCGGGCTAGAAGATGTCCATTCATGTGCGGTCCACATTCACCCTCATGAATCTCTTTTATGATCTGTTGAGCTTCTGTAGCATCCACACATCTTAGTAATGTTGAATCAAATGATTTCTTGTAAAGGGTTTGACCACTGAGGAAGAATTTGTTGGCTATCTTCCTTATAAATTTCCTGTCACTTGGTTGGCTTTCTTCAGGAAATTCTCCCGATTGAAGATACCTTTTGATGTCATGAAACCATGGTTCATTGTCAAACTCTACCTGAACCATCATGCAATGAGTTGGTTGTTCAAGAATATTAATCCTCAATGGTTTTATATCCATACCATCTTCAGATTATAGTAAGGATGATAAAGTTACAAGAGCATCTGCAAAATGATTCTGAGCTCTTGGGAGATAATCGAATGTTACTTCTTCGAAGTTTTCTATCATCTCTTCTAAGTATCTGTGATAAGGAATTAGTTTGGCATCTCGAGTTTGCCATTCACCAGTTATTTGTAATATGATGAGAATAGAATCTCCATATACTTGCAACCTCTTTACTTTCATTGAGAGGGCTAATTGGAAGCCGAGAATGCATGCTTCGTATTCAGCGACATTATTGGTGCATGGAAATACCAGTTTTGCAGATACCGGATAGTGTTGGTCTTCTGGGAAGATCAGTACTGCCCCAGTTCCTGATCCAGATAAGTTGGTTGCACCATCAAAATACATGGTCCATTTATTGTCGACCAATGTTAATATATGATCATCAAGTTGCTCTTCAGGATTGGCGATATTCTGCGAATTTTCCGCCAACATGTCTGCTATTGCTCGTCCTTTGACCGACTTTTGGGATGAACTTCTGATGTCAAATTCAGATAACAAGACTTGCCACTTTGCTAATTTTCCAACCAAGGAGGATTTCTCAAGAAGGTACTTGATTGGATCATTCTCAGCCACTAGCAAAATTTGATGATGGAGGGTGTATTGCCTTAATCTGTGTAATACCCAAATCAACGCAACGCGTGTCTTTTTCACTGCCAGGTAATTCATTTCTGATGTTGTGAATTTCTTGCTCAAGTAATAAATGGCTTGTTCTTTACCATCATTTAGTCTTCTTTGTACAAGCACCGCTCCTAACGACTCATAGTGAATCGTCAAATATAAGATCAGCGGAATCCCAGGGATTGGTGGTACCAGCACTGGTGGGCATACCAGATATTCTTTGATCTTGTCAAAGGCTTGTTGACATTCCGTATCCCACTTCACTTTGGTATTTTTCTTCAACAATTTGAAGAATGGTTTAGCAGTCTCAGAAAGCTGATAGATGAAACGAGCAATGTAGTTTAATCGCCCCAGTAGGCTTCTCACTTCTTTTACCGTAGAAAAAGTCTTTAAGTCGTATATTGCCTTGATCTTGGAGGGATCTATTTTGATGCCCCTGCTCCTAACCATAAATCCTAGCAATTTGCCAAATTTTGCCCCAAATACACACTTGTTGGGATTTAGTCGCAACTTGTATTTTTTGAGTCTTTCGAACAACTTGCGAAGCACTTCAACATGATCCCCTCCTTGTTTGGATTTTGCGATCATGTCATCCACATATACTTCGATTTCTTTATGCATCATGTCATATTACAAAGTTACCATTGCCCTTTGATATGTGGCACCAGCATTTTTCAAACCGAAAGGCATCACCTTGTAACAAAATGTGCCCCATGATGTTATGAAGGATGTATTCGCCTTATCCTCTTTCTTCATGAGGATTTGATTATATCCTGAGAAACCATCCATGAATGAAAATGTTTCGAACCCAGCAGTGCTATCCATTAATACATCGATATGTGGAAGCGGGAAATCATCCTTAGGGCTTGCTTTATTTAAATCGCGATAATCAACGCACACCTATACTCGACCATCTTTCTTTATTATGGGTACTATGTTGGCAACCCATTCTGGATATGGTACCACTTCGATGAAATCGACTTTGAGCAATTTCATAACTTCTTCTTCTATCTTCTTTGCCAAATTCGGCTTCGTTCGCATAAGTTTTTGCTTCTTTGGCGGAATACTTGGATCGATTGGCAAAGCATGTTCAACTATGCTCGGATCAAGGCCTAACATGTCAACATAAGACCATGCAAATATATCTTGATATTCTCTGAGCAAATCTATGATTCTTTCTGCTTCCGCTGAGGGAAAACTTTCTCCAATCTTAACTTCCTTGGGATTCTCTTTATCGCCCAGATTAACAGTGATCGTTTTCTCTAATGTGAGTGGTTTTGATTCTTCATGACAAATCCATTCCTTTCTGACCCATTCCTCATCCCCGTTATCTTCTTCAATATCGCAAGCGATCTCCTCGGAAAGATTTGGGCCACATAAGAACCTATTATGGATATGCGAATGCTCATGCCTGACATGTAACAAACATGATTAATAATCGCATACAAAGTAAAATAATGCATGTGGTCTTATGAAAAACCTTTTGGAAATTCATTTTGAAATTTATTTTGAAAGAATATAAAGACAGAGTTAGTCCTCATATCATCAGATTTCCTTGCTCTTAAAAATCATTTTCACAATGAGGAGCAATATAGAAACCCAAAGCCTCAAGCCTCACGAATGAGGATAATGTTCATCATAGGTTTGGTTTCGTTTCTATATATCCTTAACAAAACATTTGACCACTTTTATTTAATTGAAATACATGATTACATCTATATCAACAGGAATGAAAATTACAACTGAACTAAAATTGCAAATGAAATCACAAGAAATTTGAAACTGTAAACAACAAAATGCAATGGAAAAGGCTGGTAGCAAAAGTTCAAAAGAATCTTCCTACTCCAGTGCGTAGGTATCTTCTGCTACGGTTATGATGACGTTGATGGTATTCTCTTCGAATAAATCAGGTAGAACAGATTCTTCCTTTGCATGTAAATTTTCTTCTTGAAGTAGCTTGAAATGTCCAGGAAAAGTTTCTTTGATATGAATATGATGATAGGGAAGCTCTTTAGCTTTACCCTTCCATACGGATGGATTAATGATGCGATCACCTCGGCTTCCATAGCCTCTGTGGTTCTTTCGACCTCGGCCTTGGCCTCCATGGTGATCTTTAGAGCTATTTAGAATATAACCTACTCCGTGTTTCATTCTTGTGGCAAGCGGAGTGATAGGTTCCTTGATTCCTTGGGATTTCAATCCAAGACCATTACCGGGAGTAAATCCATACTGGCATAGCACCTTTTCAGACATAAAGAATGATGTTGAGAACTCTGGGGGTTTTATGATGCAACAGGCAAGGATTTGCACCATTGAGATCATTTTAAAGGAATGATAGCTTGGTTCTTCTTTCACTTTGGGTTTGACATACGGTATTGCACTCTCTTTGTAAGTGGTGAAATCCGTCTCCCCATGTACAGTGATCATCTTGCCATTAATGACGAACCTAACCTTCTGATGGAGACTTGAAGGAATAGCACTAGCCATATGAATCCAAGGTCTTCCGAGTAATAAATTGAAAGTCCTCGGAATATCCACTATTGGAAGTCAATTAGGAAAGGCATAGGGGCCTATGTTCACCTCGAGCTCGATATCGCCAATAACGTCTTTTTTCATTCCGTCAAACGAGCGCACAGTTACCTTTGAAGGTTTGATGAGCTCTTCGCTAATCCCTAAGCGATGCAGTGTGCTTAGTGGACACAAATTAAGTGCGGAACCATTATTGATCAGCACACGTGTACCTCTTTGCCCCGGCATTTGACGGCAATATATAGAGCCTTATTATGGGTACGCCCGTCAATTGGGAAATCTTCATCGGAGAAGGCAATTTGATCTTTCAGAAAAATATTGCCAACAAAGTCTTCTAATTGTACTTCATTAATTGTCTCCGGGACGTGTACTTTATTAAGAAGCTTCATAAGTACCATTTTGTGGCTTTCTGAAGCCTTGAAGAGATCCAATAGAGAAATCTGTGCTGGCATCTTTCTTAGCTGTTCAATTACCTCAAATTCGCTTGTCTTTATGACCGAAAGCAATTGTTTGACATCTTCTTCGGTTACTCCTTTCTTTTCGTGCTCACCTTCTTTCGGGACATAGCATCTCCCCGATCGGGTTATGGCATCAACTTCTTTAGGAGAGTAATCCCAAGGTACACGCCTAGTATCAAACTTTTCTTTTGGAGGGAGAGTGATGATCACAGGATGTGTTTCTTCTCCTTCAATTTTGAGTTGATTAATGGAAAGTTGGATAGTGATTGGTTCGACAGGACCTTCATTCTCCTTATATTTATCTACCTCATCAAGCTTGATCAGAAATGGTGTAATCATGGATACCATACTTCTATTGGCTTTGTCAGCATTCATTCCACCCCAGTCATCAGGTGTGATCATTTCATTCTTGAATGCTCACGGAGGGGGTGTATATTTGACACGGTAATTATACCGGTCACTATCTTGACCCAGGAAATCAACAACTTCACCTTGTCTCTGTGCTTTGTGGACGAATCTCCTATCACCTTGGCGAGTCGATCAGACCATGGTTTATCCCTCGATTACCCTTCTGATCAAGTTGATCTGTCCATGACCTATCCTTGGATTAGTCCATGGCCGATTTCTCCCACAATCGGCATACCAGTTCTATAGCCATTCCGTATAGTCAAAATTCATGGATGTCACACACCCGATTAGTGAGCGAAGGAAATTGAATACGGAAATGGTCATTGGATTTCGGGATGACGATTGTTAGTACATGTCATGACAGATTATTTATATGATTCATTGGACAAATTGCGATTCTAATGTATGATTATCAGAGTCCAATTTACATGGAAGTGAGTCTAGTTAGGACCAAATTAGCACCAGGGCCAGTCATCAGACCGAGAACGCCACATGTTTCCCCACCGCCGTGCCAAAGGGCCCCCACCAGCCCACTATAGTCAGCCAAGCTTGGACACATGTCACCTTAGCCAAGCCACAAAAAGGGTACCCCATGCATGTGGACACATGTCATCTTAGTCAAGCCACAAAAGGGGACCCTATACATGAAGGGCTGCTGAAGATTTAAAAATATATCTCTCTTCTTCTCTCTCCCTTTATAACATCCTCAATTTCAGTCCCCGGGAAATGGCTATGGATTAAATTTGGTGGTTTTCCCAATCGGAACCAATTTTTACTCTTGTTCTGGAAAACCTAGTTTTGAGTCCCTAGTACCATCTCGTTTTGTTATTTTTTTGGAAAAATTTGTGAACCGAATTTCCAGAAATTTCCTTCTTCAAAGTTGTTCCAAATATCTTCAAGTTTAACATATTTTAATTTCATAATTTTTGTACTTGATTTGGGTTGGACGGGCACCTCATTCTCGGACCGTGTAAAACTGCCCAGAATGAGTATTTCTATGATGTTTACACTTTCTCGATTTTACACAAACTTTCTAGGCCGAGTTTGAACAAACTTCCCGCACAAAAGTTGTTAATAACTTATTCCTCTATAACATATATAAATTTGGGAATTTTGGAGATGATTTGGATTCTGGAAAGCGCTTGCTTTGAGAAGCAGGGGTTCTATTTCAGTGAACTGTTTTTAGTCTGTCTTTGAGCTACTAAAATTTGTATTTACAGAAAGATTTAGATTTTGTGGTCTTCATAGGAAATGTTTTTTTAGGCATTGTTTATGACATATTCAAATTTGAGAATTTTCTGAGTCCATTTACTATGTTTTCAAGTCCAATTTCTTGAACAGTGCAAAACTGCCTAGTTTTATCAGATTTCAAATATGCACCATTTCTCACGTGAAACCTTTGGAATTTGGACTTGAGATCTTCTGATTATTTAATGTGCACATTCTGAGCTTTCAAATGAGATATGTTACACTTTGATTGGAGGTCATATGAAGGGGGAAATGAGGCTTTACATGTGGTGGCAGAAGCTGAAATGTGTTCTTCTGGAAGGCTTCTATAATTGAGTCTTGAGGATCAAGACCATCATTCATGCCTAGCAAGATGGCTCACGGCCAAAGAGAGAGAGAAAGAGAGATCATCATGATTTATTTAGGCCTTGAATGAATAGGACATAATGACCCTAAGGTAGAAACTTGGAGGCCAAGTTGGAAATGAATGGCCTCAAATTAAAGGCTTGCACAAGAAACTTAATTATGAAGCTTAGACTTTAGGGCCAATTGCAACTTGAGGACCAAGTTTTAGGATCTTAAATTGCTCCTATAGGTCATCATGAACTCTAGATTGAAACTTAGAAACCAAGCTTAGATTATGTGGCTAGAATTAAATCTTGCTCAAGAAGCCAAATTAATGGCTAAAACTTTCAAGGCCATTTCATCATGGTCTTTTGGCTCTTCGTCATTAATAGCCAAGATTTTCAAGATCTAGATAATGATAGCATTAGACTTTAGGGGCAATTTCATCATGACATTTGTCTTTTCTTCATGAATAGCTTATGTGTCCCAATAGACATTAATGCACGGGCATAGGTGTCCTCTTGGAATTTAATGTATAATGTAACTCATGTACCCTAACTTAGGGCATTATAATTCTAGTAGGACACTTGGTAGTCAATTAGACACTCAAATTATTAGGCTTAAGATTTGATAAGATTTCCTTTAATTATAGGTGACACTTGAATAAAGGTGATTGAACCATGTGGCAAGTGAATTATGAGAGCTTGGAGGATTCTAAAGAGTCAAGAACTTGGGGAGCAAGTTTTGACTCTTAACTTGGTGAGCAAGTTGGGTTTGCCTATAAATAGGCTTGGTCCCCCCTTAGTTACCACACATCATCTCCTCTTCCTCTCTCATCTCTCATTTTCATGCCACTCACGTGCCTACCCACCAGCCGGTTCTTCCTCTTGCTCACGCCACTTTCCTTTTGCTCACGCTAATCACCATTTCATTCTCACGTCACTATTTGGTCTCCATAAAATCTCGCCTTGTCAAGTAGAGTAAGTGAATTCTCTAATGTCGAAAAAGGAAGATGAGCTGCGTTGTGACGTGATTTGCTTGGACCGTGTTCGGTCATTTGATTGGTCGTGGTTGGTTCTTTCCATGTCTTGCCTATGTTTCGTATATGATGTGACGTGGTTTGCTTAGACAGTGTTCGGTCATTTGATTGGTCGTGGTTGGTTCTTTCCATGTCTTGCCTATGTTTCGTATATGATGTGACGTGGTTTGCTTGGATCATTTTCGAACTTATGAATGATCGTTGATTGTTTCATCTTATGTTTTGTATATACTTGAAATGTGTATATTTCTCACGTTTTGCAAGAGTCAAGTATGACTTGGTTGCGAGAAAGGCTTCTCTTGTTATTCACGATTAACATATGATATAAACCAGAACTTGATTGGTGATACTCACGTGTAATAGCCATGCTTGATGTTCTCTTGTTGTTGGCATGTACTTTGCTATTGATTTGCCATTAATGTCGGTACGATAACGATCAACTCATGTTAACGGCGATCGATTCCTCCTCACTTGACATTAGTGAGTTCACTTATTGGGTCTCCCCGACTCATCCCCCGTTGTTTTCCTTTTCAGGTCCATAAGATGGCATCTCCCCCAACCCGTTTTGGCACCCCTGTAAAGATGGAAGTTGAGGTGGTCGATGCTATCGACACCCATGAATGCCAGGCCTACCCTCGGGTTATTACCTATGTTATGGTTAATGAAGGCCTTGAGAACTTGGTCCCCCACACTTACGTGGCGTGGTACAGCTGGTCGAATGGCGACCTGGTTGGACCGCTGCGCGGGTACAATGGCCCCTTTGGTGGAAATGGCGGGCTGGCTCTAAGGGGTGCCACTGGCGGAGCGTAAGACAGCCGAGCGGACGGCGGCAGGAAGGAGAGTATGACCAATGTTGGAGTTCGAGGAATCTACGAGCATTGAAGCCGTAGTAGCAGGCTTAGGACACCCAAGCCATAACTTTTGTTGTGTATAAACGGCTAAAATCGGTTAAGACCTGTAAGTCGGGTTGTAAAATATGCTTGTGTGTGCTGTAAATACAAGGTTTGCTCATGATGCTTGTCGTAACCCCGTTGTTTGTTCTGATTGTGATTGTCCCGAATTAATTGCTTCCGGTTGTGCTTAATCAAAGATAATAACGAACGGGACGCCGCACTAATAACCCCGAGGTAGGGGCGTTACACCCTCGGCAAACTCCCCACCCATACACACATACACTCTCTCACTCATGGTTACTCCATTGGAGAGAGAACACCAAAATTTATCTTGATTTTTCTCTACAAATCCTTTGGCACCGAGAAGAATCAAGAGGATTCCGCGGCAAATTCTCGTACAGTTCGACTTCCAGGCAAGTGAAACTCTAATTTCTAGACTCCTTGATCTTCTTGTCTCGATTCTAGGATTTCTAGAAGTAGTAGTTCACGGCCAACCGAACTAAAGACGGTTCCTTATCGTACCGACATTAACATGAGTTGTAGTTCACGGCCAACGATCGCCAACGATCTTACGTTGTATTCATCTTCTTGTCGTGGGCAAATTCATGTGCCCACGACAACATCAATTTTGTGTGGTTCTTTGTGTTCAGAATTTTGAGACACTTCCTTCATGAGAGTTGTATTCAACATCTTGAACAATAACATATTTTAATTTCAAAATTTTTGGAGTAGAATTGGTCGATACGAAGCCCTTGAGCATTACTGGTTTTTAAACTGATTTTCTCAAAAAATTTCTAATTCGAATCCGAGTATACTTCCTTCGCAAAAGTTGTTATAGACATTCATTTCTACAACATATAAAAATTTCAAAGCATTTAGAGATGGTATGAGTTGCGAAGTAAGTAACTTTTGAGTGGTATACAATCTGCTCCAGGGATAAATAAAATATCCCTAAATTTTCCATTTTGCCTAAAAAAGAAGAGAAGGCTGAGCGGTATCTTGGCCAAAACACCCTTTCATATGTCGATAATCCAAAACACTCAAAATTCAGGGGTTATAACCCCTAAAAAAACCCTAAAAATGTGTAAATCATGAAATGAACAAGCTTTTAGAGCTTCATTAGGGTTTGGGTGTTTTGATTGATTTTTCGTTTTAGAGACCACTTAGGATTGATTGATTTGATTGACTTTGATTGTGCATTTAATACTTGTTTGGTCTTTCCTGCGATTAGAACGGATAGGATTAGTGGGTAAGCCTCGGAAATTTGCATGACACGTTAGACATCATATCATTCTTAGGTATCGAAAGGGCGTTAGGGATCTCGATTTGAGATCAATAACGTAACCAAGTCCCCGTACTTAGAATCTTTGGTTCGTAGAATCGTGGTATTTCTCCCGTACCTCGATTAGATTTCTAGTCTACCTACCAATAATGACTATTGGCAACTCCAAAATCACAAACCTAAACTAAATAAGAAATTACCTTCCACTGTCACATGAGGTATGATCTGGGAGAGACCCTTACACGGAAATACCTCCTTAGCGCGCAAATCCCAAAAGCCCCAAAGAAAGAAAGCGCGACGCGACAGGCTTGGTGACTCCACTGGGGATTTCCTAACTTTTCTAAGTGGACTTAGGCCTAGATAGAATGATATGCTTGTGTTTTGTGCTTGCAAGGATCCCAGGTACGTCCCGCTAATGATAGTGTTAAATGGTTTTGCAGGCGGGTGTTATAAGGGGTGTTGTCTTTGCTAACCCTTGTTTTGCAGGATGGTGTTGGGATTGAATGTGATTGAATGAATTTTAGAAGTGTTGTTTGGTCATTAATTGCTATGCATGTCTTTAAATTGCTTTAGCACTACACCATTAGCACACACCACCCGTGGCCCAACCCTGGCTACATTTAGGATTACCCTTAGGAAGTATGTGTTTAGGCGAAACTATGGGCCGATTGCTCATGGGATCGTTTAAATACAATGCCGATCACCAAGGTGGAATAATATTCCATAACTTTAGGCCGATTGCCTATTACAATGGAATCCCTTGTCCATTAAGGTGATGACCTTGAGCCTTTAGCATATCCTACCCTTTTTAGGCATCAAAACCTCACTGGTTGCATTCGCTTGTCCTTGTGGTTGGTATACCTAAAATCAAACCAAAATATTATGGTAAGCAAGTATCG
Source organism: Syzygium oleosum (assembly GCF_021117445.2). Classification (NCBI taxonomy): domain Eukaryota; kingdom Viridiplantae; phylum Streptophyta; class Magnoliopsida; order Myrtales; family Myrtaceae; genus Syzygium; species Syzygium oleosum. Next base: position 308,707 of record NW_026607542.1, on the reverse strand, counting down.
TTCCATTCCATTCCTTTACAATTATGCATGTTAGTTGGCACATTTTCAAAAAAATGCCTAAATGACATTTAATGCTTGGTCTAAATGCCTTTTCATTTTAGAATGCATGATTAGGGCGTCATACTCTATTTGACCATTCTTTCATTTTTAGATGAAATGTATAGGTCTATGGTGGATTTTCCATGTAAGTCGAATGCTTATTTGTTCATTTCCATGTATTCGAAGTTGTAAACCATAGTTTAGGGCTTTATGGTCTAAATGGAATATGACAATGGGCATTTACATCACACATTGAATTTGTCCATAATCTCAACTATATGCTCTTTTAAGGTTTAAACGGATTCAAAATGATATTTGCATTACTTTCGAGGCATGCAAGTGTATTTTACCTCCGTTTTACCTCAAAAGGACATGATTGAAATGGAGGCATTAAAATTGATTCGCAATCCATGGTGATTAATGACAAATCTTTTTGCATGATTAGGCTCAATGGGAAAACTAGACATCCAAGTAATTCCCATTCCTCGGAAGGAACTTGTTGCTTGGTGGAAAGGCATGTCCAAGGACAACCAAACTTATGTCCAAGAAAGGCTTGGATATCTTCTCGAACTTATGCATGTGGAACATCAAGTCAGTTTAGTCCAAGCTTTGGTGCATTTTTGGGAGGCTTCCACCGCCGCATTCCATCCTGGAGAACATGAATTGGTACCAACATTAGAAGAGTATCAAGCCGCCATTGGAATTAATTCTAAACCTAGGGTCATAGAGCCACCCGTTAGACTTAATCCTGTGAGCCTTTTAGCCGAATTCCTCAACCTCAAAACTTCCAAAATAGAAAAGCTAATCAAATCAAACACGGGTAGGTTTCCATTATCCTTCCTAGTAGACAACTTTTCAAAACTTCCTAGGGAAATGGGAAACACTTCAGCTTGGGTATTCATTCTAGCTTTCTTTGGCTTTGTTCTATTCCCCGTGTCTAGAACGGGATTAGACCCTTTAGTAGCTGTGATCGCAAGACAAGCATGTCTTAAATGGGACTTCTCTAATATGCTTCTTGCCCAAACCGTCATCTCCTTCAACACGTACCAAAATCATGGGAAGGGTATCTTTCAAGCTTATACTGGTCTTTTGTCCTTATGTTTCATTTCACACATTCGACCATGGTGTCGTTTCATGAACATTCGCGAAATTTGTTCGGCGATAAATCCAATTGAACGATACATTCGTATCCAAAGCAAATTACCTAAACAATCTTTCTTAGATTGGGCCAATTTCATTATAGCCTTAACTCCGGATCAAATCCAATGGCGGATCAATTGGCCAAAGATTAATAAGGTGAAGATCGCGAGCCGAGAAGGAAATGTGGTATCATTACTTGGTTTAAGTGGAGGAGCAGCTTATTGCCCTCTAAGGGTTATTAGACAATTTGGGATACTTCAGCAAGTACCACCGGTATGGAATCCCGAAGAGTTCGCCTTTAACATCCCAAGTGGAATTATACCCAAAGAGGAGAAGAATGTCCTTCGAGCCAAAATTCACAAGATCATCTTATCTTTGGATAACCCACTCGAACAAATAATTGAGTGGCCAAAAAGCTTGGAAGAAGACATGAAGATTTGCATGGCCTCTAAAGAATACATCAAATGGATAGAAAATAAGCGTCCAATTGATGTCGAGCCATATGTCCCGTTGAGCGTGGTACCAGATCCTGTGGATGAGTATGTCCCAGAATACATTGTTTCAAGCATGCCTGGAGTGGAACCCTATGTCCCTGAAGAGGTCGTGATCGATGTGGAAGAATAGGAGTCTCGAGCCAAGGAATGGGAAGAATACCAAAAGGCGGAAGCTATCTTAGCTAGCAAGAGGCCTAGGATTGGATGATTTAGATTCCCATTTGAGTTTAAAATCATGATGTCAAACAATTTCAAATTTTATATGCAATGATGGATTGATCATTTTCTAAACATGCTTAGATAATTTCAGAACATGATTTCAAAACATAAAGGAATCACCATGGATTGCAATTCTTTGAATTGTATGATTCCTTGAGAAAGACATTGATGAAGAATTTTATACAAGGCTAAGACTTGTATAGAATTTCTTATCCTTGACAATCTCATGAAACCATACAATTAAAAGGATGTAGGGTTTCGTGATCATTTTACTATGCTGATATCAGGTCTTTTTTGGCAAAATAGGTTGTTTAGCAACGGAAGGTAAAAGACCTCGGACTCGCCTACAAGTTAGAATGGCAAAAGAAGAAACCCGTGCTCGACTAGTTGAAGTCGAGAATCAAATGACCCAAATGGTTGCAATGATGGCGGAAATGAAGGCCTTTATTCTCGCATCTCGAGGATCTTATCCTACTATTTCAAATGTAGGAGCTTCAAACATTACCGAAACACTTATTGAAGACCCAGTCATAAACAAAGAACCGGTTCAAGAAAATCCTCCAAAGACTACGCCTAAGGTAGTGAATTTGGAAGAGGATGATCAAATCAAAAAGGCATCCAAAACAAAGGATGAAGAAGAGGCCAAGAGATTGGCCAAAATTGAAGAATGCTTAGCAAGTCAAGGCTATAAGCTTCAAAGGTTCGACAAGTTCTCACCATACGCAAAGGTGGTTGTTCCAGAAAACTATAAGGAACCGGAGTTCGTGAGCAAGTATGATGGCACTGGTTGTCCCAAAAGCCATTTGAAGTATTATCTCCGTAAGATGGCAAGATATTCAGACAACACGCCATTGCTTATTAGCACATTTCAAGATAGTTTGAGAGGGGCAGCCCTTGCATGGTATACAGCCCTTAACATAGAAGACTTCACTGAATGGGATCATTTGGCGAGAGAATTTCTTCGCCAGTATAAGTTCAATGTTGAAGCACTCCCAACTAGAGAGGATCTCATCAGGATCGAGAAACGAAGGAATGAAGGGTTCAGAGCCTATGCTCAGAGATGGAAAGCTATTGCCTCACAAGTAAAGCCCGCCATAAGTGAAGATGAGCTCATTGAGCTCTTTCTAAAATCATTACCAATTGAGTATTACGACAAGCTTCATGTATCAGGCTGTCAGACATTCACCATGTTGGTCAAAGTAGGTGAGAGAATTGAATGGGGTTTGAAAGAAAAGAAGGCTCAAGAAACATCAGCACGAAGGCCTTACCCCGGGAAAAAAGACAAAGAACCCATCCGAGAAGTGGCTATGGTGTCAAGCCCAAGTACTCATCAAGCATCATTTCCGAGGCAATCAAATGTTGCTTGGGAAAATCCGAGGCAATTCAAGCCAAATAAAAGGCCCGTGAGGCAATATACACCGTTGCCCCGACCTCTGTCAAAGCTATTACCAATGCTCCTGGAAAGGCATTTGGTGGCCAAGGAAGTACCGAGAGACAATCCTACAAGATTTTCTTGGTATGATGAGTCAAAAACTTGCACCTATCACATGGAAGAAAGGGGACATGATGTGGATAATTGTCCCATTCTAAAGTACAAGGTTCAACAGCTCATTGACAAGAAGATATTGAACTTCCAAGAGCCCGAGCCAAATATACATCAGAATCCTCTTCCTGAGCACAATACAGTAAACATGATCAAGGATGAAGAAACAATGATCGAGTCCGATGATGAAGATGAATATGAAATCAAGATTAAAGCTTCTCGATTAGGAGATGCTCGCTTTCGTCAAGAAATACTCCTAAAAGGCGAGATTGTAGACAACTTGGGAGAAGACTCTGGAAAATATAACTTCCAAGTGAAATATACCCCACCGCCATGGGCATTCAAAAATGAAATAATTGTGCCTGATGGCTGGGGTGGTATGGACGATGAAACAAGTCCTGAGGAAAAAGCTCTATCCAAGAAAGAAATGCTTCAAGAAGAAATAGATCCGGATGAAAAAGAGAAAGAAAAAGTTCGTCATGGTGAAAGGCGTTTCACCTAGAAATCGACCAAGGAAGGCGAAATTGTAGACTTACTCGGTCAAGACAGCGGTAAATACAATTACCGTGTCAAATATACCCCTTCGCCATGGGCATTCAAAAATGAAGACATTGTACCGAACGGATGGGGTGGCATGGATGAGCACCTCCTTCATAGGCATTCAAAAACGAAATAATCACACCTGATGGTTGAGGTGGAATGGATGCTGACGAAGCCAACAGAAGCATGGTATCCATGATTACACAATTTCTAATCAAGCTTGACGAGGTAGATAAATATAAGGAGGAGGAAGGTCCCGTCACACCAATAACTATTCAACTTCCCATTGATCAACTAAGGATCGAAGTAGAAGAAACGCAACCTGTGATCATCACCCTCCTTCCAAAAGAAAAGTTTGACACTAAGTGTGTACCTTGGGATTACTCTCCCAAAGAAGTCGATTCCATAACCTGATCGGGGAGATGCAATGTCCCGAAGGACAATGAACACGAAAAGAAAGGAGTGACTGAAGAAGATGTTAAACAGTTACTCTCAGTAATGAAGACAAGCGAATTTGAGGTAATTGAACAGCTAAGAAAAATGCCAGCACAAATTTCTCTATTGGATCTATTCAAGACTTCAGAAAGCCACAAAATGGTGCTTATGAAGCTTCTCAATGAGGTGCACGTCTCGGAGATGATTAATGAGGTATAATTGGAAGACTTTGTCGGTGCCATTCTTCTGAAGGATCAAATTGCCTTATCTGATGAAGATTTTCCAATTGACGGGCGTTCCCACAATAAAGCCCTGTATATTGCCGTCAGATGCCGAGGCAAGAAGGTGTCACGGGTATTGATCGATAATGGTTCCGCACTTAATTTGTGTCCACTAAGCACACTGCATCGCTTGGGGATTAGTGAAGAGCTCATTAAACCTTCTAAGGTAACCGTGCGTTTGTTTGATGGAATGAAGATAGACGTTATTGGCGATATCGAACTCGAGGTAAACATAGGCCCTATGCCTTTCCTGATTGAGTCCAAGTAGTGGATATTCCAAGGACTTTCAATTTGTTACTCGGAAGACCTTGGATTCATATGGCTGGCGCCATTCCTTCAAGTCTCCATCAGAAGGTCAGATTTGTCATTAATGGCAAGATGATCACCGTACATGGGGAGACAGATTTCACCACCTACAAGGATAGTGCAATACCATATGTCGAACCCGAAGTGAAAGAAGAATCAAGTTATCATTCCTTCGAAATGATCTCAATGGTGCAAATTCCTGTCGGTTGCATCATAAAATCCCCGGAGTTCTCAACATCATCCATTATGTCTGGAAGAATGTTATGCCAGTATGGATTTACTCTCGGTAATGATCTTGGATCAAAGTCTCAAGGAATCAAAGAACCTATCTCTCCAAAAACGAAGCACGAAGTAGGTTATATTCCAAATAACTCTAAAGATCACCATGGAGGCTAGGGCCGAGATCGAAAGAACCATGGAAGCTGTAGAGGCCGAGGTGATCGCATCATTAATCCATCCATATGGAAGGGCAAAGTTAAAGAGCTTCCCTATCATCAGATCCACATCAAGGAAACTTTTCCTGGACCTTCCAAGTTACTTCAAGAAGAGGATTTACATGTAGAGGACGAGTCTGTTCTGCCAAGTTTATTTGAGGAGAGTACTATCAACGTTATCATAATTGAGGTAGAAAATACCTACGCACTGGAGTAGGAAGATTCTCTTGAACTTTTGCTACTAGCGTTTTACATTGCATTTTGTTGATTACCATTTTCAAATTTCTTGTGATTTCATTTGCAATTTCAATTCAGTTGCAATTTACATTCCTTTTGATATAGGTGTAACCGCATTTTTCAATTCAATAAAAGTGGTCAAATGTTTTGTTAAGGACATGTAGAAACAAAACCAAACCTATGATGAACAGTATCCTCATTCGTGAGGCTTGAGGCTTTGGGTTTCTATATTGCTCCTCGTTACGAAAATGATTTTAAGAGCAAGGAAGTCTGATGATATGAGGACTAGCTCTGTCTTTATGTTCTTTCAAAACAAGTTTCAAAATGAATTTCCAAAAAGCTTTTCATAGGACCATGTGCGTTACTTACTTTGCATGCAATTACTAATCATGTTTGTTACATGTCAGGCATGAGCATTCACATATCCATAATAGGTTCATATGTGACCCAAATCTTTTCGAGGAGATCACTTGCGATATTGAAGTGGATAATGAAGATGAGGAATGGATCAGAAGGGAATGGATCCGTCATGAAGAATCAAAGCTACTTACGTTAGAGAAAACGATTAGTGTTAATCTGGGTGATAAAGAGAATCCCAAAGAGGTTAAGATTGGAGAAAGTCTTCCCTCAGCAGAAGCAGAAAGAATCACAGATTTGCTCAAGGAATATCAATATATATTCACATGGTCTTATGCTGACATGCCAGGCCTTGATCCAAGCATAGTTGAGCATGCTTTGCCAATTGATCCGAGTATTCCACCAAAGAAGCAAAAACTGAGGCAAACAAAGCCAGAATTGGCGAAGAAAATAGAAGAAGAAGTGATGAAATTGCTCAAAGTCGGTTTTATTGAAGTAGTACCATATCCAGAATGGGTTGTCAATATAGTGCCCGTAATGAAGAAAGATGGTCGGGTACGGATGTGCGTTGATTATCGCGACCTAAATAAAGCAAGCCCTAAGGATGATTTCCCGCTTCTACATATCGATGTATTAGTGGATAGCACTGCTGGGTTCGAAACAGTTTCATTCATGGATGGTTTCTCAGGATATAATCAAATCCTCATGAAGAAAGAGGATAAGGCGAAAACGTCCTTCATAACACCATGGGGCACATTTTGTTATAAGGTGATGCCTTTCGGTTTGAAAAATGCCGGTGCCACATATCAAAGGGCAATGGTAACTTTGTTCCATGACATGATACACAAAGAAATCAAGGTATATGTGGATGACATGATTGCAAAATCCAAACAAGGAGAAGATCATGTTGAGGTGCTTCGCAAATTGTTCGAGAGACTTAGAAAGTACAAGTTGCGGCTGAACCCCAACAAGTGTGTATTTGGGGCAAAATCTGGCAAATTGCTAGGATTTGTGGTTAGTAACAGGGGCATCGAAATAGATTCTTCCAAGATCAAGGCAATATACGACTTAAAGACTCCTTCTACGGTAAAAGAAGTGAGAAGCTTGTTGGGCGATTAAACTACATTGCCCGTTTCATCTATCAGCTTTCTGAGACTGCTAAACCATTCTTCAAACTATTGAAGAAAAATGCCAAAGTAAAGTGGGATGCGGAATGTCAACAAGCCTTTGACAAGATCAAAGAATATCTGGTATGCCCACCAGTATTGGTACCACCAATTCCTGGAGTCCCAGTGATCTTATATTTGACGATTCACTATGAGTCGTTAGGAGCGGTGCTTGTACAAAGAAGACCAAATGATGGTAAAGAACAAGCCATTTATTACTTGAGCAAGAAATTCACAACATCATAAGTAAATTACCCAGCAGTTGAGAAGACATGCGTTGCATTGATTTGGGTATTACACAGATTAAGACAGTACACCCTTCATCACCAAATTTTGCTAGTGACCGAGAATGATCCGATCAAGTACCTTCTTGAGAAATCCTCCTTGGTCGGGAAATTGGCAAAGTGGCAAGTTTTATTATCAGAATTCGATATCAGAAGTTCATCCCAAAAGTTAGTCAAAGGACGAGCGATAGCAGACATGTTGGCGGAAAATTCACTGAATATTGCCAGTTCTGAAGAACGACTTGATGACCACATATTGACACTAGTCGACGACAAATGGACCATGTATTTTGACGGTGCAACCAACTTATCTAGATCAGGAACTAGGGCAGTACTGATCTCCCTAGAAGGCCAACACTATCCGGTATCTGCGAAATTAGTATTTCCATGCACCAATAACGTCGCTGAATACGAAGCATGCATTCTTGGCTTACAATTAGCCCTTTCAATGAAAGTAAAAAGGTTGCAAGTATATGGAGATTATATGCTCATCATATTGCAAACAACTGGTGAATGGCAAACTCGAGATGCCAAGCTGATTCCTTATCACAGATATTTAGAAGAGATGATAGAAAGTTTCGAAGAGGTAACATTCGATTATCTTCCAAGAGCTTAGAATCATTTTGCAGATGCTCTTGCAACTTTGTCATCCTTACTACAAGCTGAAGATAGTATGGATATAAAACCATTGAGAATCAATATTCTTGAACAACCAGCTCATTGCATGATAGTCTAAGCAGAGTTCGACAACGAACCATGGTATCATGACATCAAAAGAAATCTTCAATCAGGAGAATTTCCTGAAGGAAGCCAACCAGGTGATAGGAAGTTTATAAGGAAGATAGCTAACAAATTTTTCCTCAGTGGTCAAACCCTCTACAAGAAATCATTTGATTCAACCTTGTTAAGATGTGTGGATGCTACAGAAGCTGAACAAATCATGAACGAAATTCACGAAGGTGAATGTGGACCGCACATGAATGGCATCTTCTAGCCCGAAAAATTTTGAGATTGGGATATTATTGGATGACAATGGAATCAGATTGCATCCAACACGTAAGATGTTGCCATCAATGTCAAGTTTATGGAGACAAAATTAATGCACCGCCAAATGATCTACATCAAATGTTCGAGCCATGACCATTTTCAATGTGGGGCATTGATATGATTGGCCCAATCAACCCCAAGCCTCAAATGGACACTAGTTCATCCTAGTTGCTATTGACTATTTCACTAAATGGATTGAAGCAAACTCCTACACAAATGTTACTGCCAAGAATGTCGCAATATTCATCAGGCGGGACATCATTGCTAGGTATGGAGTTCCAGAAGCAATAATTACGGACAATGGCTCAAATCTAAACAACATAATCATAGATGATTTACTCGAACATTTCTATGTCCGACATCTGAACTCATCTCCATATCATCCATAAATGAATGGAGCAGTTAAAGCGGCAAATAAGAATATCAAGAAGATACTGGCCAAGACAGCCGAAAATTATCGTGATTGGCATGAAAGGTTGTCGTATGCTCTGATGGTATACCGGACTTCAATTCGAACATCAACTAGAGCAACTCTATTTTCCTTGGTTTACGGAATGGAAGCAATGCTACCTGTTGAAGTAGAAATTCCTTCATTAAGGATATTATCTCAGTTAAAGCTTTCAGAAGCTGAGTGGATCCAACAAAGATATGAACAACTCAACATGATCGATGAAAAAAGATTAAGAGCTATATGCCATGGGCAGGCTTATCAGAGAAGAGTGGCTAAATCCTTTAATCGAAAGGTGAAACCGAGGAATTTCAAAACAGAGGATTTAGTAGTGAAGAAAGTCATCTTCAACAATTCAGATCCTCGTGGCAAATTCACTCCGAATTATGAGGGTCCATATATTGTCAAGAAGGTTCTTCCCGGAGGAGCATTGATTCTGGTAGATATGATAGGAACAGAACTGGTCTATCCTGTAAATGCATATGCTGTCAAGATTTTCTACCCATGAAATGAAGACAAACATTCAAGAAAAGATTCAAGTCATTTTAGAACATGTGCATATCATGCATATCATACATACCATGCATTTCATGAACATGTTTATCTGTTTTGCAGAAGAAAGAAAAAAGAATATGAACCAGTTGGTGATTTCAGAATCCCTAATGGAGTTATCAAATAGTAAAGGGAAATATCACTTCCAATTCTATTTTCCATTGATATCCTCTAACGTGCTTTCCTTTCTATTATCCCCAGAGAGACAAAGAAAAGGGAGCAACAGCAGATGAATCCCTAGTGTAACCAAAGCAAAAACATGCAAACAAGAAGGATCTTGGTAAATTGATCAGACAAGTATCCCTAAATCGTGAGGGCATGTGCTAAAGAGGTTGCCTTTCTAAGAAAAAATCAAACTTTTTCTTCCCCAAGCGGAATGACACTAAGGCTGAGCAAAAACAAAACAAATTGTTTTGAAAAGGAAAATACCTCAGAAATGTTTCAATCAAAGATTTTGAAACACACTTTCTTTGAAAATGCACTAAGCATCAAAATTCCCTAAAAAGGGATAATTTGACAAAAGGCTTTGAAAAATTTCATAGAAAAAAGTTTGGATCAAATCGAATGGAAAGACCTTCAAATGATGAAAGGTAAGTCATATCCAAACACGTCCCCTATACACTCAAAGTCAAAGTGTAGAAGTAAGTAAGAAAAACTCATCCGAAGGAAATAGGGGATATTCGCAATGATTACATGGATTGAAATGATGAAAGGCAATCATTTCACTATCCCAAACACATGCTTATCCCTTGCAAACCAAATTTGAGCCAAAACAGTAGAGAAGTTTTCCCAAAACAACCCTGTTAAGAACCACCCCACATTGGGGCAAATCAGGAGGTTTGTGGATTGATAGCTATGAAGAATAGGATCAAGAAAGATTTTATTGCATACTCTTGCATCAATCTTTCTGTGATAACTTCATATGAAGTCATATGGAAGCTCAAGACATCCCAAGAGGAAGAAGAGCACTTCATTTCTTATACCCAAACACATTACCTTTTGCAAAGCTCAATTGAACCTGAATATTCATTTCAGAACCCCAAATTGGTGATCATCTCTTCGCACTGGAGCATGAGCATATGATCCACGTTAATAGATAGGAAACAAAAGGGCAGAACACAGAGTCCTTGGAATTCAAAAAGATCAAAGACAAAAGAGTCTGGGGCATGAAAAAGCAGTGTGCCTGATAAAAGCAAGGCCAAATACCCGGGAAAAATGAAAAAAAAAAGAGTGCAAAAGAAAGCTCAAAACGACAAAAAGTCATGACAAAGCAAAGTCAAGATCATGAGAGATCATAGATCACAGCAAGTGATAATGAGCAAAAGAAAAGAGATTGTGATGAATGTTTAGAGGACTCTGATATTCATAGAAGAAAAGATCTCTAGTGAAAAAAGAAAAAGAGAAAAGTGGTCATGCCAAGAAGATCATCGATTTCATAAAAATCTTGAATTCAAACAAATGAGCCTTTTGAGCCTACCCAATACCAACAATACAACCTCTCCCCAAACACTCTTCAGATTGGGATGTTGAGAGTAGAAACATGACTTTATGACAAGAAGTCATCACTCAAAGAAATGTATGCAATAATATCTTGTCTTGTCCTCGAGGTTCTTAACTTGTAAACCCGAAGTCAGTTGTGACGAAATCGTTTTCTTTGCCTCAGAATGCCTATCCTTTGAATAGCCATTGACCAAGCCAACATTACAACCCTTTGAAAGACCTTATCGGATCAATTGGATTGTATATATTGCGAACATCCCCGAACACCTAAGGATTGATTAAGAGAGATAAAATTGAGGGATATCATATCAATCCCCTGTCAATCGAATGAAGAAAAGACCAAGTTCATAGATTGAAACAAATCCTTTCTAATGAAGGTCTTCCAAACGATCATTTCAAGCATTTTTTGACAGATTGCAAGCATTTTGTTCAAATAATTCCTTGAAAAGGAAATTTGATTGTCTGAAATGCATCTAATACAAAGAATGCATATTTCAAAACCAGGTTTCAAAAAGTTTTTGGTCAACTTAAAACCAAATTTTCAAATAGTTTGTGGTAAACTAAAAAAAAATCACGTTTCAAACAGTTTTGATTAATTTCAAAACTACTTTTCAAAATAGTTTTTGGTCAACTAAAAAACCATACAAAGGTTAGTGAAACCTCAAAATCACAAAACTCACGGTTAAGGCGTTCATTGTTTGAAATCTTCCCAAAGTCCTACTGGTGAGGAGCCCCTAGGCAAATCTAAAGTCCTACAGGCGAGGAGCCCCTAGGCAAATCCAAAGTCCTACAGGCGAGGAGCCCCTAGGCAAATCCAAAGTCCTACAGGCGAGGAGCCCCTAGCAAATTCAAAGTCCTATTGGTGAGGAACCACTAGGTAAATTCAAGTCCTACAGGTAAGGAGCCCCTAAGCAAATTCAAGTCCTACAGGCGAGAAGCCCCTAGGCAAATTCAAGTCCTACAGGCGAGGAGGCCCTAGGCAAATTCAAAGTCCTACAGGCGAGGAGCCCCTAGGCAAATTTAAAGTCCTACAGGCGAGAAGCACCTAGGCAAATTCAAAGTCCTATTGGTGAGGAACCACTAGGCAAAATTCAAGTCCTACTGGTGAGGAACCACTAGGCAAATCCAAAGTCCTACAGGCAAAGAGCCTCTAGGCAATTTCCAAAATCCTACGGGTGAAGAACCACTTGGCAAGTCTCCAAAATCCTCAGGCGAAGAGCCTCGGCGTTCATGGTTCGTGAGTTCGTCCTTAAACCACGAAATCAGAATAACCATCATAATCATCACCACCATCAATTCATGCCCTTAGATAAGCAACAAAGAAACTCTCACAAACAATTAAGTTTCTCTCCCTCAGTCATTAAGAATCTTTCGAATTATGTTTTGAAAAGAGAACCTTTGGATTAGATCACGAATTTCAAAAAGCAAGATCCCTAATCAATTGTTGTGAAATTTTCATCTTGTCTTGTTCAGTGAGTCGACTAAAAATCCAGGTGTCACCTTGTCATTGAGATCAACCTCTAACGAGCTCAATCTCAAAGAGGGACAGCTGTTGACACCTAATTTTTAGTTCATTATTTTCATATTTTCAAAAATTTTAAAATTAAGACTAGGAATCTTGGCCAAGCCTAGAAACCTATTTCTAAACCAAAAACTAATTTTTTTATGCATTTTTCTGCATTTTTCCTTAATTTCTATTAGTCAAAATAAGTGAGAAAATCAAGAAAAATAGAAAATGGAATCAGAAAATTCCATAAAAATAGTCATTAGTCTTATTTTAAATCCAATTTTATGAATACATCATCAATTTTGAAAAATATCAATCATGTATATTTTTCTCCCAAAATTGGACAAAATTAAACCCGAATTGAACCAAAAATTCAATTAAATGTTTTCTGGCCATTTTTAAGTCATAGTGTTTTCACAAAAAATGATTCTGGGACCTTGAATTTCATAATGGTCGGTCCAATTGCACAATTTGGCATACAAATCAAAAATCCCCAAAATTAAATTGAAAATTAAGAATTTTGGACCCAAATTGGGAATCGTGCCCAATATGAAATTGTCGAACCATAAGGATATCATTTCTAGGGTTAATTAGATGTGGGTAATTCAATTTTGGCATCAATTTTTCCTAATCAGGTCATTAGGACATCAAATTGAACAAAAACCTATTAACCCGAATATAAAAATTAGAAAATCTTGGACACAATTATTTGGGTTCGGAATATGATGAGGAATACAATTTTGGGGTTAAATTTGGAAAATTGGGTTAAAATCGGGTCGAATTTGAGAATTTAGACCAACCCGGGTCTGTCGGGTCGACCCGACCCGACCCGGGTTACTCACCTTCTTCGCCCGACTTAGCCAAAGCACAATAAACCCAGAAAAAAGCAATTCGCGCCCGAGACTTTGCCTACTTAGTGTGGGAAATTTAGCACGTTTTAATCGATTTGGCCAGCTGGAAAAATTCCAGCTGGCACCAGATATTCGATCCAACTGATCAGAAATCGTTGGAACGAACTTTGGGCGGGAAAAAACCGATCAACAAAAAACGGGAAAGAAACTGAACATTGCAAGGGAGGTGTTCGAGAGAAAGCTGAAGAGAGAGAGAGAGAGAGAGAGAGAGAGAGAGAGAGAGAGAGAGAGAGAAATAGAGGAAAAGCCTGAAATCTATAGAGAGAGAAAGAGAGAGAGAGAGACGAGTGGAGATCCCTAGGTCGAGTGATCGGCGCTGGTCGATTGAACAGCGCCGGCGAATCGACCGTCTAGGGAGGATCTCCTCCTCTGTTGATCAGTGAAGAACTGGTCCGGAAGGCCTGAAACTTGAGCTCGGCCGGCGTATCCGGAGCCTTTCCGGTGATCCCAAGATCACCAACTTAAAGCCTGGGTGTCGAAGAAACTCTCCACAGCCGCAAATCAACTCAGAAACCTCGTTTGATCATCAGACGAAGAAGGTAAAATCGGCTCACGGTCATTTTTTTCAAAATTTTCCAGAATTTGGTTCCAACCTCGATATGCATGTTTGTGTGATTTCATCGATGAATCTTGACATTTTGATGTTCATTACTAGTTTCTAATCACATTTTGTATCGTTTGATTGCATTGTTGATTGAAAATATACATAAACCGAGTCGGCCATGCATGAAAATCACTTCGCCGGAGCTCGGAGGTCCTCGCCGGAGCGTCACCGTGACCATAGGCCAATCAAGTTAGCATTCCCTTACCTTTTGTGATGATTTGATACCTGTTTTGATCGAGATAGACGGTTAGGGCGCTCTGTGTTGCGATTTGGAAGTTTGAATAGCTAGTTAAGAACAGTTTGCAAGTTAGGTTGTTTAGACTGATTTTTCGCCGGCCGGCGAACGTCCGGCGGCACTCTGATTAGGTTGGATCAGTATTAGAACATATGAGCTTGGTAATGGATCAAAAGAAATGGTCAAAAGGTCGCCGGAGGCTCGTTGGCGACGAGCTCAAACCGGCGGCCTCGAAAACCTTGAACTCAGAATAGTGCCCACCAACTGTTTGTGAAAATGCCTCAGTGAAGAAGGCCCGAAACGGTGTCGTTTTGGCATCGTGCTTGTCGGAGAAGAAGGCCGGCGACCGGCGCCGGCGAAGCCCGGTTCGGCCAAGCTGAACCGGGTCAAACCGAGCCGGTCCGGTTCGACTCCTGGCGGGAAAGATATAAAAAATTTAAAATAAAAATAATAATAATAATAAAACATAAAACATAAAAAAATCTTGAAAAAAATAAAAAATTTAGAAAATCAATAAAAAAATTGAAAAAAATCGGAAAATTCATAAAAATTTTCAAAAAATCATAAAAAATCAATTAGCGGTTTTAATAAAATTTCCGGAAAAAAAAAATCAAAAATTTTGAAAATTCACAGAATGGTCCAAAAACATCGTGGCCAACCATAAAAAGTGAAACTTGAATTTTTGGAAGTGCCCAAGTGGCATTTTTAGAAAATTTCAAAATTCAGGGATTATAACCCCTAAAAAACCCTAAAAATGTGTAAATCATGAAATGAACAAGCTTTTAGAGCTTCATTAGGGTTTGGGTGTTTTGATTAATTTTTCGTTTTAGAGACCACTTAGGATTGATTGATTTGATTGACTTTGATTGTGCATTTAATACTTGTTTGGTCTTTCCTGCGATTAGAACGGATAGGATTAGTGGGTAAGCATCGGAAATTTGCATGACACGTTAGACATCATATCGTTCTTACGTACCGAAAGGGCGTTAGGGATTTCGATTTGAGATCAATAACGTAACCAAATCCCCGTACTCAGAATCTCTGGTTTATAGAATCGTGGTATTTCTCCCGTACCTCGATTAGATTTCTAATCTACCTACCAATAATGACTAGTGGCAACTCCAAAATCACAAACCTAGACTAAATAAGAAATTACCTTCCACTGTCACGTGAGGTATGGTCTGGGAGAGACCCTTACACGGAAATACCTCCTTAGCGCGCAAACCCCGAAAGCCCCAAAAAAAGAAAGCGCAGCGCGACACCCATGAAGAAACTTAATCAGCACAAACAAATGTTTCGACCGAAAACTACTAGCTTCAAAGCCGATGATCTCAACTCTCTTGAGATGTTTCACCAAACATTCAAATATCCCCTATCTTGAGCACAAAAAATCTTCTTCGTCAAAGTTAAAATGTTCTTTAAATCCTTCATCAAGCTCAAACTGCACATGAATACCCCATTTAAGAATATTACTTCATATTAGATTGGATCCACTAGAAAAAGGAATTCATTGGCTCACTAAAATTTCAAACAAACAACCTTCATTTGTCCACCGCAGATGCTAGTCAGTTTTACTTTATATGGAGTCTTAATCAATTTGAGCTCTTAAACTCGTCCACACAATAAAATAGCTTCTCTTTCTAGGTGCTCATTGGTAACCTATTAGTTCAAGATCCCGACCTACATGGCAGCAAAAGAACCTCCAGCATAGCACTGCAGTTACTTTAAAACACGAATTAAAACTTTTTCTTCTCTCTCCTGAAGGAATACCCCTGTGTTTAATGTTCTAGAATTCAGACGAAGCCTTTTAAGGACATACTTAGGTCCAAAACAAGTTAATATTGCCCTGCACAAATGTAGAGTAGACTGACAGAGTCATGGGCAATTTTCGATTGCTAAAACAAATAAGAATTTGAGATTGATCATCTTTATGTGCTTCCAAAGTTTTAACTCACTGTTTAACCATTAGTGCGAGAAAGAAGTCTGCACAAGAAGCCAATTGAAAATATCAAAGCAAATGAACAACCTTCAATAGGGAGAGGTCAGTCAGGCGTAGGACTAATTTTTCCAGGTCCTGGGAACTTCGTAGCATGTATGGTATCCAAGGGAGGTCCCACTGACTAACTAGTGCACGTAGTATTAGATTTTGACATTTTGACAGTGGAGATGGCACTCCTTCCGTCTCCAAAACAGGACATTGAAAAACCCCAAACTAATACACCTATGACAAATTTACCTTAGATTAATTTTTTGACAACTAAAAATCTCAAATTGATACATTTGTGACAAATTTACCCTTTTTTAAATTGGATTAATATTACGAAAAATCACAAATTAGTACACATGTGACAAATGGAGGGTGAAACCTCAAACTAGTACACTAGTCAACTGTCACGTATCATCCAACTCAAAAATTTGACGATAAAATTTAGCGAAAACTAACGGAGGATAAAATTATCACAAGTGTACCAATTTGGGGATTTTGGTGGTTAAAAATTAATTTAAGGTAAATTTGTCTTAGGTGTACCAATTTGCCGTTTTTTGTGGTATTAACCCTATATAAACTAAAAGAATGAAATTTCAAGAAACCTTTTCGAATAATATTTTTATGCAATTTACTTTTGAAAATTATGCGTCTAAGAATGTCGCGGTGAGTAAAACCAGCAATATCTAGTGGCATTCATTATAATTTCTATTTACATGGCATATTTTTTTTGTGTGTTTATTCTTTTCCAATTTTCCTAGAAATTTTGTTTCGTGACCAAGCAAGTGCTCAATGGTCAATTAATTTTCTCAGCCGAATCAAGTCATTCCACCGTCACGTATTATCAAAGATACTTCAACAAATTGCTAAGAATATCCGATAAATATAGGAAGCAAAATCCTTTCGTCATACTAATGTGGCGTTCAATTAAAAGGAAAATAGATGAATAAACCTCATAGTACTTGTGTAATTTGAATTTGAATTGTTCCGACAAAATAGATATTATCAAAATAAAACGGTTAAACTATTTCTACCTATCCCACGTGATATAGCCATCACGTTGGTGTTTTTATGCCGCGGTAACAATGGCCTAAATAAATAAAAATAGATTAAATATACTAAAAAGAGAGAATTATTGAAAGGAAAAGGATAAAGATAATTGCCCTCTTCATGCAATTACCATAGTAAGACCACCAATAACGATAGCGGATGAACAGTAACAAGGAAATCTGATGAAGAAGATGAAGAGCAGAAGGAAATAAAAGAAAAAAAAATCAAAAGATTAAATATTTAGCAAAACGGCGTTAAACTTATCCATAGTCATGGCCACAGGCTAGTTTTGGCCCGGAATCGGCCCGGTCAAACCCGGGCCCGGCCCGTTGACCGGGCCCGCGGTTCGGAATCGGAACCGGCCCGTGGCCTACAGGCCCGGTTCCGATTCCAACAATTTTGGGACCGGCCCGGAACCGGCGGTTCTGGGCCCGGTTCCAAATTATTTTTAAAAAAATAATAACGAAATTTTTTTAAAAAAATTTCATTATTATTTTTTTTTTTTATAAAACAATTTGAACTCTAATTGCCATGCATTGTAAGTGCATTGATCTCTAATTACAATACTTGGCTTGGGTGTATTGAACTCTAATTACAAGGCTTGGCTTGGGTTTTATACACAATGATTCTAATGTATCTTCGTTCCCATTCGATGTGGGACTCTCGGCTTGCCTTGAACACCTTCAATGTGAGACTCTTGGCTTGTTTTCATGCAAATGCCAAGAGTCCCACATCGAATGGGAATAAAGAGACCATCAAAGGGGTTGTGTATAAAACCCAAGCCAAGCCATGAGCAGGTGAAGTTGTATGCATTTTGGTGCTATGATCCTTTGCTAGTTAAGAGCAAAGGGTTCCATTAGACCGCCTAGAACCAGACCGGACCAATAGTCCAGTTCCGGTTCTATGATTTGCCGGTCCGGTTCCTAGTTCTAAAATTAAGGGACCGGTCTTACCGGTTCGGTTCCCGGTTCCGAACGGAACCGGACCGAATCGAGAACCAATCACCCTTACAATTTACATTTTGATTACAATTTATATTGAATAATTCATTATTTCATAATTTTATAATTCATTATTTTTTATTTCATAATTTATTTATTTTATTTTTAAATTACGAACCGGCCGGTTCCGGTTCACACATGGCCACGAACCGGAGTGAACCGGAACTGGCCGGTTCCGAACCGTGGCCATGACTACTTATCCACATGTCGGCCTTACCTCGTAAGACCCTTGGCAATGACTAAACCGGTACATTAGCATTTTTGGGTTAAAAGTGACTGGAATAACTGAATTGAAAATTCTCCCAAAGGTTTAGGTAGAACTACATCGACAAAACTGAAATGTTTACATTAGAATTCATATAACAAACTTCAGAACATAACTCACTGTTTGATCAGACAATTTAACCAAAATGAAAGCTTTTCTCTGGCAACTCTACTACATAAACAAGAACCCCCAAGAGGGACATGGACCAGAGAGGGTCAACGAGGAGCATATCACCATATACAGTGCCCACAAAATAATTAATTGCTCGGACAGCATGTTCAAGCCAAAAACTAACAACCGGTTTTCAGGTTTATGTACTATTGCGAAACCAGTAATTCTACGAAACCAAAAAGAAGTGCTCATCGGACACTTTGAGCGCCTATTGCAATAGTCTTCTATCCTCGAGCCACCATAAATATTCCCAGTAATCCTGAAGTTTATGATCCAGAGGATTCACTTCTTTCCACTTTCCTGTACAGAATATTGCATAAGCATCGGCTGCATACCTGCCCAAAGAAATGAAAAGCAAAGCACATTACTACCATATGATTCCCGGCCAACTTTGAAATATTCTTAAATCTAATCGACGTTAAATGATGACATACAAAGAGACAGACCACAACCATTGCCCCACTTACTTGCCAACACCATGTAGCTGAGTCACATGAGTCCAGCTCTCATCGAGGTATTCACGTGACATTTGCATTATCATTCTAGCCCTCTTCCTCTTTAAACCAAGGTACTGAATAATAGACTCTAGAGTTTCTACAGAAGCCTCTGCAGCCTTTGTGGCATCGGGATATTCCTTGAACAGGGCATCTAAGTACTGACTCGTCTGTAAAAGATCGGTCATTAGTTAATCTCACATTCCACGAGTAAGATTGATGTACAAACAAATAAAAATTAACTACCAGCTCTCCAAGCTTCTCCCCCACCTATCTCACTACTTTAATGAAGCACCAAAAAGTCGGTCAATACTGCAGCTTAAACCATACTACTATATACAAGACATTTAAAAGCTCGAGAAAGGTCTACATCTATTCTTTAAATCCAAAAGACCAAAAAAGGTCCACATTTATCTTTTATATCATACACTGAACCGAAAATATGCCACAAGGTAAATCATAAGAAAGAACAGAAAGAAAAGAGCGAGTCCTTAACCAAAACCAATAGCCGTAGATATCCCACAAGTATGAGTTACGAGCCAGTATTGCATGCTCACATTTCAGCACTGAATATAATTCTCAAGACTTCTACTCAGAAAAATGAACAATGTTCTTTCATTCGCTAGGGGGATTGCTTTCCCTTGACGTTTCCAGATTTGACCTCCCGTTTCAGAGGAAAAAGATGTGAAGCCACCGTTAGGGTTTTAAGATTTTCCTAAAAAATTCAGGTTATGTAAATTTAAATAATTGCTGGTGATGCTTCAACCCAAGAGCTCTTGCTGGCATTGCAGTCCTGCTTTTGTGCTCTCAAAATTGAAGACAGATCGGATTATACCTTAGTGTGATGTGGGTTTTTTTCTGGGGGTGGCTAAGGTCAAGGACCGATTCCAAACCAGCTACCTCGGAACCATCCTGGCCGGTCTGGTTGCTGGGTTGAATCCAGTGGATTTCCAAGAACTGACCCGGTCATGGCAGTTCCTGGTTTTCTAAATTGAGAACAGGACTGGTTCCCACCTTAACCAACCTTGGACTGGACCAACCAGGCAGGTTCCAACCAGTTCCTCCTGGGTTAAACCAGACCTAGTGAACACCCTGAACCAAACCCAGTGATCACCCCTAATTTAAGAGGAGGAAAACAAAAAGTAAATAATTAGAAAGACGAGCTTTGCTAGAAAGTTCATGCAACATTGGCATTCCGCATAAAACTGTCGCATAACATTCCCACTCACAATGAATAAGCTCCCCTGCAATCCAACAGATGCGGAAAGAATGCATTCTAAGGAGAATTAATTAGTAATAAGACTACTTTGCTAATTTGCCTTTTAGTTCAAGATGACTTTTGAAAAACCTTTTTCCCATGCCAAACTCAGCCCTTATCTAAGAGCCATTAATTCAGGGGCTACATTTGAATAGTCAGCCAATGGGAAAGCAAAATCAATAACTCATTCTCCCTCATGATTAAATAGAAGACCACCCTTCCCGGAGGAAAGAGCATTGAGAAATGTCCACAATCTGTGTTTAATTTGAGGCAATGCTCAGGAGAAACATGGCAACATACCTGAATATGTTGACTAGTCCTATGAAGTGATACCTTGAAGGATTGAGTAATCTACATTGCCAAGTTCTTCATATGTTTCCGAAGAGTAGAAAAAAGTGTTCTCAAAAACCCGCTCATCACAATTGTTCCAAAGGGACCACTGACCAAGAACAAGAAATACACAAGACCAGGGGCACATTCACATCACACGTATAGTAACTACGATTCCTCTAAGCCGAAAATGCAATATGTAGCTAGAAAAAATCAGGGGGCATGTGCAAGAATCAACACACGCCAAAATTATAACAAGAGTTGACGAACAGTTATTTTACAGCAAAAATACATTTTCTTCTTAACCAAAGTTGCAATATGTAGCTACAGGGATCATGTGCAAGAATCCACACACACCAAATGATAACAAGAGTTGACAGATGATAGTTTTACAGCAAATTAGCAGGACCTCAAAGGAGCACTAAATACTGAGACATGAGGAGAAAACAACAAATCGCCATTTTAAGACACTGACAAGGCTGCAATGCAGCCTCCTAGAGACTGAAAAAACACGTGCAAACTAAAAGATCTTCATTTCTTTTCAAGAGACTCAATTTAAGCAACCAATTGCAAACCTGTGACAAGACTTGTTTTTAGAATAAACTTCACAATAAAATAATGCAAACTAACCTGTTAAGGAAATTTGAGCTTGACTAGTAAACCCAATTAACAAACTATATAAAAAGACAAAGTTGCATAAATTGAAAACTCAACCTGGACTCAACTTTGCCAAGCCTGCCGATCATGTCATGAGGCTATCCAAGCATGTAATCTAAAACTCCTTGTTCAACGGAAATCAACTAATGATAGATTTTAAGTTAAAATATTAGTTTACCATTGATAACAAATGATTTTGTAATTAGAAGAATTCCAATGCCGTCGTTAGTACATGGAGATCAATATTGCTACAAAGAAAGGAAAAACAAAACATTTTCCTCACGAAAGGTCTGGGAGAGGGGCCATTTTCAGGAATATGTCCAACTTTAGAGGAAACATGCCTAACAGGGTCTCTACAACTTCTACTGCCTGTTGACATTTCACATACTATAACCATCAGTTTCTTTAAAAAGATTCCAGCAATATTGGCAAGCTCTATCTTAGGGAAATGATTGAGTAAAATTAAGGACGAGAAGAAACCAGCGAACTTCAATTTTTGAAATAGGAAAAGAAAGAACGAGAGAATAAAGAAAGAAAAGCACATAAAACTTGACTCACACCTTGCTCCACAATTATGCCACTTAGTCCTAAAGCTGCCGTCAATTTATAATCCGTCACTCACTCCAACAAATAAGTGTTACTTCTATAAAGTAACTGACAAATAAAAAAGTGTTCCTTAGAAGTTCTCAGGCACAGCAAGCTTATGCACATGATGAGGTCAAAGCGAAGTAAGTTTGAAATTTTTTTTGTGCTGTTTACACTTATGCTAAATTCATCTTTCATAGTAACAAGATAAAATGACAAATGTCAAAATTTCTCCTTTCAGATAGCTAACTTGAGACCAATTTCAACAAATTTCTAAATTTCCTTTGGAAGTTATAATTTTCAAATATATACATGTAACTGAAGGTTGCAGATAAAGTATCGATCACAGCATATCATAATTACCTTCATTCTTCTAAACCATGGAGTAACCATAACTCAAAACACAGTACATCACTTTTTTGAGAAAAATGGTATCGATAATTAGAATCTATGAATATAATCTCACATGAAAGTTTGTTAAAGAACCAGTTTGAAGGCAGTACATTTGGTGGAATCTCTTTTAAAATTATGTCATGCCACAGAAATCAGGACCTGAAACAATGTTCAAAAACCTTAGGGAAGAGAGGGGTAAAAAAGCTAGCATGCCATATCTGAGAAACTTATACAGAAGATCACTAATAAAACCAGTGCACAAGGCAAGTGAATTTTGGTGGCAAATTTTTTTTCCAGTTTTTTGTTTTATAGCTGCAAGATAGTTATCTAGATGGAAAAATGTCTGATAACCACCTCGTCTTCTAGTTTTTTGAAAAAAGTAAACCACTTTAACTGATAAATTGTTGCTTATATTATTTACAATTTAAATTAGTACCATAGAGGAACTTCATGAAGAATTTAACGTACTTACCTTTAAATCATAATTAGGATAGAAAAATAAAAATAAAATATATATTAACACCCAAGCTGGAAAAGGGATCCACCACGAATGAAAATCCGGAAAATATTAAAATAGAAGTTAACCTTTCCAAGACGCAAACACATCCGAGCTCCTCTACATTAATGAAACCCAACCTACCACCCAAAATTATAATACCAATAATAATAGTAATAATAATCTGCCACTAGCTCCATTCACAAAACTCCATATTAGATGGAATGAGAAACTAACTACTTTTGTCTTTTTACAAGTAAGCAATTCATTGCATAATCATACTTAAACTATCGAACAAGTTCGTGCCTGTTCAGATACAAAGGAAAATCAGCAGAAGAATTGACCTGCAATACAGACAAACTACTTTCTCATGCCTCATTATCAGAATTTTCCTCTTGCAGATTTCTTCTACATGCGCCCATGTCATTATTCACTAGTACTATGTCTGGGTTATGCACAGGAATTTATAGATTAATTTGGGTAGACGCAATTAGAATAAATTGCGTTAATACGAGGTCGCCTATCAACTTACAAAACTCAATCTTGTGATTTGCAGCAATCCACTTTGAAGTAGGTCCTTGTATGACTGAACATAATTTCAAAATTTTGTCCCTCCCAGCCTTTGGAAAGATTTGAAGAAGCAACTGTCACTCTTTCTTAGTTAAAAGTTTAGCAATACGTATAGAAGTGTGAAGCTTCACTAAACTGAAGTCTGTGATTAGCACGAATCAAGATCTGTGAAACGGTCAAAATGTTTCGGCCTTTTCAACTTCATTCTAATATTCTCTATGGGAGAGTTGGTTCCCAATTCTTCCACTTGGAAGAACACTTATTAGTTGTAGTTTGCTGATCATCTGGGGCAGTTCTAGCATAGCCCGCACAAAACATATATACATTTTCATTAGTAATCATAAAACTTTTCAATACATGCCAATTTGACACCATTGTTCTACAGGTGTTGACACCACTAAATATCTAACCATTGAATCCAAACCTACTAGAATCAATTAAACAAGGGTCCAAATTGCAACCCCACTCAGTACATGCTTAAATAGAAACAAACCTAATTGAATATCAGTAACCAAAATTCCTCTTAATGTAACTAGCTCCATTCTCAAACAAGCATTTGCATAGTATTTTGGCCATTATTCTTGTGCTGCATCTAAAATTTAAGGATGTTATTATAAGGTGAACACATGAATGTGCGAATTCATTATCAATGCTTGACAAAGAGTTTTGCACCCGAACCACATAAAAACTAAAATGTCGTCGGCTAAATCCTTATTTTCTAGGAATTGATAACATATCTGTACGAAGCATCAGACTTTCGGATCGTGGGGACAATCTCCTTGCATAATAGTAATTTCCCATTCATTTTGTGGCCACCATTGTACAAAATGTCCTAGTGCTGCTCATCTCAAAGGCATTAAGGAGATTATCCTTTTCAAGTTATCAGAGAGACATTGGCCCCATCCCCTGCTCAGCAGGTTGAGCTAAGACTAAACGATCTTTCTGAACTCAAAAACTTTAAAAGCTTCTCAAACCAAGAGTAGCTCACAAGACTCTTAACTAAAATCTCTAAAAATTACTGAAACGGGACCATGATTCTAAATAAACAGAGGAAAAGGAGAACCGTTTAGTTGCACATAATCTACTTAAACCAACATCCATTGTATGCATGCAATCAAAATAGGATCGACCGAGAGAAGGAAGGAATCAGTGATACCTGTTTGCCAGTGGTGACATTGAGAAGCATACAGATGACGAGAACACGCCAAGGATCATGCCAGTGGCTCTCTTGCAGGAGACGGTGGACAGAGCGCGGTGGCTTCCACGTGTTATCGGGGCTCTTCCTCCTGTACGCCTCCGCTCTCTTCTCCGCCGCAGTCAACACCCTCCTCCTGTCATACTCCCGCCCCTTCCTCTTCGCTCTCGGCTTCGCTTCCGTGCCTTCCCCTTCCTCATCGGCCTTCTTCTTCGAAACCCTAACCTTCCTTGCTCTCGCCTTGCGCTGCGGCTGCGGCTGCGGCTGCGGCTGTGGCGCCCCATCTTGGGCCTTCTGGAAGTACGCCGAAACCTTAATAATCTTAACTGCCTTCTTCTTCCCTCGCGCTCTCGCTCTCCCGTCGCTCTGCGGCTGCGGCTGCGGCTGCAGCTGCGGCGCCCCATCTTCGGCCTTCTGGAAGTACGGCGAAACCTTAATAATCTTAACCGCCTGCTCCTTCCCTCGCGCTCTCGCTCTCCCGTCGCTCTGCGGCTGCGGCGACTCCTCACTGGCCTTTTGGAAGTAGGGAGAAACCTTCACAACGTTGCCTGCCTTCGCTCTCGCACTCGGCCTCGCCTTGGCCCACGACTGTGGTTTCCCGTCATCTGGATTTCCCCCTCCAACGCTACCACCACCGGCACCGCCAACAGCGCCGCCGCTGCCTTCGCTGTTGCTCTTCTTCTGCTGGAAATAAGGAGAGAGTCTGGGCCCGCCGTCGGGGCGCGCAATCGGCACGACCTCCTTCCTCTTCGTCACCGGGCCACCCGTGTAAGTGAACCGCGAGATCATCTCCAGGATCTTCTCGCTGACGGGAGGGCCTCCCTGTTCGAGATCAGCGTCCGTCGCTTGACCGCTTGCTCTCTTCTTCTGTGCCGTCCGCTTCTTCTGAAAGTACGGAGAGACGACGGCGGCGGCGGGCTCCTCGCCATCGTCGGCTCTCTTCTTCCTCTTCTTCTCCATGGCATCTCCCTCAGGAGTCTGCGATTTTGGGAAGAAGGAACGACAATGAAATCTCCCTCTTTTCTTTTCTTATTTTTTATTTATTTATTCCTTTTAGATTTTCGCTTTTCCTTTTTTTTTTTATTTGGCAATCGGCGCCAAACCAAAGAAAGACCGCCAACTTTGTTCCCGCCACGTCATCCGCAAACGAAAAAAAAAATTAATAAAAATACAATGTCCGCGCTTAGTAGAAAATATTGGGTAAATCCGTTGTGCCATATCATATTTAAGACGAACCATTCAATGAGTGACAAGTGTCAATATTTGGCCTACTTGTAGGAAATTTTGAATTCTCTAATTTTTTTTTCTGCCCTCCTTTCTTGGTTTTCACAGTTGAATATGCAAAGAGGAGGTGATACATCCATACCTACAAGTTTGAAAACATAACAGAGTGAATCGAGGACTCAGTAAGCAAAATCACTAATCCTGAGTTAGGAGGACATCTCGCCGTCGAACCCAGCATGCGAACATCGCTAGCATCACATCATCGATGACAGATCAATAGCAACACTATTGTTGTACCTCAACTATATGCATGTGATCAATTCCGGTTTACCGTCAAGGCACGATTTACTTTCGGCTTATCAACAAACTTAACAACAACACACATCAACATACATTAAAAGTTCATTAAGCATCTCACACGGTTCTTCCCATACTTTCAGGGGTTTCAGTCTCAGGCTAGACATATGAAATATACCGGGCATCCCATACTCTCAGGGGCTTCTAGCTTCAGGTTGGGCATTCGGAATCCATCAGGCATCTCATAAGGGCTTCCAGCTTTAGGCTAGGCATCCGGAATCCACTAGGCAACGTCACCAAAATCCATTGGCAACGGCTATTTCCTTTATGTGACCACACAACTGGCATTCATGCAAGCCAGATTCTTATCTTTGTTTCTTAGCCAATGCATATACAATGCTCGTGGGCGTGCTCAAACGAGTGCATGTATGTCATGACCCTCACTATATGGTATGCCAGAAACAATCCTTGATTCATGGCATAAACTGAACACCTAGCGCCAATCCCCGCACCGAGCAAGACTTGGAACCGGCACACCTCAATGCCGACCAAGGCTTATGCTTGGTTTATCTCGCCTTAGCGTTGATTTCAAGTTGAGTGAACCTCGACCTTGTCTTGAGGCATGAACACACTCAAATATGCCACATGAGCAAACCATAGAAAAGAACATCATACACACGACAAAGTACGGGTGAGCACACGTCCAAATTCAATAACGCAGCATATCACCCTAGCTAAGGGTTAGTAATTTCACTTACCTAAAGATGAATTAGAGGGGGCTTGCCAAGAAATGACCTAAAGGAGGAGGTGGCATGCAAGGGAGAGGAAGAGAGATAGTGAGCCCAAAGTGTGGAACTGAAAAAGGGGATCCTTCTATTTATAGGTTTCATTTTCATCATTGCTTGTCTAAGTGGTCCAATTGATTTCCTTGAAGTGGCAAGCCTACTAAAATGAGTAGGCTAGCCTATTGGATGAGTGGCAAGTCTAACAATAAGAGGTGGCATGCCTAATGAGAGGATGTAGCATGCCTAAGCTCTTAGGGAAATCATGAAGCTAATGTGTACATTTCTAATTGGCACACTTGGTCATGAGCCACTAACTTCTTCCCCAAGACAAATCTTGAGCCATCATGACCAAATCTTCCTTAGGCCACATAATATGATTGTTGCG
Source organism: Syzygium oleosum (assembly GCF_021117445.2). Classification (NCBI taxonomy): domain Eukaryota; kingdom Viridiplantae; phylum Streptophyta; class Magnoliopsida; order Myrtales; family Myrtaceae; genus Syzygium; species Syzygium oleosum. The sequence goes on along the minus strand of NW_026607542.1, from coordinate 281,288 downwards.
CCGCGCTTTTTTTTTGGGACTTTCGGGATTTGCGCGCTAAGGAGGTATTTCCGTGTAAGGGTATCTCCCAGATCATACCTCATGTGACAGCGGATGGTATTTTCCTATTTAGTCTAAGTTTTCGATTTTGGAGTCGCCACTAGTCATTATTGGTAGGTTGACTAGAAACCTAATCGGGTATGGGAGAAATATCATGATTCTACGAATCAGAGATTCTGAGTACAGGGACTTGGTTATGCTAATGATCCTAAATCGAGATCCCTAACGCCCTTTCGGTACCTAAGAACGATATGTTGTCTAACGTGTCACACAAGTTTCCGAGGCCTATCCACTAATCCTATCCATTTTAATTGCAGGGAAAATCAATCAAGAATTAAATGCGCAATCAAGGTCAATCAAACTAAACAATTCTAAATTGTCTCTAAAAATGAAATCCAACCAAAACATCCAAACCCTAATGAAGCCCTAAAGGCTTATTCATTCCATGATTTGTGTCTTTTTAGGGTTTTAAGATTTTTTAGGGGTTATAATCCCTGAATTTGAGGTTTTCTAAAAATGCCACTTGGGCACTTCCAAAAATTTAAATTTCATTTTCAAAGGTTGGCCATAGTGTTTTTGGATCATTCTATGAATTTTTGAAATTTTTTATTTTTTATTTTTTTTTTTTCGAAAATTAAATTTCTAATAATTTCATTAGCCGAGAATTGATTTTTATGATTTTCTGAAAATTTTTATGAATTTTCTAATTTTTTATAGACTTTCTGAATTTTTCACATTTTTATTTGTATTTTCAGAATTTTCTGGATTTTTATGAATTTTCTAATTTTTTTTATTTTTTTGTGAAATTTTCTAATTTTTGTATTTTTATGAATTTTTCGAAAATTTATAAAATTTTTCGATTTTTCTGATTTTTTTAAAGAATTTTCTAATTTTTTCTATTTTTATTGATTTATTGATTTTTTTAATCAACTTTTTTTTTATTTTTCCCGCTGGATTAGTGAACCGGATCGGCCCGGTTCAACCCGATTCGGTTTGACCGAACCGGACCTCGCCGGCGTTAGCACCGGTCACCTTCTCTGGCAGGTACGGTGCCAAAACTGCACCGTTTGGATGCTTTTTCTCTTTGGCATTTCGCTGAGTACCTGGTAGGCATGATTCTATATTAAACATTTTCAAGACCGTCACTTCAAGCCAAATTCCGATGACCTTCCGATGTGATTTTGACCATCTCAGTTGATCCATTCTCAAGCCCATATCATCTAATATCAGTCTAACCTAATCGGAATGCCACCAGACGTTCGCCGTCCGGCGAAAAGCCGATCGGAAAAACCTACCTTGTAACTATCTTAGATTAACTTTATCAAACTTCAAATCCTGATTCTAATCGCCCTAACCATCTAAATCGCCCAAAATGAATATCAATCTATCAAACAAAGTTAGGAGAAGCTAACTTGGACGGCCTTGTGGCCACGGTGACTCTCCGGTGAGGGTTCCTGAGCTCCGGCGAGATGATTTAATGGACGACCGAGATGATTCATGCATATTTTCCAATCAAGATGCAATCAAATGACATAAAACGTGATCAGAAACAAGTTTTGAACATCTAGAAATACAAAATTGCAAAGAAAATCACTAGAACAATAAGATTGAACCGAATAGTATATTATGGAATTTCATCTAAATCGTGACGAAGATCGAAGTTTACCCGCTTTTAATGAAGATTGAAATGAGACTCCCGTGCTGATCGGCACATGTGACGTTCTTCCTTGATATCTGAGCTTCGATTTGGTGACTTTAGCTTCGTCGGAGAATGCCTAGCTACACTGACCGAGCCTGAGTTTCAGGCCTTCACGCACGGTCGACCTTACTGAACCTAGGGAGGGAGGTCACGCCCAAGCTTTGATTTGCTGGCGCTCCGCCGTAAAGGGTGGCGCCGAACGCTCAGAAGGGGACCTCTACCTTCTTCTCTCTCTAGATTTTACGCTCTCTCTCTCTCGGTAATTTCATTGAGCACGCTTTCTTCATAATGTTCAGTTTTTTCTTGTTTTTGTTGATCAATTTTCCTGCCCAAAGTTTGTTTCCACCAACTTAGAATTAGTTAGGATGATTCTCTGGTATCAGCTGGAGAATCTCCGGCTGGCATCTTGACTTTCATGTGCTAGATTGATCGGGCGAAGTTCTTAAAGTTTTGGGTTTGAGAAGATATTTTCTGGGTTTATCGCACGTTTTGGGCGAGTCGGGTGAGGAAGAAAGGCAGACCCGGGTCGGGTCGGGGTTGACCCGGCCGACCCGGTTTTGATTAAAAATTCAAATTGAGCCCAATTTCAACCGAATTTTCAAAATTAAATCCCAAAATTGAATTTCTCATAACATTATAAACCCAAAATATGTGATTTTCCCAAATTTTTGACAAAATCATGTCCAAGATTTTCGAACTTTTGTATTCGGGTTATTGGGATTTTGTTCAATTCAATGCCTTAATGACATGATTAGGCAAAATTAGTACCAAAATTGAATTACCCACATCTTATTATCCTTAGAAATGATGGTCTCATGGTTCGACAATTTCGAATTGGACACGATTCCCAATTTGGATTAAAAAATTCCTAATTTTCAATTGAATTTTGGGGTTTTCTGATTTCTTTAACAAATTGTGCAATTGGACTGACTATTATGTAATTCAAGGTCCCAGAATCATTTGTTGTGAAGACATTATGACTCAAAAATGACTAGAAAATATTTAATTGCATTTTTTGTTCAATTCGGGTTTGATTTTGCCCAATTTTGGGAAAAACACATGTCCGATTGAGATTTTCCAAAATTGATGATGTATTAGTGAAATTGAATTTAAAAGGAGACTAATGACTATTTTTATAGAATTTTTTGATTCCATTTTCTATTTTTCTTGATTTTCTCACTCATTTTCACTAAAAGAAATTAAAGAAAAATTCAAGAAAATGCTAAAAAAATCATTTTTGGTTTAGAAATAGGTTTCTAGGCTTGGCCAAGATTCCTAATCCTAATTTTGAGATTTTTGAAAATATGAAAAAAATGAGCTAAAAATCAGGTATCAACAGGTGCCTCTCTTTGAGATTGAGCTCGTTAGAGGTTGATCTTAAAGACAAGGTGACACTTGAATTTTTAGTTGACTCAATGAACAAGACAAAATGGAAATTTCACAACAACTTATTAGGAATCTTGCTTTTGAAATTCGTGATATAATCCAAAGGTTTTTTTTCAGAACACATTTTGAGAGGTTCTTAATGATTGAGTGAGAGAAACTTACCTGTTTGTGAGCATTTCTTTGTTGCTTATCCAAGAGTATGAATTGATGGCGGTGATGATTATGATGATTACTTTGATTTCGTGGTTTAAGGACGAACCCACGAACCATAAACACCTGAGGCTCCTCGCTTGAGGATTTGGAAATTTGCCTAATGGTTCCTTACCAGTAGGACTTTAAAATTTGCCCAGTGACTCCTCGTCAGTAGAACTTTAGAAATTACCTAGTGACTCCTCATTAGTAGAACTTTGGAAATTGCCTAGTGACTCCTCGTCAGTAGGACTTTGAAAATTTGCCTAGTGGTTCCTCACCAGTAGGTCTTTGGAAATTTGCCTAGTGGCTCCTCACCAGTAGGTCTTTGGAAATTTGCCTAGTGGCTCCTCGCCAGTAGGTCTTTGGAAATTTGCCTAGTGACTCCTCGTTAGTAGGACTTTGGGAATTTGCTTAGTAGCTCCTCGCCAGTAGGACTTTGGAAATTTGCCTAGTGGCTTATCGCCAGTAGGACTTTGGAAATTGCCTAGTGGTTCCTCCTCAATAGGACTTTGAAAATTTGCCTAGTGGCTTCTCGTCAGTAGGACTTTGAAAATTGCCTAGTGGCTCCTCGCCAATAGGACTTTGGAAATTGCCTAGTGGCTCCTCGCCAGTAGGACTTTGGAAATTTGCCTAGTGGCTCATCGCCAGTAGGACTTTGGAAATTTGCCTAGTAGCTCCTCGCCAGTAGGACTTTGAAAATTTACCTAGTGGCTCCTCGCCAGTAGGACTTTGAAAATTTGCATAATGGCTCCTCGTCAGTAGGACTTTAGAAATTTGCCTAGTGGCTCCTCGCCAGTAGGACTTTGAAAATTTACCTAGTGGCTCAACGCCAGTAGGACTTTGGAAATTGCCTAGTGGCTCCTCGCTAGTAGGACTTTGGAAATTGCCTAGTGACTCCTCGCCAGTAGGACTTTGGGAATTTGCCTAGTGGCTCCTCGCTAGTAGGACTTTGAAAATTTGCCTAGTGGCTCTTTGCCAGTAAGACTTTAGAAATTTACCTAGTTACTCCTCGCCAGTAGGACTTTGGGAATTTGCCTAGTGGCTCTTCGCCAGTAGGATTTTGGGAATTTGCCCAATGGCTTCTCCCCAGTAGGACTTTGGAAATTTACCTAATGGCTCCTCGCCAGCAGGATTTGAGAAGGCTTCAAACAATGAGTGCCTTGACCATGAGTTATGTGATTTTAAGGTTTCGCTAACCTTTGTATGGTTTTTAGTTGACCAAAAACTATTTTGAAAAATGGTTTTGAAATTAATCAAAAATTGTTTGAAGTGTGGTTTTTATTTTTAAATTGACAACTGTTTGAAAACTGTTTGAAAACTTGATTTTAAATTGACCAAAAACTTTTGAAACATTGTCTGGAAATATGCATTCTTCGCATTAATGCATTTTAGACAATCAAATTTCCTTTTCAAGGAATTATTTGAATAAAGTGCTTGCAATCTTTCAAGAAATACTTGAAATGATCATTTGGAAGACCTTCATTAGAAATGATTTGTCTTAATCTATGAACTTGGTCTTTTCTTTATCTGATTGAAATGGGAATTATCTGATATCCCTCAATTTTATCTCTCTTAACCAATCCTCAGGTGTTCGGAGATGTTCGTAATGTATACAATCCAATTGATCCGATAAGGTCTTTCAAAAGGTTGTAATGTTGGCTTGGTCAATAGCTATTCAAAGGCTAGGCATTTTGAGGCCAAGAAAAAGGATTTCGTCATAACTTGCTTTAGGTCTATAAGTTAAGGACCTCGAGGATAAGATAAGATATTATTGCATACACTTCTTTGAGCGATGATACTTGTCATAAAGTCATGTTTCTACTCTCAACATCCCAATCTGAAGAGTCTTTGGGGAGAGGTTGTATTGTTGGTATTAGATAGGCTCAAAAGGCTAATTTGTTTGAATTCAGGTTTCTTATGAAATTGGTGATCTTCTTGGCATAACCACCTTTTTTTCTTTTGTCTATTAGAGATCTTTCTTTTATGAACATCAGAGTCCTCTAAATATTTATCAGGATCTCTTTTCTTTTGCTCATTCTCACTTGTTGTGATCTATGATCTTTCATGATCTTGGCTTTGCTTTGTCATGATCTTTTTATTTTGAGCTTTCTTTTGAATTTTCTTTTCTTTTTTCATTTTTCTTGGACATTCGGCCTTACTTTTACTAGGCACACTGCTTTTTCATGCCCCTAATTCTTTTGCCTTTGACTTTTTTTCTAAGGACTTTGTGTCATGCCTTTTGTTTCTTATTTATTCAAAGTGGATCATATGCTCATGCTTCGGTGTGAATAGATAATCATCAATTTAAGGTTCTGAAATGAATATTCAGGCTCAATTGGGCTTTACCAAAGGTAATGTGTTTGGGTATAAGAAATGAAGTGCTCTTCTTCCTCTTGGGATGTCTTGAGCTTTCATATGACTTCATCTGAAGTTATCACAGAAAGATTGATGCAAGAATATGCAATAAAATCTTTCTTGATTCTATTCTACATAGCCGTCAACCACAAACCTCCTGGTTTGCCCTAATGTGGGGTGGTTCTTAACAGGGTTGTTTTGGAAAAACTTCTCCATTGTTTTGGCTCAAATTTGGTTTGTAAGGGATAAATGTGACATCCCCGATTTCGGACCTAGGAAGCCGGGGCTAGTAAGAAATGGATGAGCAGGTAATTCGAGTCGAGGGTCGGTAATGGAATGGACAGTATGATCGGAACGAGTGTACTGAGGGTTGGTCATGGTTCGATCGAAAGATTGTCCATAAATTGGCCTAGGGATCGACAGTGGAATGACCACCTGACTATGCAAACGATTAGAGTAATATGACTGTGGAATAACCAATCGACCATAAGGGCCGTTAGTGGAACGGTCTGGGATAACTGTGGATCAGTCCGGTATCGGCATATGTCGGTCGCGGGTGATACCGCACGGCCATCATTAGTCACGGATGACCATGAGTTAATTCCGGGGTACTGGATTCCACGAGGCTACATGACAACTGAGGGTCGACCATGGGTCGTTGATACTCGAACGTGGCTCGATCGCGAATCGGCCACGGATTATTGCATTAAGTTGGGTAGGCCATAGATGAGACATGTGCTAGGCCATGTGCCTAGTGGCTTAGTCGCAACTCGGGCAAAATTGCCAGTCGCGCCGGCTAAGGCCATGTGCCCGGTCATGACCGGCCATCGTGCCCGTCAGCTAGGCCACGGATCGGCTACGTGCTCGGTCGTGTGCCGGTCATTGTGCCCGACCCTTGTGCCAGGCATTGTGCCCATAAGATCCAGTTTCGATCTCATCCCGTGCCCAAGAAATATGGCCATGAGCTGTGCATCGTGTCATTCATGAGTCGTTGCGCGTGTTTGGCCATAAACCGACCTTTCGCTCGTGTGACCAGGCGTGGTGCTCGGCAAGTCGCCTGTGCGACTAGGCAAGGCGCTCGGCACGTCGCCCGTGCAGCCCGGCGCAGCGCTCGTGCGGCCCGGCCATGGCCTGGCCGCGTGCCCGTGCGGCCCAGCCTTGTGCCCGTGCGGCCCGATACTGCGCCCGGCCACGCGCCCGGTCAGGCCCGGCCATGCGCCCAGCAGCCCGATTTGCTTGGGCTTGTTCCATTTTGCTTGGGCCTTGGTTTGGTTGTGTTAGATGGTTTTTGGGGATTTTCTCGCATCAAACCTCGGGTTGAACGGGTCCACTAAACGTGGACAACCCTTAGAAAATTTGAGAATAGTATGATGCGGGGTTGCGAGTATAACGTCGTTTAGCCGATTTCGTGTAAATCGATTGGCCCGAGAGATTTTTGTGTGGAACCAGCCAGCTTGTAGGCCTCCCACGGTTCAGATTTTTGTTGAAGAAAAGAGACAAAAATTGTTGACTTGGTCAAGGCTTCAATTAATGCCATTTAAGCCTTCATTATTGGTACCTAACTTATATGTCCCCTTCATTTAATGCCAAAGTGCTGAGTTGTGCCCTTCATAATTGTGCATTTAATGGCTCATGGTGACTCATGGTCACCAATAATGAGCCCAAGCAAGGCCAATAATCGGCTAATCCAAGGAAGGGCCGAGAAGGCCATTCGGCCAAGGGAGAGAGAGAGAGAGAGAGAGAGAGAGAGAGAGAGAGAGAGAGAGAGAGAGAAGCCGAGAGGGAGAGAGAGAGGGGGGCCAATAATGCTTAGATAAGCTTGGCTTCTTCATCATTATCTTTTGGCTTTAGTTCATTAATAGCATTAAATGCTTGTCATGATAACTCTTGACTTAGAAGCCCCTCCATTATTGGCTTATTCTAGGGTTTTCCAAAGCTTCTATAAATGGCATGAAACACCCCCTCCTTCTTCTTTCTCACGCCAACACCATCCATCACCTTCCTCTCTCTTTGTTTCTTGTTTTTTCTCACTTCTTGACCCGAGAAGCCTCACGCCCAAGGAGTTCTGAACCCGCCCGTGTTTCTCTTCATTTCCGCCCAAGAGTCCATGATTTGGCCTTTGTGTGCCTAGTGTTGGTCGGCCAAGCAAGGAGAAAGCCTGAAAGTCACCCGAGCTCACCCTTCTCTAACTCATTCTCTAGTTCTTGTTGGTTGTTGAGTAAGCGAATTCCCTAATATCGGGAAAGGAAATTGCGATACGTTGTAATATGGGTTGCTTTGTCCGTTTCTTGGTTTCGTGGTTGATTTGCTTGGCCCATTTCTTGGTCTCATGGTTGATGATAGTTCGTTCTTTCTAGACTAATGAAGCTCACGTGTGATGCTTATGTTTTGGTGTTTGTTTTGTTGGTTTCGTAGCATGAAATTGCCATTTGAACTTCCATCGATGTCGGTATGGTAAGAGTCGACTTGTGTGAACGGCGATTGCCTCGTCCTCGCTTGATATTAGAGTTTTCACTTATTGAGTCCTTTAACTCACTCCCGTTGTTTTTCCCTTTTTTAGGTCCGTAGATGGCGACTCCCCCTACCCAGTTTGGAAACCCCATTGAGATGAGAGCGGAGCTACTTATCGTTATTGATGCCCGAGAGAGCTGCGCGTACCGTCGCATTACAACGTATGTTATGGTGGATGAGGGCCGCACGGAACTAGTCCCCCACCTGTACATGGCCTGGTATCGGCTAGCAAATGGCGACTGGGTTGGACCCCTTCGTGGGTTTGAGGGGCCATTCGGTGGCATGGGTGGGCCGGCTCCGGGGCAAGCCGCTGGCGAGGCATAGTTCGGCCACCGGACGGGGGAACGGGAGCGAGGAGATGGAGGAGCGAGGAGCGAGAAGCTAAGGAGTAACCGTAGTGGGAATAGGCAACCAAGCCAAGTTTTATTGTTCGATAGTGGCTTGTGTCGGAACCGCCCTTGGAATGGGCATGTAAAATATGTGCGTGGCTTGTAAGGGCCCGTAAAGAAGGGCTCGAAAAAAATAAGCACGTATCATGTAAATATAACGTGCGTTGTTTGCTTATCTCATTCCCGTTTGTCTCGTTTATTGTTTATTTGCTTCCGCATGCGCATTTGATGGTTTAAAATAAACGGGACGAACTAATATATTTCTGCGAGTCACAGGTCTATTCGGATCATGTTCGGTCATTAAGCATCGATCGTGATTCCGAGTCGGGACGTGACAATAAGCATGTGTTTGGGATAGTGAAATGACTGCCTTTCATCATTTCAATCCATGTAATCATTGCGAATATCTCCTATTTCCTTAGGATGAGTTTTTTTTCTCACTCACTCCTTCACTTGACTTTGAATGTATAGGGGACGTATTTAGATACGGCTTACCTTTCATCATTTGAAGGTCTTTCCATTTGATTTGATCCAAACTTTTTCTTTGAAATTTTTCAAAACTTTTTGTCACGTCCCGACTCGGAATCACGATCGATGGTTAATGACCGAACATGATCCGAACGGACCCGTGACTCGCGGAAATATATTAGTTCTTCCCGTTTATTTTAAACAACCAAATGCGCATGCGGAAGCAAATAAAAAATAAACGAGACAAACGAGAGTGAGATAAGCAAACAACGCACGTTATATTTACATGATACATGCTTATTTTTTTCGAGCCCTTCTTTACGGGCCCTTACAAGCCACGCACATATTTTACATGCCCATTCCAAGGGCGGTTCCGACACAAGCCACTATCGAACAACAAAACTTGGCTTGGTTGCCTATTCCCACTACGGTTACTCCTTAGCTTCTCGCTCCTCGCTCCTCCATCTCCTCGCTCCCGTTCCCCCGTCCGGTGGCCGAACTATGCCTCGCCAGCGGTTTGCCCCGGAGCCGGCCCACCCGTGCCACCGAATGGCCCCTCAAACCCACGAAGGGGTCCAACCCAGTCGCCATTTGCTAGCCGATACCAGGCCATGTACGGGTGGGGGACTAGTTCCGTGTGGCCCTCATCCACCATAACATACGTTGTAATGGGACGGTACGCGCGGCTCTCTCGGGCATCACTAACGATAAGTAGCTCCGCTCTCATCTCAATGAGGTTTCCAAACTGGGTAGGGGGAGTCGCCATCTACGGACCTAAAAAAGGGAAAAACAACGGGAGTGAGTTAAAGGACTCAATAAGTGAAAACTCTAATATCAAGCGAGGACGAGACAATCGTCGTTCACACAAGTCGACTCTTACCGTACCGGCATCGATGGCAATTCAAATAGCAAAGGTCATGCTACGAAACCAACAAAACAAACATCAAAACATAAGCATTACACGTGAGCATCATTAGTCGAGAAAGAACAAACTATAATCAACCATGAAATCAAGAAACGGGCTAAGCAACTCATGTTACAACGTATCGCAACTTCCTTTCCTGATATTAGGGAATTCACTTACTCAATGACTAACAAGAACTAGAGAACGGGTTAGAGACGGGTGAGCTCGGGAAATTTTCGGGCTTTCTCCTTGCTTGGCCAACCAATACTAGGCACACAAAGGCTGAACCGTAGGCTCTTGGGCGGAAATGAGGAGAAACACGGGCCGGTTCGGGACTTCTTGGGCATGAACCTTCTTGGGTCAAGAAGTGAGAAAAACAAGAAACAAATAGAGAGGAAGGTGATGGTGATGTTGGCGTGAGAAGAAGAAGGAGGGAGGGGGGTTTCATGCCATTTATAGAAGCCTTGAAATACCCTAGAATAAGCCAATAATGGAGGGGCTTCTAAGTCAAAAGTCATTATGACATGCATTAAATGCCATTTATGAACTAAGGCAAAAAATAATGATGAAGAACCCAATCTTATCCAAGCCTTATTGGTCCAATTTCTCTCTCTCTCTCTCTCTCTCCCTCTTGGCTTCTCTCTCTCTCTCCTTCTCGGCTCCTCTCTCTTTGGCTGATTATTGGCCTTGCTTGGACTCATTATGGGTGACTATGAGTCACCATGAGCCATTAAACGAACCATTATGAAGGGCACAACTCAGCACTTTGGCATTAAATGAAGGGGACACATAAGCTAGTCACCAATAATGGAGGCCATTCTAGAGATAAGCTTGACTTGGTCGACTCTCTACTTTCTAGATCCTTCTCAAAGCTGGCCGTGACACCCTATTCTGGTCTCCCGAAGCTGTTGATTTCACCCGAATTTAGCTTGGTTGATCGGCACCATAAAACTGACTAATCGACACTTAAATCTCAAACCCCCGCATCATATTAACTCTCATAATTTCCAAGGGTTGTCCACGCTTAGTGGACCTGTTCAACCTGGGGTTTGATGCGAGAATATCCCAAAAAACCATCTAACATAACCAAACCAAGGCCCAAGCAAAATGGAACGAGCCTAAGCAAACCGGGTTGCTGGGCGCATGGCCGGGCCTGACCGGGCGCGTGGCCGGGCGCAGTACCGGGCCACACGGGCACACGGCTGGGCCACACTGGCACATGGCCGGGCCGCACGGGCGACGTGCCGAGTGCCTTGCCGGCCGCATGGGCAACGTGTCGAGCACCATACCTGGTCACCCGAGCGAGGGGTCGGTTCATAGCCAAACACGCGCAACGGCTCATGAATGACATGATGCATGGCTCATGGCCATATTTCTTGGGCACAGGACGAGATCAGAACCGAATCTTATGGGCACAATGCCTGGCACAAGGGTCAGGCACAATGGCCGGCATACAACCAGACATGTAGCTGGTCCGTGGCCTGGCTGACGGGCACGATGGCCGGTCATGACCGGGCACATGGCCTTGGCACATGTCTCGTCCATGGCCTACCCAACTCAATGCAACGATCCATGGTCGATTCGCGATCGAGTCACGTTCGAGTATCAACGATCCATGGTCGACCCTCGGTTGTCATGTAGCCTTGTAGAATCTAGTACCCCGGAATTAACTCATGGTCATCCGGGACTAATGCATGGCCGTGAGGTATCACCACGACCGACACATGTCGATACCGGACTGATCCTTAGCTATCCCGGACCGTTCCACTAACGGCCCTTATGGTCGATGGGTCACTTCACAGTCATATTACTCTAATCGTTTGCGTAGTCAAGGGGTCATTCCACTGTCGATCCCTAGGCCAACTCATGGATAATCTTTCGATCGAACCATGACCAACCCTCAGTATACTCGTTCCGATTATACTGTCCATTCCATTACCGACCCTCGGCTTGAGTTACCCGCTCATCCATTTATTACTAGCCCTCGGCTTCCTAGGTCCGAAATCAGGGATGCCACAATTCTCCCCCTCTAATAAAATTTCATCCTCGAAATTAAAACACGTACTTGGTTCCTCGAACAAATGCGGATACTGCTACTTCATGATTTCCTCACCTTCCCAAGTAGCTTCCTCTATGCCATGGTGTCGCCATAGGACCTTTACTACAGGAATAGTTTTATTTCTCAACACTTGCTCTTTACGATCCACGATCCGCACAAGCTCCTCAACATAGGACATTCTGCTGTCCAATTCGACCTCGTCGAAATTCAGCACATGTGCCGAATCGGGTTCATACTTTCTCAACATGGATACATGAAACACATCATGCACCTGAGCAAGTTTCGGTGGCAGCGCCAACCGATAAGCAAAATTCCCTATTCTTTCTAAAATTTCAAAAGGTCTTACGTACCTGGGGCTCAGCTTACCTTTCTTTCCAAAACGCGACACACCCCTCATGGGTGACACTTTGAGAAACACGTGGTCGCCTACTTGAAACTCTAGAGGCTTCCTACGTCTGTCAGCATAACTCTTCTGTCGGCTTTGGGCAGTTCTTAACTTATCTCTAACTACTTGCACAACCTCATTGGTGAGTTGTACTAGCTCTGGACCCGTGACCTTCTTTTCCCCGACCTCATCCCAACAGACTGGAGTCCTGCAAGCTCGACCGTATAATGCCTCGAATGGTGCCATCTCGATACTTTGCTGGTAACTGTTGTTATATGCAAATTCGATGAGGTGTAAATGTTTATCCCAACTCCCTTTGAAATCCACGACGCATGCTCGTAACATATCCTCAAGGGTCTGGATAGTTCTTTCTGTTTGGCTGTCTGTCTATGGATGATAAGCTATACTGTATTGCAACTTCGTTCCCATAGCGGTTTGGAGACTTCGGTAGAAAGTTGCAGTAAACTTTGGATCTCGATCAGATGTGATCATTACTAGGACCCCGTGTAGTCGTACAATATGGCGAACATATAACTCGGCATAACCTTCCAATGGAAGGTCCTTTCTTACCGGAAGAAAATGGGCTGATTTTGTTAGTCGATCAACAATTACCCATACGGAATCATGTCCTCTTTGACTTCTCGGTAATCCCATTACGAAGTCCATCGTAACGTGTTCCCATTTCCACTTAGGAATTTCCAACGGTTGCAATAATTCGCCAGGCTTGCAATGTTGAGCCTTGATTTGCTGACACGTCAAGCATTTAGCCACATGTTTGGGTATGTCCATCTTCATGCCATTCCACCAGAAATGTTGTCGCAAATTCTGGTACATTTTGGTACTGCCTGGATGAATACTGTAATTGCTCTTGTGAGCTTCCGTCAAAATTTCTTCCTTGAGTTGTTCATCCTTTGGCATGCATAAGCGTCCATTAAACTTCACGATTCCATCACCAGTCACATGAAAATTGGATTTCTTCTTTTTTGTTAACTCCTTCTGGATTTTCTAAATTTTCGAGTCTGTTTGTTGTAACACCTTGACTTTCAATATGATGTCCGGCTCGATTCTGAGAGTGGCCAATAAATTCTGATGATGTCCAACTTCTAGCTTGAAGTCCTAGTCCCGAGTTTCCTCAAGTAAGGTCCATTCCTTGACCATCAAATGGGCGATGGCCGATTTTTGACTAAGAGCATCGGCAACTTTGTTTGCTTTGCTAGGATGGTACAATATTTCGCAGTCGTAGTCTTTGAGAAGCTCCATCCAGCGTCGTTGCCTCATATTCAGCTCCTTCTGGGAAAATAAATATTTCAAACTCTAATGATCCATATAGATGATAAATTGCTCCCCATATAAGTAGTGTTGCCAACTTTTCAAGGCAAACACGATTGCAGCAAATTCCAGATCATGAGTTGGATAATTCAATTTGTATGGCCTCAGTTGTCTCGAGGCATAAGCCACCACTTTTCCATCCTGCATCAATACACAGCCTAGCCCTTTGTGAGAGGCGTTGCTGTATATCTCAAATCCTCCTGGTCCTTTAGGTATAGTCAGAACATGAGCAGTCATTAGCCTTCGTTTCAATTCTTGGAAGCTTCGCTCACATTTGTCAGTCCATTCAAATGTCGTTTCCTTATTTAGCAATCATGTTAAGGGGATAGCGATGCTAGAGAATCGTTCCACGAATCTTCTATAGTATCTTGCCAAACCCAAGAAACTTCGAACTTCGGTGATAATCGTTGGTCTTGGCCAATTAATTACCGCTTCTATTTTAGATGGATCCACTGATATGCCGTCTCCCGAGATCACGTGGCCGAGAAATACTATGCGAGATAGCCAGAACTCGTACTTGCTGAATTTTACATAAAGTGCGTGTTCCCTGAGAGTTTGAAGTACGAATCTCAGATGTTGTTCATGTTCAGCCGAATTCTCCGAGTATACCAGGATGTCATCAATAAAGACTATGATGAAACAATCTAAGTATGGCTTGAACACTCGATTCATCAGGTCCATAAAAGCAGCTGGAGCATTCATCAAACCGAATGGCATAACGGTGAATTCATAATGGCCATATCGGGTTCTGAACGCCGTCTTCGGAATATCCTCCTTCTTGATTCTTAGCTGATGATATCCCGACCTTAAATCGATCTTGGAAAACACGGATGCTCCATGGAGTTGATCAAATAAATCATCGATTCTCGGCAGTGGGTACTTATTTTTTATAGTAACTCGATTTAGCTGTCGATAGTCGATACAAAGTCGCAATGATCCGTCTTTCTTTTTCACGAACAATATTGGTGCACCCCAGGGAGATGCACTTGGACGGATGAAGCCCTTATCAAGTAACTCTTGCAGTTGCACTTTGAGTTCTTTCAACTCGGTCAAAGTCATCTTGTAGGGAGCTTTGGAAATAGGCTCCGTTCTAGGAACTACTTCAATAGCAAATTCTACTTCCCGTTCCGGAGGTAGACCTAGTAATTCCTTTGGAAAAACATATGAAAATTCCTGTACCACCAGGATATCTTTTAACTTTGGTTCGTCTTCCTTTGCTGTATTTTCTATTATTGCCAAAAATCCTTGACAACCTTTCTGCAACAGTCGAGTTGCTTCTAAAGCAGAAATTAGAGGAGTAGAAGGTCCTTCTCCATTTCCCACAAATGTATAGCATGGGCGATCAGGTCGATGAAACTGAATCACCTTGCTATAACAGTCGATATTGGCTCGTTGTTTACTAAGCTAATCCATACCAATGATAACATCAATATCATACATGGCTAGTACCGCTAGATTTATAATATCCGCCAGTCTACCTATAATTATCTTACACCCTTGACATCCTAGGGTAGTCTGCACTTCATTTTTCATCGGAGTAGAAACACTAAGTGCATTTTCTAACGGTTTCATCTCAATCTTGGCCAGACGTACAAATTGGCTAGATACGAATGAATGTGTAGCTCTAGTATCAATTAATGCATATGCAGCACGGTTATTGAGGAAAACCATACCTGTGCTCACTGCGTCGGAGTTCTCAGCATCCTCTTGAGTAAGTGCATATATTCGTCCTTATGCCGGAGGATGATCGCCGTTGTTAGCACGAGGTTGAACTCCAGTCGATGATGTCGCCTGTCTTTGCTGTGAAGGTATATTCTTTCGCCGTTGCGGACAGTCCCTGACCATGTGACCTTGTTGGCCATACTTGAAGCATGCTCCCGTACGAATTGGGCACGGGGCATCGCCATGCTGTCTTCCGCAAACAGAACAAGTATTGCCAGAAATATTGATTGGCTGCTGGAAATTTCGCTTCTTGTTGGAAACAAATGGACGTTTTCCCCTTGTCACTGGCCTCTTGCCCGAACGTTGATCCATTCGGGGAGTAGAATAATAAGGTCTTGTCGGAGTCGCCCTCTTCAGCAAATCTTTCTCAATCAGTTGAGCTCGTTCATATAATTTGTTATAATCTTTCAAGTTCAGAGGTACTAACTGACTCCGGATGTCAGGTTTGAGACCATCACGGAATCGTTTTGCCTTGTCAACTAGATTTTCAATGAGTCTCGGGGTGTACCTCGATAACTGAGCGAACCTTACTTCATACTGGTCCACCGTCATATTTCCCTGCTGGGGTTGCAGAAATTCTTTTATCTTCCGATCACGAGCACACTCGGAGAAATACATCCCGTTGAATGCCTCAACGAAAGCATTCCAATTCACAGTAGCATTCCCTAGGAACGCGGTTTCCTTAGTCGCCTTCCACCAATAGCTGGCATTTCCTTGCAGTTGATAGGCTGCTAAGGTGACTTTCTCTTCCTCGAAACATCCCAGAAGTTCAAATGCCTTTTGTAATTCATCTATCCAGGATTCCGCCTCTTCAGAATCTTCGATTCCAGCAAATTTTGGGGGTCGCAGCTTCAGAAATTGCTCGACTAATCCATGCATCGTACGGTCACCATTCCCATTTTCATTTGCCGCTGTATTCTCAGCATTAGGTAGCCATTGTTGCACTTGTTGTCCCAGCAAATCTCCTACGGTTGCAAGAGCTTGCAGAATTTCGTCTATTCGGGGATCTTGCTTCGATTTTCCTTTCGAAGTTGTGGCCGGGTCCTGAGCACTTATACTGCCGTTGGTAATCTACTATGCCTTTCTACAATGCAAGAATATGTCAGCGATCAAAAGCTTAGCAACCAAAGGCCTACTTACCAATCAATCAGGTACACAGACACACAATCACATGCATAGGTGTTTTCCTGGCTAACTACCCCACTTCAGCGCACCTTATCACTCCAGACCTTTATTTCCGCTTGGCTTTCAGAACCGTTTTCCACATTTCGGTGCACAGTTTGGAAATGATTGTTCTTTAACCGTCCTAGAAGCCTGCCAGGAGCCGCTCAATGATCAGGCCCTTCACCCCGGCACCACTTCTTTTCAGAAGCCGTTCAATGATCAGGTGGTATATATACCCCGGCACCACTTCTTCCCAGAGGCCGCACAATGATCAGGCTACCTACCCCGGCGCCACCTCGGTCAAAAGCCGCACAATGATAAGGTATTATTGCCCCGGCACCACCTCCGTAGAGGCCGCTCAATGTTAGGCATTCATGACCCCGGCGCCACCTCCTAAGAGGCCGCTCAATGTTTAAGTCGTATGGCCCCGGCGCCACTCCCCGCCCTCGTCGGATCGTCCAATCGCAAGTTGGCATGAACTGCACCTACTTAAGGGAAAACCTGCTATGATACCAAAACAAAGATACCTATACTGTCACGTTCCGACTCGGAATCATGATCGATGCTTAATGACCGAACATGACTCGAACGGACCCGTGACTCGCGGAAATAAATTAGTTCGTCCCGTTTATTTTAAACAACCAAATGCGCATGCGAAAGCAAATAAACAATAAACGAGACAAACGAGAGTGAGATAAGCAAACATTGCACGTTGTATTTACATGATACATGCTTATTTTTGTCGAGCCCTTCTTTGCTGGCCCTTACAAGCCACGCACATATTTTACATGCCCATTCCAAGGGCGGTTCCGACACAAGCCACTATCGAACAACAAAACTTGGCTTGGTTGCCTATTCCCACTACGGTTACTCCTTAGCTTCTCGCTCCTCGCTCCTCCATCTCCTCGCTCCCGTTCCCTCGTTCGGTGGTCGAACTATGCCCCGCCCGCGGCTTGCCCAGGAGCCGGCCCACCCGTGCCACGAATGGCCCCTCAAACCCACGAAGGGGTCCAATCCAGTCTCCATTTGCTAGCCGATACTAGGCCATGTACGTGTGGAGGACTAGTTCAGTGCGGCCCTCATCCACCATAACATACGTCGTAATGCAACGGTACGCGCGGCTCTCTTGTGCATCAATAACGATAAGTAGCTCCACTCTCATCTCAATGGGGTTTCCAAACCGGGTCGGGGGAGTCGCCATCTACGGACCTGAAAAAGGGAAAAACAACGGGAGTGAGTCAAAGGACTCAATAAGTGAAAACTCTAATATCAAGCGAGGACGAGACAATGACGGTTCACACAAGTCGACTCTTATCGTACCGGCATCGATGGCAATTCAAATAGCAAAGCTCATGCTACGAAACCAACAAAACAAACATCAAAACATAAGCATCACACGTGAGCATCATTAGTCGAGAAAGAACAAACTATAATCAACCATGAAACCAAGAAACGGGCCAAGCAACCCATGTTACAATGTATCGCAACTTCCTTTCTCGATATTAGGGAATTCACTTACTCAACGACTAACAAGAACTAGAGAACGGGTTAGAGACGGGTGAGCTCGGGAAATTTTCGGGCTTTCTCCTTACTTGGCCAACCAATACTAGGCACACAAAGGCCGAACCGTAGGCTCTTGGGCGGAAATGAGGAGAAACACGGGCCGGTTCGGGACTTCTTGGGCATGAACCTTCTCGGGTCAAGAAGTGAGAAAAATAAGAAACAAATAGAGAGGAAGGTGATGGTGATGTTGGCGTGAGAAGAAGAAGGAGGGAGGGGGTTTCATGCCATTTATAGAAGCCTTGGAATACCTTAGAATAAGCCAATAATGGAGGTGCTTCTAAGTCAAAAGTCATTATGACATGCATTAAATGCCATTTATGAACTAAGGCCAAAATAATGATGAAGAAGCCAATCTTATCCAAGCCTTATTGGTCCAATTTCTCTCTCTCTCTCTCTCTCCCTCTCGGCTTCTCTCTCTATCTCCTTCTCGGCTCCTCTCTCGGCCTCCTCTCTCTTTGGCCGATTATTGGCCTTGCTTGGGCTCATTATGGGTGACCATGAGTCACCATGAGCCATTAAATGAACCATTATGAAGGGCACAACTCAGCACTTTGGCATTAATTGAAGGGGACACATAAGCTAGGCACCAATAATGGAGGCCATTCTAGAGATAAGCTTGACTTGGTCTACTCTCTACTCTCTAGATCCTTCTCAAAGCTGGCCGTGACACCCTATTCTGGTCTCTTGAAGCTGCTGATTTCACCCAAATTTAGCTTGGTTGATCGGCACCATAAAATCGACTAATTAACAGTTAAATCTCAAACCCCCCATCATATTAACTCTCATAATTTCCGAGGGTTGTCCACGCTTAGTGGACCCGTTCAACCCGGGGTTTGATGCGAGAATATCCCAAAAAACCATCTAACATAACCAAACCAAGGCCCAAGCAAAATGAAACAAGCCCAAGCAAACCGGGTTGCTGGGCGCATGGCTGGGCTTGACCGAGCGCGTGGCCGGGCGCAGTACCGGGCCACACAGGCATGCAGCTGGGCTACACGGGCACATGGCCGAGCCGCATGAGCGCTGCGCCGGGCCGCACGGACGACGTGTCGAGCGCCTTGCCTGGCCGCACGGGCGACGTGCTGAGTGCCTTGCCGGCCGCATGGGCAACGTGTCGAGCACCATACCTGGTCACCCGAGCGAGGAGTAGGTTCACGGCCAAACACGCGCAACGGCTCATGAATGACACGATGCACGGCTCATGGCCATATTTCTTGGGCACGAGAAAAGATCAAAACCGGATCTTTTGGGTACAATGCCTGGCACAAGGGTCGGGCACAATGACCGGCACATGACCGGGCACGTAGCCGGTCCGTGGCCTGGCTGACGGGCACGATGGCCGGTCATCACTAGGCACATGGCCTTGGCCGTCGCGACTGGAAATTTTGCCCGGGCCACGACTAAGCCACTAGGCACATGGCCTGGAACATGTCTCATCCATGGCCTACCCAACTCAACGAACGATCCGTGGCCGATTTGCGATCGAGCCACGTTCGAGTATCAACGACCCATGGTCGACCCTCGGTTGTCATGTAGCCTCGTGGAATCTAGTACCCCGGAATTAACTCATGGTCATCTGGGACTAATGCATGGCCGTGCGGTATCACCCGCGACCGACACATGTCGATACCGGATTGATCCTCAGCTATCCTGGACCGTTCCACTAACGGCCCTTATGGTCGATGGGTCACTCCACAGTCATATTACTCTAATCGTTTGCGTAGTCAGGGGGTCATTCCACTGTCGATCCCTAGGCCAACTCATGGATAATCTTTCGATCGAACCATGACCAACCCTCAGTATACTTGTTCCGATCATACTGTCCATTCCATTATCGACCCTCAGCTCGAGTTACCCGCTCATCCATTTATTACTAGCCCTCGGCTTCCTAGGTCCGAAATCGGGGATGTCACACCTTTTGACAAATTATCCCCTTTTAGGGAATTTTGATACTTAAGCTGCACATGGCAACTTGCCAAATAATATTTGATTCTGTTCTTTTGTTCCCATAATCAGTTTGGGAATAGAAATCTATTTGTTTAATTTTTTGATTCTAGGCACAAATTCTTGCAAATTTGTGCCCAAAATCAGTTTTGGAGCAGAATCAAGAATAAAAAAAAAGTAGCTTCTTGATTCTGGGAACAAAAATGAGAATCAGTTTTTTTTTCTTCTTCTTTTTCTTGGTTTTTAATATAGCTTCTAATGTCCAGCGCGAGGGCCATCCTCGCCGTATCTGGCGAGATTAAAATATTTTAATAAAAAATATTATTAACAAAAAAGTTTTACCGGCCATGGCCAGCGACCAAGCCATGGCGAAAAAAATAATGAATATATTATTAATAAAAAAATTTTACCGGCCATGGCGAAAAAAATAAAAAAATATATTATTAATAAAAAAAATTTTACTGCCCATGGCCAGTGACCAGGCCATGGCGAAAAAAATAAAAAAAATATTTTCAATAAAAATATTTTTTATTAAAAAATTATTAATAAAAAAATATTTTACCGGCAATGGCCATCGACCAGGCCATGGCAAAAAAAAATTAAAAAAAATAATTTCAATAAAATTTTTTTTATTAAAATATTATTAATAAAAAAATATTTTACCGGCCATAGCCAGCGACCAGGCCATGGCAAAAAAAAATAAAAATATATTTTAGTAAAATATTTTTAAAAAAATTATTTAATAATAAAATTATTTATAGGAAAATTTTTTACTAGCCATGGCCAAAAAAATAAAAAAATTATTTTTAATAAAAGTATTATTAATTAAAAAATATTTTACTGGCCATGGCCAGCGACCAGGCCATGGCAAAAAAAAAAAGAAAAAATTATTTTCAATAAAAAAATTATTTAGTAAAATATTTTTTAAAAAAATTATTTATAAGAAATTTTTTTATCGGCCATGGCCAAAAAAATAAAGGAAAATTATTTTTAATAAAAGTATTATTAATTAAAAAAAATTTTACTGGCCATGGCCAAGAAGGAGGAGAAGAAAAAAAGAAAAGAAAGAAATATTAAAATATTTAAAATATTATTAAAATATTATTAATAAAAATAAATTTTATGCCGTTACCAAACGCATTTATGTTCTTTTACTATTTCAGGAATAGAAATTTTGGGCCGTTACCAAATGCCTTCAAGTGCTCAGAATTAGTTCCCGGGCACAGAATTAAAAAAAATAATTTCTGACAAGCATCTGTTCCCGAGCACAGAATAGTTGCCATGCGCAGCCTTAATGCATTATCAAAGAAAGTGTGTTTCAAAACTTTTGATTTGAAATATTTCTGAGGTATTTTCTTTTCAAAACAATCTGTTTTGTTTTGCTCAGTCTTAGTGTCATTCCGCTTGGGGAAGAAGAAGTTTGATTTTCTCTTAGAAAGGCAACTTCTTTAACACATGGACTCACGATTTAGGGATACCTGTCTGATCAACTTACCAAGATTCCTCTTGTTTGCATGTTTTTGCTTTGGTTCCACTGGGGATTTTTCTTTTGTTGCTCCCTTTTCTTTGTCTCCCTAGGAATGATAAAAAGAAAACAAAAAAAGCACATTAGTGAATATCAAAGGAAAAATTGAATTGGGAGTGATACTTCCCTCTATTATTTGACAACTTCGTTGGGGATTTTGAAACCATCGACTGGTTCGGACTCATTTTGCTTTCTTCTGCAAAACAGATAAACATGTTCATGAAATGCGTGGTATGCATGATAT
The DNA here is from genome assembly GCF_021117445.2 of Syzygium oleosum. Taxonomy (NCBI): domain Eukaryota; kingdom Viridiplantae; phylum Streptophyta; class Magnoliopsida; order Myrtales; family Myrtaceae; genus Syzygium; species Syzygium oleosum. The sequence goes on along the minus strand of NW_026607542.1, from coordinate 259,410 downwards.
GCACATGTTCTAAAGTGACCCAAATCTCTTCTTGGATGTTCGTCTTCATTTCATGGGTAGAAAATCTTGACAACATCTACATTTATAGGATAGGCCAATTCTGTTCCAGCCATATCTACAAGAATCAATGCTCCTCCAGGAAGGACTTTCTTGACAATATATGGACCTTCATAATTCGGAGTGAATTTGCTACAAGGATCTGAATTATTGAGGATAACTTTCTTCATTACTAAATCCTCTATTTTGAAATGCCTTTGTTTCACTTTTCGGTTAAAGGATTTGGCCACTCTTCTCTGATAGGCTTGCCCATGGCATATAGCTCTTAATCTCTTTTCATCGATTATGTTGAGTTGTTCATATCTTTGTTGAATCCACTTAGCTTCTGAAAGCTTCAATTGGGATAATATCCTTAATGAAGGAATTTCTGCTTCAACAGGTAGCACTGCTTCCATTCCACAAACCATGGAAAACGGGGTTGCTCTAGTTGATGTTCAAATTGAAGTTCGGTATGCCATCAGAGCATACGACAACCTTTCGTGCCAATCACGATAATTTTCAGCTATCTTGGCCAATATCTTCTTGATATTCTTATTTGCCGCTTCAATTGCTCCATTCATTTGTGGACGATATGGGGATGAGTTCAGATGTCAGATGTGGAAGTGTGCGAGTAAATTATCCATAATCTTGTTGTTTAGATTTGAGCCGTTGTTCATAATTATTGCTTCTAGAACCCCATACCTAGTAATGATGTCCCGCCTAATGAATCTTGCAACATTCTTGGCAGTAACATTCGTATAGGAGTTTGCTTCAATCCATTTGATGAAATAGTCAATAGCAACCAGGATAAACCGGTGCCCATTTGAGGCCTTGGGGTTGATTGGACTAATCATATCAATACCTCATATTGAAAATGGCCATGGCTTAGACATTTGACGTAGCTCATTTGGCAGTGCATTAATTCTATCTCCATAAACTTGACATTGATGATAACATCTCACATGTTGGATGCAATATGTTTCCATTGTCATCCAATAATATCCCAACCTCATAATCTTTTGGGCTAGAAGATGTCCATTCATGTGCGTTCCACATTCACCCTCATGAATCTCTTTCATGATCTGTTCAGCTTATATAGCATCCATACATCTTAGTAGGGTTGAATTAAATGATTTCTTGTAAAGGGTTTGACAACTGAGGAAGAATTTGTTGGCTATCTTCCTTATAAATTTTCGGTCACCTGGTTGGCTTCCCTTAGGAAATTCTCCCGATTGAAGATACATTTTAATGTCATGAAACCATGGTTCGTTGTCAAACTCTGCCTGGACCATCATGCAATGAGCTGGTTGTTCAAGAATATTAATTCTCAATTGTTTTATATCCATACCATCTTCAACTTGTAGTAAAGATGACAAAGTTGCAAGAGCATCTGTAAAATGATTCTGAGCTTTTGGGAAATAATCGAATGTTACTTTTTTGAATTTTTCTGTCATCTCTTCTAAGTATCTGTGATGAGGAATTAGTTTGGCATCTCGAGTTTGCCTTTCGCCAGTTGTTTGCAATATGATGATCATAAAATCTCCATATACTTGCAACCTCTTTATTTTCATTGAGAGGGCTAATTGCAAGTCGAGAATGCATGATTCATATTCAGCGATGTTATTGGTGCATATAAATACCAGTTTCGCAGATACCGGATAATGTTGGCCTTATGGAGAGATCAGTACTGCTGCAGTTCCTGATCTAGATAAGTTGGTTGCATCATCAAAATACACGGTCCATTTATTGTCGACCAGTGTTGATATATGATCATCAAGTTGTTCTTCAGGATTGGCGATATTCTGTGAATTTTCCGCCAACATGTCTGCTATTGCTCGTCCTTTGACTAACTTTTGGGATATACTTCTGATGTCAAATTCAGATAACAAGACTTGCCACTTTGCTAATTTCCCGACCAAGGAGGATTTTTCAAGAAGGTACTTGATCGGCTCATTCTCAGTCACTAGTAAAATTTGATGATGGAGGGTGTATTGCCTTAATCTGTGTAACACCCAAATCAATGCAACGCATGTCTTTTCAATTGCTGGGTAATTCATTTTTTATGTTGTGAACTTCTTGCTTAAGTAATAAATGGCTTGTTCTTTACCATCTTTGGTCTTCTTTGTACAAGCATCACTCCTAACGACTCATAGTGAATCGTCAAATATAAAATCAGCGGAACCCCAGGGATTGCTGGTACCAGCACTGGTGGGCATACCAGATATTCTTTGATCTTGTCAAAGGCTTGTTGACATTCCACATCCCACTTCACTTTGGCATTTTTCTTCAACAATTTGAAGAATGGTTTAACAGTCTCAGAAAGCTGATAGATGAAATGAGCAATGCAGTTTAATCGACCCAATAGGCTTCTCACTTCTTTTACCGTAGAAGGAGTCTTTAAGTCGTATATTGCCTTGATCTTGGAGAGATCTATTTCGATGCCCCTGTTACTGACCACAAATCCTAGCAGTTTGCCAGATTTTGCCCCAAATACATACTTATTGGGGTTTAGTCGCAACTTGTATTTTTTGAGTCTTTCGAACAACTTACGAAACACCTCAACATGATCTTCTCCTTGTTTGGATTTTGCAATCATGTCGTCCACATATACTTCGATTTCTTTATGCATCATGTCATGGAACAAAGTTACCATTGCCCTTTGATATGTGGCGCCAGCATTTTTCAAACCGAAAGGTATCACCTTGTAACAAAATGTGCACCATGGTGTTATGAAGGATGTTTTCGCCTTGTCCTCTTTCGTCATGAGGATTTGATTATATCTTGAGAAATCATCCATGAATGAAAATGTTTCGAACCCAGTAGTGCTATCCACTATTACATCGATATGTGGAAGCGGGAAATCATCCTTAGGGCTTGCTTTATTTAGATCGCGATAATCAACGTACACCTGCACTCGACCATCTTTCTTCATTACGGGTACTATGTTGGCAACCCATTCTGGATATGATACTACTTCAATGAAACCGACTTTGAGCAATTTCATAACTTCTTCTTCTATCTTTTTTGTCAAATCCAGCTTCGTTTGCCTAAGTTTTTGCTTCTTTGGCGGAATACTTGGATCGATTGGCAAATCATGTTCAACTATGCTCAGATCAAGGCCTGGCATGTCAATATAAGACCATGCGAATATATTTTGATATTCTCTGAGCAAATCTATGATTCTTTCTGCTTCTATTGAGGGAAGACTTTCTCCAATCTTAACTTCTTTGGGATTCTTTTTATCGCTCAGATTAACAGTAATCGTTTTTTTTAATGTGAGTGGCTTTGATTCTTCATGACGAATCCATTCCTTTCTGACCCATTCCTCATCCTCATTATCTTCTTTAATATCGCAAGCGATCTCCTCAGAAAGATTTGGGCCACATAAAAACCTATTATGGATATGCGAATGCTCATGCCTGACATGTAACAAACATGATTAGTAATCGCATAGGAAGTAAAATAATGCATGTGGTCTTAAGAAAAACCTTTTGGAAATTCATTTTGAAAGAATATAAAGACAAGTCCTTATATCATCAGACTTTCTTGCTCTTAAAATCATTTTCGCAATGAGGAGTAACATAGAAACCCAAAGCCTTAAGCCTCACGAATGAGGACAATGTTCATCATAGGTTTGGTTTTGTTTCTATTTATCCTTAACAAAACATTTGACCACTTTTATTGAATGTAAATTGCAACTGAACTAAAATTGAAAATGAAATCACAAGAAATTTGAAACTGTAAAGTCAACCATGCAATGGAAAAGATAAGCAAAAGTTTGAGAGAATCTTCCTACTCCAGTGCGTAGGTATCTTCTGCTTCGGTTATGATAACATTGATAGTATTCTTTTCGAATAAATCAAGCAGAACAGATTCTTTCACCGCATGTAAGTCTTCTTCTTGAAGTAGGGGGAAGAACAGCAGAAGTGCCAAAAGTTGTGTACGGAGCTCACTTTGGTGCCAAAAGTTCCATTTGGATCACTTAAGTGCCAAATCGGAGGAAAAATGATCACTTTGGTGTCAACGGCCAGAGATTCCGGCCAAATTAATACGTGGCATTTATAATTAAATTTTTAATCTTAGTTGGATTTTTTTATAAAAAAATTAGTATACGTGGCATTTCCACATATATATTTCGATTTTTTAAATACTTTTCTGAATTTTTTTCTTTTTTTTCTTCTTTTCTTTTTTTCTTTTCTTTCTTCTCCCTTTAGTCACCGCCGGTGACCGGAGGCCGGCCACCGGCCGCCTGGCCTCGCACGAACGAGGCCACCGCCGCCTGCCACAGGCGAGGCTCGGCCGACCATCGCCTGGGCGACGGCGGGCAAGCCCGGCGAGGTCGGCCTCGCCTTGCATGGGCGAGGGCGAGCCCCGGAGAGGGCTTCCCTCGCCAGATCCAGCGAGGCTGGCCGTCGCCCGAGCCACGGTGGCCCCGCCGGACGTCGCCCGGGGAAGGTGACTCTGGCGGGGCCGCCGTGGCTGGGCGATCCTGGCCTCGCCGGATCTGTCGAGGGGAGCCCTCGCCGGGGCTCGCCCTCACCCATGCGAGGCGAGGCCGACCTCGTCGGGGCTTGCCTGCCGTCACCCAGGCGAGGGTCGGCCGGGCCTCGCCTGTGGAGGGCGGCGGCGGCCTCATCCGGGCGAGGCCAGGCGGCCGGTGGCTGGCCTCCGGTCACCGGCGGTGACCAAAGGGAGAAGAAAGAAAAGAAAAAAAGAAAAGAAAGAAAAGAAAAAAAAAGGAAAAAAGAAAAAAAAATATTTAAAATAAAAAAATGCTGACTGTACGTGCTGACTGTATCTCCGGAGAGCCACATCGGCTTTAGAAATTAATAAAAAAATGCCACGTCGGATTTCCGGCCAAACTGACCGGAGTTGGTACTTAAGTGATCGTTTTTCAAAAATTTTGGCACTTAAATGATCCAAATGAAACTTTTGGCACCAAAGTGAGCGTCGTACACAACTTTTGGCACTTCTAGTGTCCTTCCCCCTCTTGAAGCAGCTTGGAAGGTCGAGGAAAAGTTTTTTTGATGTAAATCTGATGATAGGAAAGCTCTTTAGCTTTACCCTTCCACTACGGATAGATTAATGATGCGATCACCTGGGCTTCCATAGCCTCCATAGTTCTTTCGACCTCGGCCTTGGCCTTCATGGTGACCTTTAGAGCTATCTGGAATATAACCTACTCCGTGTTTCATTCTTGTGGCAAGCGGAGTGATAGGTTCCTTGATTTCTTGGGATTTCAATCCAAGACCATTACTTGGAGTAAATCCATACTGGCATAGCACCCTTCCAGACATAATGGATGATGTTGAGAACTCTGGGGATTTTATGATGCAACCTGTAGGGATTTGTACTATTGAGATCATTTCAAAGGAATGATAGCTTGGTTCTTCTTTCACTTCGGGTTCGACATACGGTATTGCACTCTCTTTGTAAGTGGTGAAATCCATCTCCCTATGTACAGTGATCATCTTGCCATTAATGATGAACCTGACCTTCTGATGGAGACTTGAAGGAATAGCACCAGTCATATTAATCTAAGGTCTTCCGAGTAACAAGTTGAAAGTTCTCGAAACATCCACTACTTGGAAGTCAATTAGGAAAGCCACAGGGCCTATATTCACCTTGAGCTCGATATCGTCAATAACGTCTTTCTTCATTCCATCAAACGAGCGCACAGTTACCTTAGAAGGTTTGATGAGCTCTTCGCTAATCCCCAAGCGATGCAGTGTGCTTAGTGGACACAAATTAAGTGCGAAACCATTATCGATCAGCACACGTGATACCTCTTTGCCTCGGCATTTGACGGCAATATATATAGCCTTATTATGGGAACGCCCGTCGATTGGAAAATCTTCATCGGAGAAGGCAATTTGATCTTTCAGAAGAATAGTGCCAACAAAGTCTTCCAATTGTACTTCATTAATTATCTTCGGGATGTGTACTTCATTGAGAAGCTTCATAAGCACCATTTTGTGGCTTTTTGAAGTCTTGAAAAGATCCAATAGAGAAATCTGTGCTAGCATCTTTCTTAGCTATTCAATTACCTCAAATTTGCTCGTCTTCATGACTGAAAGCAATTGTTTGACATCTTCTTTGGTTACTCCTTTCTTTTCGTGTTCACCTTCTTTGGGGACATAGCATCTCCCGGATCGGGTTATGGCATCAACTTCTTTAGGAGAGTAATCCCAAGGTACATGCCTATTATCAAACATTTCTTTTGGAGGAAGAGTGATGATCACAGGCTGTGTTTCTTTTCCTTAAATTTTTAGTTGATCAATGGGAAGTTGGATAGTGATTGGTTCGACATGACCTTCCTCCTCCTTATATTTATCTACCTCATCAAGCTTGATAAAAAATAGTGTAATCATGGATACCATGCTTCTATTGGCTTCGTCAGCATCCATTCCACCCCAACCATCAGGTGCGATCATTTCATTCTTGAATACCCATGGAAGGGGTGTATATTTGACACGGTAATCATACCGGCCACTATCTTGACCCAGGAAATCAACAACTTCACCTTGTCTCCGTGCTTTGCGAGCAAATTGCCTATCACCTTGGCGAGTCTTTTTCTTCTTTTTCTCTTCTCGATCTTCATTCTCTTCGAGATTTAGTTGGCTGATCGGGACCTCGTCCATGCCACCCCATCCATCAGATACAATGTCTTCATTTTTAAACGCCCATGGTGGTGGAGTATATTTGACACGATAATTATATCTACCGCTGTTTTGACCGAGTAAGTCTACGGTTTCACCTTCCTTAGATGATTTCTGGGTGAAACGCCTTTCATCCTGTCGGACTTTTTCTTTCTCCTTTTCATCATCATTTGTTTTATCTTGGAGCATTTCCTTTTTAGATGGAGCTTTCTCCTTAGGATCGATTTCATCATCCATACCACTCCAGCCATCAGGCACAATTACTTTATTTTTGAATGCCCATGGCGATGGGATATATTTCACTTGGAGGTTATATCTTTCGAAGTCTTTTTCCAAGTTGTCTACAATCTCGCCTTTTAGGAGCGCTTCTTGATAAAAGTGGGCATTTCCTAATCGAGAAGCTTTAATCTTGACTTCATATTCATCTTCATCGTCAGGCTTGATCATTGTTTCTTCATCTTTGATCATGTTCACTGTATTGTGCTCAGGAAGAGGATTTTGATGTACATTTGGCTCGGGCTCTTGAAAGTTCAATATCTTCTTGTCAATGAGCTGTTGAACCATGTACTTTAGAGTGGGACAATTATCTACATCATGTCCCCTTTCTCCCATGTGATAGATGCAGGTTTTTGATTCATTATACCAAGAAAGTCTTGTAGGATTGTCTCTCGGTACCTCTTTGGCCACCAAATGTCTTTCTAGAAGCATTGGTAATAGTTTCGATAGAGGTCGGGGCAACGGTGCATATTGCCTCACGGGCCTTTTCTTTGACTCGAGCTGCCCTGGGTTTTTCCAAGCGATATTTGATTGCTTTGGAAATGATACTTGATGAGTATTTGGGCTAGACACCATAGCCATTTCTCTGATAGGTTTTTTGTCTTTTCTCCCGGGGTAAGGCCTTTGTGTTGTTGTTTTTTGAGCCTTCTTCTCTTTCAATCCCCATTCAATTCTCTCGCCTACCTTTACCAACATGGTGAATGTTTGACAACCTGATACATGAAGCTTATCATAGTACTCAATTGGCAATGATTTTAGAAAGAGTTCAATGAGTTCATCTTCACTTATGGCAGGCTTTACTTATGAGGCAATAGCTTTCGATCTCTGAGCATAGGCTCTAAACCCTTCATTCTTCCATTTCTCGATTCTGACGAGATCTTCTCTAGTTGGGAGTACTTCAATATTAAACTTGTACTGGCGAAGAAATTCTCCCGCCAAATGGTCCCATTCAGTGAAGTCTTCTATGTCGAGGGTGGTGTACCATGCCAGGGCTGCTCCTCTCAAACTATCTTGAAATATGCTAATAAGAAGTGGCGTGTTATCTGAATATCTTGCCATCTTACGGAGATAATATCTCAAATGGCTTTTGGGACAACTAGTGTCATCATACTTGTTCACGAATTCTGGTTCCTTATAATTTTTTGGAACAATAACTTTCGCATATGACGAGAACTTGTCGAACTTTTGAAGTTCATAACCTTGACTTGCTAGGCATTATTCAATTTTGGCCAATCTCTTGGCATCTTCTTCATCTTTTGTTTTAGATGTTTTCTTGGTTGGGTTGTCTTCTTCCAAATTCACTACCTCAAGCGTAGTCTTTGGAGGGTTCTCTCAAACTGGTTCTTGATTTCTGACTAAGTCTTCAATCGGTGTTTCAGTAGCATCTGAAGTTCCCACATTTGGAATAGTAGGATAAGATCCTCGAGATGCGAGAATAAAAGCCTTCGTTTATGCTATCATGGCGGTCATCTGGGTCATTTGGTTTTCAACCTCAGCTAGTTGAGTACGAGTTTCTTCTTTCGCCATTCCTATTGGCAAGCGAGTTCGGGGTTTTTTACCTTCCGTTGCTAAACAACCTGCTTCACAAAAAGACCCATTGTTAGCATAGTGAAAGAATCATGAAACCCTACATTCTTTCAATTGTATGACTTCTTATGATTAGCAAGGCTAAGAGCTTTTATACAAGCCTTAGCCTTGCATATAACTTCTTATCAATATCTTTTTCAAGCAATCATACAATTCAAAGAATTGTAATCCATAGTGACTTTTTGCAAAATGTACTTTGAAACTTCATTAAGCAATTGTTTCAATTTTGAAAATTTTTATTACAATGCTATACATCAAAAAAGGGGAACACTAGCTTAAACAAGTCTAGGCTTCTTGCTAGCTAAGGTAGCTTCAGCCTCTTCATATTCCTTGGCTCGTGTCTCCCATTTTTCCACGTCGATTACAACCTCTTCGGGAACATACGGCTCTACACCTGACGTGCTTGGCACAATATACTTTGGGATATACGGCTCATCGAAATGGGTAGTAACATTCAAGGGTACATATGGTTCGACGTCGATTGGTCGTTTAGCCTTCAACCACTTTATGTACTCATTGAATGCTAAGAAGAGTCTCATTTCTCCTTCCAAATTTTCAGGCCATTGCACTATTTACTTGGTTGATTTCTTCAAGGAATTCACGATCTTATCAACTGTTATATGCAACTCTTTATTTTCTTTTCCGGTAGAGGTTTTTGTGGTATCTCAAATGTGAACTCCTCAGGATGCCAAATAGGTGGAACTTACTGAATCATTCCGAATTGCCACACGACTCTTAGTGGGCAATAAGCGGTCCCCCCACTCAATCCAAGCAAAGGCATCAAATTGCCTTCTTGGGAAGTAATTTGAGCTTTCGCTATCTTCGGCCATTGAATTCTCCATTGAAACTGGTCGGGAGTTAATGCTCTAATGAAATTTGCTCACTCATGAAAGGAGTATTTTGGCAATTTGTCTTGGAGTTTCAAATATTTCTCGATAGGGTGGTAGATGAGTCGATCTCTCGAATGCGCATATGACGTTCCCAAGGTCGGATATGGGAAATAAACCACACAGGAAGTAACCCAGCTGAGGCTTAAAGTACATCTTTTTGCTGATTTTGGTATTTGTTCAATGAAATGATGGTCTTCGCCAAGAGCATATTGGAGAAGTCCCATTTTAGGCAAGCTTGCTTAGCGATTACTGCAACAAGAGGATTCAATCCGGTCCTTGATATAGGGAATAAGACGAATCTGAAGAAGGCAAGAATGAAAACCCTCGCGAAAGTATTTCCAGTTTCTTTCAGCAATTTAGAGTAATTGGCTACCAAATAAGATAGAGGAAATCTCCCGGTATTTGACTTGATCAACTTTTTCATTTGAGGAATCTTCAAATTTAAGAATTCGGCTATAACACTTGTGGGCTTTAATCCAATTGGGGGTTCGATGATTCTTGAATTGAAATCAATTTCAATGGTTGCCTTATATTCTTCTAGTGTAAGTACCATCTCGTGCTCGCCCAATTGAAATGTGACAGTGGTAACTTCCCAGAAATGGGATAATGCTTGAATTAAGCTCACTTGGTACTCCAGGTTGATGAGCTTGAACAAATACCCGAGTCTTTCCTTCACGTATGCTTTATTGTCTTTTGTCATGTGTACCCACCATGCCAAAAGCTCCTTCCCTGGAATTGGAATGACTTGTATGTCTAGTTTCCTCATTTCGATCTAAAACATGTAAAAGAAATTGAATATTATTCACCATGAATTACCGATTAATTTTAATGCCTCCATTTTAATTATATGTCCTTTTAAGGTAAAATGGAGGTAAAGTACACTTGCATACTTAGAAAGTAATGCAAATGTCACTTTAAATCCGTTTGGGCCTTAGAAGAGCATATAGTTGAAATCAGGGATGAATTCAATGTTTGGTGTAAATGCCCATTTCGTCACACTCTATTTAGACCATAAAGTCCTAAACTATGGTTTACAATTTCGAATACATCGAAATGAATGGATAAACAATTGAATGCCGTGGACCTATACATTTCATCTAAAAATGAAAGAATGGTTATAATGGAGTACGATGCCTTAATCATTCATTCTAATATGAAAAGTGAAGGGTTCATCAACGAAAAACAACGCAGCGGAATATAGAACCCTAGATAGGATCCATGTGTATATTGAAATCGAAAAGGAATTTCAAAACGTACCTTTTGCAGATCGAAGATAAATTGGCAATCGATTGTGTCTGGATTAGCGCCCCAAGTGTTGCGCCTTTACCGGTATCCACATACACGAACGGAATTCTCCAACGATCTACGTGCTAGCGAAAGATCTTGAAGTTCCTTTTTCTTGAATGCCTTTTGATTTTCGATACTCTGTCGAAAAAACCCTAGACAGAGAATGATTCTCTATCTATTTATACAGTCTCATTATCCAACGGAATTAAAAGAAGTGGGCTAGGCGATTTGGGCCCGCCAAACTGTCCACCTTCAATCGTACATTTCATCGTTATCTCATAACGCGCACGACCGCATAGATAATTTAAATAAGAGAATAAATTAAAATCTATTTCTTAAGTAGATCAAGGCGCACAGAAAATATTAAGTACGTTCGCTATTGTGTGCGACCCTGTAGGTTCACTAAACATTAGCAATGTGATCAAAACTCTTTTTGGCCCACAAATCATAAGCGGTCTCTAGCAAGACATTATGACTACCTAAGTATAGTGAATGTCGATTTTCCGACACAACCTAATCCACAACTAATATTAGAGTATCAACCTTGATTGATTCCTAGGGCAGACCACTAACAAAAAGGGCATTTAAACCAATCATTGATCATTATTTAGGCATTTTTTTTTTGAAAATGTGCCAACTAATTTGCAAAATTATAAAAGAAGGAAATGGAACGATACTTGCTTACCAAAATGTTTCGGTTTGGTTTTAGGTATACCAACCACAAAGACAAGCGAATGCAACCAGTGAGGTTCTGACGCCTAAAAGGGTAAGGTATTCTAAAGGCTTGAGGTCACCACTTTAATGGATAAGGGATTCCATCCCAATAGGCAATCAGCCTAAAGTGAAGGAATATTATTCATCTAGGTGATCGGTATTATATTTAAACGATCCCATTAGCAAACGGCTCATAGTTTCGCCTAAACATATACCTCCTAAAGATAGACCTAATTGTAGCCGAGGTTGGGCCATGGGTGGCGTGTGCTAATTGTAACATCCTGAATTCGACCCACTTTCGTGATCAATGAAATAGATGGTATTTCTCATTTCATTTTAGTAAGTCTCGCCCAGAACGGATCCTTCTCGGGATACTGACCAACAGGGAATGGCTAACTAGGAAAACGGTACATGGACCCAAGAACTCGACCGCGAATCGAGTCCGATTCCGAGAAACTACGAGGAAATATTTTGGGCCAATGTGGGCCGATCCAAGGAGGGTGACGGATTTAGTTTAGCCAACGACGTACGATCGGAATGTGGGTGATTCCGTACGACCGAGAGTGCGTGTGGCAAACAATCTCGAACTTATTCCGAACGATCGCGATCCCCGGAACTAGCGATAATCCTCACGTTCTCTTGGAAGTCAAGACCGTCACGACTCGAGTAACCCTAAGTCGATACGCGTAACCCCTAAACAGCCGTCCGTTAGTAAGAGACGCTAAAATCACATTTGAGCGAAATTGATCGTGGAATTGAGTCTGGACTTGAGTGTCGAATTTCATGGACGTACGCGACTATTTTTGCAAGGACAACGTCGTATTAGTGTGGCCAATTATATTTGGGATCGGTATAGTCGAAAAATGGAATTTCGGACCGGGAGTGGAAAATTACTGATTTGCCCCTAAGCCCTAAGTGTTAATTCCGAATTTTAGAGGTTTTAATTGGTTTATTCAGCCCTATTAGTGCCAAAAATCATTGGACATTGGTGCCCCCATCACTCTTGCTCATTCCCCAAAGTGTCCCTAGATATTTTGTGCTAGAACTATCCTTGGCCATTGGATCAAGTTGGATGAGATTGATGCTTGAATTTCAGCCCTTAGATGAATGTGATAGTGGAGTGGTTAGTTTGGACATTGTGAGTGGAGTGGTTCAACCACTCCCACTCAAAGCTTTCCATAAATCTCTCTCTCTCTCTCTCTCTCTCTCTCTCTCTCTCTCTCTCTCTCTCTCTTCTCTCACTCTCACTCTCACTCTCACCATCACCAACCGGCCACTCATCTCTCTCTCTCACGCCAACTCTCCCTCTCCACTCTCTCCTCCCTTGGCCGCAGGAAGCTTCGCCGGAGCAGCCCACCATCGCCGTCGCTCACCACCCTCACTCGACCATCCGACCGTCTCTCTCTCTCTCATTCGGTCCCACCACCAGCACCATCATCCCCCTTCGCCGCCCAGCTTAGCCGGAGCACCACCGCCCGCTGTTCATCGCCGAGCGCCGCCGTGAAGACGCCGGAGCGCCGCCACTGAACCGGTTTGATCCAGCTGCTGTTCGGCCCGTTTCTCTCCTTGTTCAGCCCATATTTGAAGCTTGAAAACTAGTGAGTGGAAACCCTAACCCTTAATTAGGATTATGTGCACTTTAGATAAGTTTTAGGGGTTATTAGGGTATTTTAGGGGTTAATTAGTGTGGGCTGATTAGGGCTGATTTTGTGGCTGTTTTAATGGATTAGTGTGATGATTTAAATGTGATTTGGTGGCCTAGAATGGGCTGGTTGATGGCTGTTCAATGTGGACTTGATTTGGGCTAATATGTGGATTATTGTGAGTGCAATTTGTGGGCTGAGTAGTGGCTGATTTGTGGTGATTTTAATGGCCTAATGTGATGGTTTGGAAGTGGATTAGTAGCCTAGAGTAGGCTGTGTAGTTGCTGTCCATTATGGCATTGATTGGGCCTTGTTCGGTTAATAGGCGAATTATTTGTGAAATGCCGAGTACACCTTGATTGGCCTAAGTAGTGGCTGAATTGAGTGTGATTGATAATTGATTGTATGATGCCATGTTGAGTGTTTGATGTGCTCGTAAATTGAGGGGCATGGCAGGCCTTGAGTGTGCTCAATTATATTGATTAATCGCATGAATTCGGGTGCCAAGTATTGTTGACACCTAATTTTTAGCCGACGCGTCATTAAAAATAGAAAATTCGAGATTATGGTTTCCGATCGCGACGGAACCCGTTTCTTGAACAAAAAGTGTCGTTTTTTAATTCTGTCTGTTGGCCTAACTTCTGTAAACAATTTTCTATTCATTTCATGCAAAAACTCGAAAAGTCAAATGGTTGACTTTTTGGTCAACCCTTTGACAAAAAGTCAACCCCAGGTCAAATTGAGGTTTTTCGCATAAAAATATTCCTTTCAAGTTTAATTTCACTTTAGAAGTGGAAATTCCAGAAAAATTCAAAGATTTGATCATGAAATCAAGCTCCTAGTGAAATGTCAACTAGGGTTTGACTTTTGGTCAAACCTTTGACAAAAAAAAATTGAAAAATACAAAAGTCCAAAAATCATCTTATTTTATATTCAATTTACCTTTGGCATTTGAAATTTTACAAAAATCGATTTATAATCAATTTTTTCCCAATTTGTTGAATTTAGTTCAAATCGGCCAAAAATGAAATTACTACATTTCTAGTTATTTTTTAGGTTAGTTTTCTTCACGACATTTGATCTAGAGGTTATCTTACATTCAATTTTGAAACCAATTTTGTGATTTCAAGCCAAATGCAAAAACCCCCAATTTTGGCCATAATCAGTGATTTGGATCGATTCTTCATGATTTGCGCAATTAAGGCACGAATGAGCCTAATTTCTTATATCAAATCCAAATTCAAAATCAATTTTGGAAGATTCACATGAATTTGAGTCAATTTGATCAATTTAGTGATCCAATGATTAAGAAGTCTAAGAGTAATTGGTCCAATTAGTGCAATTCAACTTGACCCACTCTAGACTAATATTCAATTTGATGACTTGAGACTTAATTTGGCTAATTGGACTTCAATTAAATTTGTTAGTCTAGCTTGGCCATGCAATTACCCAAATTCAAGAACAATTGAGCCAAACAAGTTAAATTGGATCAATTTGTGCATGAATTTCAAATCGGTTCAATCCAATTTGATCGAATTCAATATTAATGGGGTCAATTAATCATGATAGAGATCAAATTGTACAAAATTGGAACAAATGAAACCAAGGATTGAACTGGTTCAACCCGGCCAAACTCGGGACAAACCGGTTCAACCCGGTTTGATTCGAATTGAACCGGTCCGATCGGACTGGCCATTTTTCGGTCGAAAATCCGGCGATCGACGGTCCATTCCGACTAGCCAAGGCTGGCCACATCCTTTTGAGCCCAAAAATGACAAAAATGTCCTTAATTGAAAATTACGAAAATGCCCCTAAGTGAAATTACTAAAATGCCCTTCCTTAAGGATTAAGCAAATTAATTAGGGGATAAGCAAATCAATCATGGCCATTTATTTAGAATTGATCATGTCTATCCATAATTCCATGTCACCAATCCTTAGCCCTTAAGGAATATTCTTAATCATTAAGGATCCATTCTAGGCCATTAGATCAATCAAAGGCTAAGATTCAAAGTTGAGGAGAGTATATAGTTTTTTTTTCCTCCAAAATTGGGGGGACTCTCATTTTCAGATCTGAATTCTCTCTCCTCACACACACTCTCTCTCTCTCTCTCTCTCTCTCTCTCTCTCTCTCTCTCTCTCTCTCTCTCTCTCTCTCTCTAAGCTCACGTATTCCTCTCTCTCTCTCTCGCTCTCTCTCGCCCTCTCTTGGCCGCCGGCCATTTCACCCCTTTGCCGGCCGTTTTCCAGCGAATCACTGCCTCACCGTCGTCCCCCACGGTGCCACAAGGCCGGTCGCAAGGCCAGCTGACCTTGCTGGTGGCCGGAGTTCCTCATTCCGGCGAGATTTCTCCCACGGCAACATCACCGGCATTGCCGCCGGTGATTCAATCAGCCGGTTTAAGCGGCTGAACCGGCTGATCGGCGATTCCTCCGGCGATCCCGAACCTCCAGCAGCATTACTTGGCGTCTTCATGTCGCTGTGGTGGCCGGCTTCTTGTTGAACAGCCACCGGATCGCGTCTTTTGACTTGATTCTCCATTATTAGTTCATTAGTGCGAAATCGAATCGATTCTCACTATAGTTTGTGCAATCTATTCTCATAGGTTTGTCGAGCTTTCCGAAACTTCTCCGTGCCGCTCTTGATCTGAATACAGAGACCGGATCGCTCGATTGCGCGTCGAAGCATCATTAAACAAGGTAAGTACACTTGGATGTTGTTCTGTAAATTCGTATACAGAGGAACCTGCATGTTTGAGATGCCGATTTCAGCTCGTTAATGTCGAAATCTAGCAAAGTGACGAACTGGAGAATCGTAAAACACGTCTCAAGCTTCGATTTGATATATTGCATGCCTCAATCGGACTTAGTTTGCCATGTCATAACTATTTCGGAAGTTAGGATCAGAATCTGGAATGTGATGTTCAAGTCTGTTATGATGATTTCCTGATTGACGTTGTGCTGTTCTATGATTTTTCTGATTTTCTACGATCGTTTTTTGAAAAAAATTTCTTCATGAAATTCATAAAGTACATCTTAATCTGTTCATCATAAAATCTTCATAAAATTCCAAGCATGTTATAATTGCACGATCTGCAACGTCATCTATGCATAAATCTGGTGACAGATTAGTTTCTGACTGACCTTCGTGTGTTCTTCGATTTTCATAAATTCATGTGTTCGAAATATGAAAAAGTTTTTTTCACAAAAGTTCACACTGAGATCGAGATCTTTCCATTGATACTAATTTCATAAAAATCGAAGTTCATTTGGATTTTCAAAAAGATTTTTTATTATCTAATCAGTATCTGTGTTCAGATCTGATTTTCATTCCTTTGGAATCCAAAAGATGTTTTTTTTGAATTTGATAAAATTAGAGTCCTCCTTTGCAAAAAATCAAAATTACAAAGTTGTTCATTGGGGTCTCATTATCTTGACTGAAAATTTTGAGGGCCTAATAGCAATTTTTAGAGGGTCAATTGGTTTAAAATTTCATAAAAGGCCTTCTCGGGTTAAAATTTGATTTGCAGTTGAGTCCTTTGTGAAAACCGAATTGTATAAAAATTTGGAGGAATTTTTAGCAAAAACTCAAAACATGAAAATT
This sequence comes from Syzygium oleosum, assembly GCF_021117445.2. Taxonomy (NCBI): domain Eukaryota; kingdom Viridiplantae; phylum Streptophyta; class Magnoliopsida; order Myrtales; family Myrtaceae; genus Syzygium; species Syzygium oleosum. The sequence goes on along the minus strand of NW_026607542.1, from coordinate 242,715 downwards.
GTTACACACAAAGAATTCTAACCGTATAAAAATTTTCACGCGGTTTTGATAAGGTTTTTTATTTTTCCCGCTATTATTTTGAAATCCTTAACAGAACCGGGTCCAGTTTGTCACCGAGATTGAATTTGTCATTTTCGGGAAAATCGATGGGGATTTAGAAAAAATGTTCTTCTTAACTTTTGATCCTCATGTCATAAGATTTCTAATGACACTCGAATCACTTCATTTGGACATCATTAGGTTAGTTAATCACCTCTGAACAGAAGCAATCCGAATTAGATAATAATTGAATAAGTGGTCTCTTTATGAAGCCCACTTCCCATTGCTTGCTTGATTGAGAAATAAGGCCCATGGGCCTAAATGCATGCTTATTTCATTGCTATGCATGTGTTTGTTAGATGAATGTTAGGCCCGGTGCATGTTCGGCGGGTAGCCCATTATGGTCATTTAGAACCCGATTTTAGGGGTTAATTGATATGAGTTGCCGTTTTGTGAATGCAAATGGTAGCCCATTATCGTTAACTATTAATCTAATGTTAGATGATTAGGTGGGTGGTGAATCGAAATGCATGAAGAACAAAGGCCGATCCCGAGTCCCGTGCTTGACTAATGAATTGTTTGCACCATTGCTTTGCTTTGGTTGTTCCTTTGTGCATTGTTTGTCGTGAATGTATGTTGTGAACATAAACGCCGACACCCGAGAGCCGGTCCATGGAGGCGATCCAAAATTGTAAAAGACCAAGGCGATTGACCGATGTCCAATCCGGTCTCAATTTATATTCACTTGATGGTGGCGATTGACAGATGTCCAATCCGGTCTCAATTTGTATTCACTTTGTAACATTCTGAATTTTCGATCATTTTCCCGGAATTTATGAAATGAGTATTTTGGCCAATGCATTTATAGTGAGATCTCACCCGGAACCGCGCATTATCGGGATGCTAACCTTAGGGGTAAGGCCATTACGGGATTGAGTTCGCACGACCAAAGAACTCGACCTTGGTTCGACCTTCGACCATAAGGATTGACGAGGGAATGTTTTGAGCCAATAGAGACCGATCTATTTGATTGATCGTGTCCGAAGGGAACTAGCGACAGACCCTCGCAATTTATTGACAACCGAGGTCGCCTTGGTTCGAGCAAACTTAAACGTGAATTGACTTAGTGTCGGTCACGGGTCGAGAGCGCGCAATCCCAATGAGCTACCCGTTAGCAAGAGATAAGCTAAAGTCGCGATTATTCGATTCTAGTCATTTCTTGAAATTCGGGCCCGGGAATCGAGAATTTTGAAAGTGACAATTTTTAGCAGCCAATGGCGTTTTTGGTGTGGCCAACCTTGGGGCCACCCGTTTTTGTAAAAAAATGGATTTCGGTTCGGGACCGGAAAAATGACCATTTTGCTCCTGGGACCGTGAACGAATTTTGAGGACTGGATTAAGTTGGAGGACTGAGAATTATCCTGTATGGCCGAAATTAGAGGGACAAGAATGCCCCTCTCCTCCCATGAGTAATTACTCTTTTGCCCTTTGAATTATTGGATAAGGTTAAACGTGGGCCGTTGGATTTGGATGAGATCAATTCTTGGCCATTGGATCGGAGGGGTAGTTAGAGGGGTATTTTAGTAATTTCCGGTGGGGTTTTAGAGTCAATTATTGGGGGTCCTCTATAAATAATCATTTTCTCTCTCTTCAATAATTTTCTCTCTCTCTCCTCACCCCCACCGATCGGTTCTCTCTCTCTCTCTTCTCCCTTGTGCGTGAACCAGCTTGGCCGGCCACCAGCTCACCGCCGCCTGGTCGCCGCCCCTCTGCCGCTCACCGTCGCCGCTTCTTCTTCTTCCCGGCCGTGCCTCACCGCCCGCCTGTCTCTCTCTCTCTGTTTCGCCGTCCTGTGCAACCTCGCCACCACCGAGCCACACCAGGCCATCCTCCCCTGCCCTGTACGTCCCCATCGCCGCCCCCAGCAGGCCGATCGCCGCTCGCCAGCCACCCGTCCACGGCAGCTCGCCCGCCGCCCGCCCGACCGCCGCCGCCGCCGCTGCCGCCGCGCCGGGCCGATCGTTTCGCCACCCACCTAGCCTATTTGTCACGCCTTTCCAAGGTAAGTGACTTTCCCAAATGTTACCTAGGACCTCGGGTATTGTTAGACACGTTTAAGACTCGATTTAGGTAACTTGTGTGGCTGTTTTGGAGCGTAGACGGAGGCTGGATATTAGGTTGTGGTGGACTAATTTGGGGACTGAAAAAGGTGTGGTTTAGTAGGCCCGGATGAGCCATGGTGAAGTGGATTGATTGTTGACTGAATTATGCATTGGTTGGTATAGTTGTGCCTAGAATGAGCTCATATATGCGATTGTGTGACTTGTGTTTGATGGCTGATTTCTGAGTGATTGTCGGACTGATTTTGACGTGGTTGCATGCCGTGCGTGTGTGGTTGGGAGGTGTGGTGGTGTGAATGCGCAATGAGCTCGTGTGTCAAACATGAGTGATCGTGTGGTGTTCGTGCGACGAGGATGTGCAATTGTGAAGTGTTTGTGAGGTGTGAGATGGTGTGTGGCCGTGTGTATGTGTGGTGGTGTGATATGTGTGGTACGTGTGGAACGAAGGTACGGGAAGGTTGGATTGGTTGGAAAAGAGATACCCTGAGGCGTGTTCGTTTACGCGGGACGATGCCGTCCCTGACGAGGTGACGATGCCCGGCCCGACGGGGTGACGATGCTTGATGAGGTCAGAAGACAGTTGGCCTGATGCGTTTTACGCGGGAGCGGTAGTGGTGGAAAAGTTGGGCATGAGTGGAACTTGGCTTGACATATGAGAATTGTGAAAGTTGACGCATGGTGTGAGTTAGTGTGAGAGTATGGTTTGTATCGCGTGATGTGGTGCTCGATTATGGGGTAAGAACTACTAGGCATGGTATGGGACGTGCCCAAGTGGGTTTTGCCTTATAATCGAGGCACGCTCTACTGTGATGCATTGATGCATGTGAGTTTTTATTACATGCTTTGGTTTTGTGATATGGATGAGGCATCATTGTGGCATGTTGGCTGTATTATTATCTAACGTGCAGGGACGTGCATGATAGATCTCAGGTAGGATCGTATGTGTTTGTTAGCATGGTTGATCGTTGTGTGGTATGCGTGTTTCATCTAGCGGTACGTGAGAGCCTATGTGGCGTTTGGGGTTATGCACTTATTGAGATTCGTCTCATAGTTGTATAACCACAATTTCAGACCCCCAGCCTTAAACCAGGAGGCCCGCCTCCTCTTTTTGGAGTTTGAGGAGCTGCTCATGGTGCCCCAGTGGAGCTGTAGGCCTTGCAACTATCGCAGGCGATTTCCTCGTATCGCAGTGGACGTGATCCTCCGAAGTACAAGCCAGAGGACTCAGGAGCAGTAGGAGAGGAGGGCGACCATTAGGTTTCCCTAGGGTATTTTAGGGGCTGCGTAAAATAGGTCTGACCAGTCACCTTTTGATACATAGGTCGACCAATAGTGAAGCTAAGTTAACCAAACCACCCGATCCTTTTGTTATGTCGGTGGTTATGAATGTTCGTTGGTTAAGTTTGTTTGTAATAGAATGTTTGTATGTTTGGTGCTATGGCATTGTATAAAGTTGATGTTGTTGTTCTTTGACAACCCCGTCGTCATCTTTTTAGTCAGGGGTTTCTATTTTCGTTTCCGCATGTGTCTCTGATGATTGGGTTGGGTCGGCGATGTTCCTGGGACGTCGCAATAATTCGACCAGTGAGGGATGTCGCGAGCTCGATGGGGTTCGGGGCGTGACACACTTAATGGTGGCGATAGACCGATGTCCGATCCGGTTTCAATTTATATTCAATTCATTCGTCCCCGATCATGTCTCGGGTTTTCAATTTGTGTTGTAATAAACACCCGACGAGTTGCGGGTTTTACTTTCTCGCACTTAGAATTAGCTCGTCTTTTCAATATTTTGAGTGTTTACTTTACGAAATGTCTTTCAATACAATTGATTGTTTCTTTCTTTTTCTAGACTAAGATAGGATTAGTTTAGAATCTTAAATGAAAATACAAAAACAAGATGCATGATCACCTAGTGGACTAAGACTTTAACATGAAAATGGTAAAAAACAAATGCATGACAACTTAGATAACAACCATGATAAGTTTAGCGGTACCGAAAGGGCGTTAATAGAAATATTAACGTAAGCTAGTCCCCGAACTCATGATCTCTGGTTTTCGTAGAAACCGAAACGAAACTCCCGCGTTTCGGTTGGGTATTCTAGTCGACCCCCGACCTTGGCTAGTGGCGACTCCTAAAAAAAGATAAAAATTGATCCGCTGTCACGCGAGATATGGATTTAGGGAAAATCCATGTTCATGATCAATGGGCCATACGGATAACCAAAAGATTTATACTTCAGTAAAGTCATTTTTTATGATGCGCCATATGAACCATCTCATGAACACTTATCTCTAAACCAGCCTCATCAAGTTCAGCCCTCGAGAGGTAGGTCGCGACAGGTTTGGCGACTCCGCTGGGGACTAGGTTACAAACCTAAGTGGATTAAAGTCGTAATAAACTTGCTGGTTGTTATCTCACTTGTCTACATTTTGTAGCATCGACTGCATGTCGAAGTCGCGTGGAAAATGAGGTTAGTCCAGTAATCATGTGTTAAATGGTTTTGTAGGTGGGAGACATACGGAGTGGAGTGAATGCAAACCCTTTGTTTTGTAGGTGGCGTTCGGGTGAATGTCGAATGTATGAGATTATGTTGAAGTGTTGTTTGCTTTAGATTTAAATGCATGTTTACTTGCTTTAGCATGACACAATGCACCCACATCCCGCAGTCTAAAACCCCGGAACGCTTTTAGGGCACCTTTAGGAGGTATTAAGAGTGGAATCCGCATGTGAATGCATGTGGTAATCCATTCTTCAATACCGCTCATCTTGATTAGTAAGAAGTGCACCGACCGACGTTAGTAGCGGTGGGTAAACTCTTCTTATCTAATTAAGATGGGGACCTTAAACCTTTAGAATCCTACCCTTAGATGTCAAAACTCACATGTCCTCACGCGATGTGTCGATGTGTTTGCCATTTTTTCATGGTAAGGTTGATTGTATCGTTCTGCAATTTCAATTACGCCATTTCAATTCCACGTTATATTTCTTTCTATAATGCGTGGTGATTAATCTCGATGCCCCAAATTAGGGTTAGTCGAAATGGATATGTCGGAGATTCGAATCATCCCCGTACCTAGAGCTCTCGTGGTCATGTGGGAAAGTCTTGAGCCAAAGCACAAGGACTACGTGGAAAAGAGGATCGGATATCTTCCCGCTCTTGTATACATCGAGCCTCATGTTGCTATGATCAAAGCATTGTCTCATTTTTGGAACTCAAAGACATCCACTTTTGTGTTTGGTCGAAATGAGTTGACCCCTCAATTGAGGAGTACGATATTGCCATTGGAAGAGTCGGTTCTTTTGGTCTAGTTAGTCCTCCGATAGATATAGATCCTATAATTCTTTTGAGCCAATTCTTAGGAGTTGACATTCTCCAAATCAAAGGTGTTCTTAGAGGAAATTCTAATGCACTCCCTTTTACATTCTTAGAACGACATTTTTCTAGCTTGCCTAAAGAAGCGGGTAATCAAATTCCTCGAGTCTTTCCCTTAGCATTCTTTGGTTTTGTGGTTTTTCCATTCACCAAAAAGACCATGGATCCTTTGGTAGTTCACATTGTCAATCAAGTGTGTATGTTCAAAAGATTCTCCAACATGATCCTAGGTGAGACCTTCGTATCACTCAATAAGTTCAAACAAAACAGAAATGGCATCTTTAGAGCCCCAATAGGTTTACTCCAAATTTGGTTGGTCTCTCACCTCAAAGACTTCGGTTTGAGCTTGAAAATCATAGATGTGTCCGAAGATTGCCATCCTATCTCATTCTTCCGAGAAAAGGAAGAAATCTTTCCTTATTAGTCATTCTCAACTTGGTTTAATTTTTTTAAGAACCTTGTTCCAAATCAAATCCAATGGCATGTTCGTTGGCTTGGACATCCCGAAGTACGCCTTAATAACTGATCCGACAACCCAATTCCACTTTTGGGTCTCACGGGGTCTACGTCATATTACCCTTTTAGGGTGATCCGTCAATATCGCGCGCTTCAAAAGATTTCGCCATTCCTCAAGTTGGGGTTATATCATTTTGACTATCGCAAAGATGTCATCCAAAAGGACCAAATGGCGGATTTGAAGGAAATGATCAAGTCCATCATTGATATGTGGTACAAATGCCACCCGGAGCCGATTCTCATTACCGACGAGTCAGAATTGGAAGGGGAAATGAAGATACATCACGCATCGCCGGAGTACATACACCGTCGTCTCGAGCCCGAGCTTAAAGTGGATCTCCCTAATGTCCCCGAGAAGCCAACTCAACAACAAGCTATAGCCGCAAGAGCTCTTAGGAAAAAGGATGAGGCTTTAGCCGAGGTTGAACGTTTGACCCAAGAAAACAAACGAATTCGCCTCGCACCTAAAGAAGATCCATTAGGAGTTTGGCTATATTCCATGAGGAAATCTCCTTTCATGTAATTTTCATTTCATAGATTTGATGTATAGGGTTTCTTTTTTACTTATTTTAGTAATGATGTAATAGTCTCTTCTTGTTTTTAGATTGATCTATAGGGACTGTATTTCATGAATTTTGTTATTAATAGTGAAGTTTCCCTTGTGTGTACTTTTTCTTTCGAGATTCCAATGGAATATAGATGGGGCATCTTGATTAATCATCGTGTGTTACCTCTTTAATTGTATAATTTCTTGTGAAGAAATTGTGATAAGAGATTATTCACATGATATTGGGATCATGAGAATATTTCTTATTTCTATTTCATCCAAAGAAAATATAAAATTGAAGGGTTTTATATTTTCGTCTCAATTCATTTTCCGCATACTAACCTGATTTCTGTTTTTCTTTAAAAAAGGTACTAAAATACGGCTGAGACGTGTTCTATTATACGTACCCGTCGTCAAGCAAGGATGGAAAACGACGACACTCGTACTTGTGTTATTACCATTGAGAATCAGATGGCGCAAATGATGGCGCTCTTAACTGATCTTGCAAACCAAGTAAAGAACTTCACGCCTGTGGCTCCTGCTGCTGCAGCTTCTACTCTTAATGGGCCTGCTAACGTACCGGTGATAGATCCTGTCGACAAGAAGAGGTCCCCGTTAATGCTATTCCCACCGTTATTGATTTGGAAGCTCCACCTAAAGAGTCACTTGTTGTTCATATGGATGAAGAGAGTGCGAGATGTCTCGCGAAATTGGAAGAACGCCTATGCATGTTGCAAGGTTACCAACTCCAAGGTTTTGATAAGCTGTCGCCTTTTACAAAAGTAAAAGTCCCTGATTTTTACAAGGAGCCCGAATTTTCAAGGAAGTACGATGGAACTGGGTGCCCTAAGACCCACTTGAAATATTATTTGAATAAGATGGCTCGTTACTCCGATAATACTCTGCTGTTGATCAACAATTTTCAAGATAGCTTGGCTGATTCCGCCTTAACATGGTTCATCGAGTTGGATTTGGAGAAAATTTGCACCTGGGAAGACCTCGCAGATGAATTCCTCTAACGATACAAGTTTAATACTGAAATTGCTCCAACCCGTGAAGAGCTGGTCCGGGTTGATAAAAGGAGAAATGAAACTTTTAGAGCGTATGCCCAAAGGTGGAGAACTACGGCGTCTCAAGTTAAACCTCCGTTGTCCGAGAAAGAGATCATGCAACTATTTCTTCGAGCTCTGCCTCGAGAATACTTCGAGAAGATGTTTAATAACACTTGCATCAATTTCCCCGCAATGGTTGAATTGGGAGAACGTATTGAAGGAATCATGCGAGAGGGTCGATTATTCGAGATGACGACTCGCAGATTTACTTCAAAGAAGGATAAGGAGCCAATGGTGGAGGTTGCCTATATTCAAAATCCTAATACTCAAGAGCCATTAAACTCACCAGTTCAAAGGTCCGTTATGGAAACAGGGGGCTCTTCTCGAAATTTTGATCGAAAAGGAAAAGTTCCACAAAGACAATTTTCTCCGTTGCCAAGACCTATGTCTCAGTTGCTGCCGATGTTGATTGAACAAAGACTTGTAGCAAAAGAAATCCCAAGAGACAACCCACCAAAGTTTGTTGGGTTTGATTTAGCAAAATCTTACGTGTACCACATGGATGAGAAGGGCCATGATGTGGACAACTGTTATACTTTCAAAGTCAAGATTCAGAACTTGCTAGTTAAGAAGATCTTGTCATTTAAAGATGCTACACCAAATGTTCAACAAAATCCACTCCCCAATCATACCGAAACTATTAATGTGATATTTGGAGATGAGAATGAGAAACCTTTCTTGTTCGACATGGTGAAGTTGGAAGAGCTATTGACCGTAGCTAGATGTCAACCGAAAGAAGGAAATGTATCCCAAGAGGAAAAAATGTATTGCCTAGCCAAGATGGCTGCTTTAGGCATAATCCAGCCATTTCAAGGAAAGAAACCCGAAGGGTCCATCGAGACCGCTGTAATCGATTTGTCGTCCGAAAGTTTCTCTTGCAAGTTCGCAGACGAAGTCTCATGCTCTAAGCCAAAAGATGATGGATACGAGCTAGACGTTGATCAACCTTGGAGTGACACGTATTCCGATACCGATTTGGAATGTGAGAGCAAGAAAGCCCGTCGAGGTCGTGAATTTATGAAGAAGGCCCACGAGAAAGACATTGTTCCAACTGAATGGAACGACGAAGATAATAGAGAGGTTCTTTCCGACGCTGATTCAGAATTTGAACGCTATACCTCCCACTGGGATCGAGAGTTCGTTAGGAAGGCAATCGAAAAAGGTGAAATTGTTGATACCCTCGGACAGCCGAGTGGTAAATATGACTTCACGGTAAAATATACTCCTCCTCCAAGCGCTTTTATCGACCCTAAGACTATCGTCCCAAGTGGATGGGGGTCCGAATTTGAAGATGATGGCATGGTAGCCGTGATTGATCCTATTGTGATTGAATTGAATGCTACTTGTGAAATCCAAGCGCATGTTGTGGAACCTGTGGTTATAGATTTAATGGCTGATGGCTTCGAGGATATAAAGATCTCTAATGAGGACTTTGAGCCTGTTGTGATCGAGCTGCCACCGAAGAAAGATGAGAATTTGAAGGCAAGAATACCCCATGTTTATGACTCCAAGGCAGTTCCTTGGAACTATGAGTCTAATGAGATAGATGCTATTACTCGGTCAGGCTGATGTTTTTCATCTTGTGAAGGTGTCGAGAAAAAGGCCGTAACCAAAGAAAAGGTAGAGCAACTCCTCAAAACCCTCAAAACGAGTGAAGCAGAAGTGATCGAGCAGTTGAGAAAAATACCGGCACAGATCTCGTTACTTGAACTATTCAAGTCTTCTGAGAGACATAGGAATGCTCTCTTAAAAATTCTTAATGAAGTACATGTATCCGAGACAATTGGAGAGGTACAGTTGGAAGAGTTTGTAGGTGCTATCCTTCTTAAGGATCAAATTTCTTTTTCCGAAAAGGATTTGCCGCCAGAAGGGCGAGCGCACTCTAAAGCATGATACATCTCTGTTCAACACTTTGATACAAAGATATCGAGAGTACTCATTGATAACGGTTCAGCTCTCAATATCTGTCCGTTAGCAACTTTGCCTAGGTGTGGGTATGGATAATGTTCGTTCTTCTAATACTCCAGTCAGAGCCTTTGATGGCATGAAGAAGGAAGCTCTAGGAGAAATTGACCTACAGCTGATGATTGGTCCAGTCATGTTCACTCAGAAATTTCAAGTGCTCGACATCCCAAGCAACTTCAGTTTGTTACTGGGACGACCTTGGATTCACGCTGCGGGTGTTATACCCTCAAGTCTACATAAGATGATTCGCTTTGTCGTGTGTGGCAAGATTATAACTGTCCATTGCGAGAAGGATACCGAAACCTTCAACAATACTGCAATTCCCTACGTGGAGCCAGAAGTAAAAGGAGAATCAAGCTACCATTCATTCAAGTTAGTGTCAGTAGCTCATGTGCCCACAGGTACCGTCATAAGAAAGCCTCACTATTCAAAGGCGGCCCTTATGTCTAGCAAAGTGTTGATCGAGCATCGATTCACTATTGGCAAAGGATTGGGAAAGCTGTCCCAAGGCATCCTCACACCCATTGATGTGACTAAGAGAAAGAAACGAGAAGGCTTAGGTTACTGTCGCGCCACGCACTCGCGTGCTTTCTGATGGAGGTATTTTTCTATACGGGCCTCTCCCAGACCATACCTCACGTGACAGCGGGGTTTGTTTGATCTAAATTTAAACTTGGAGTCGCCACTAGTCATTTACGGTAGGTCGACTAGAAACCTAATTGTGGTACGGGAGAAGTACCGCAATCCTACGAACCAAAGATTATGGATAAGGGACTTGGTTACGTTAACGATCCCAAATTGAGACCATTAACGCCCTTTCGGTACCTAAGAACGATATGGCATGTCTGGCGTATCACACGGATCCCTAAGGTCATTTCACTAATCTATCCATGGACAATCAATTAAACATCCAAAAATCAACTGCACATCCAATGGCAAATCAATCACAACAACCTTAATTTGGTCACTAGAAATAAAGGCCTACCAAAACCCTAACAAAGCTCTAATAGATTGTTCATTTCATTTTTTAGGGTTTAGGGTTTTTAGGGTTTTTGGCCTTAAATTTGGAATTTTCCAAATTATGCCACTTAGGCATTTTGGAAAATTCAAATTTCACTTTTCATGACTGGCCACAATGATTTTTAATTATTCTGTGGATTTTTAAAATTTTTGAATTTTTTTTTTCGAAAAAAATTTTAAATCGAGAAATGATTCTTTTTATGATTTTCTGGCAATTTTTGTGAATTTTTCAATTTTTTATTGATTTTTTAGAATTTTCAAATTTTTATTTGTATTTTCTAAAAATTTTTTTTGAAATTTTTATGAATTTTCCGAAATTTTTTCTATTTTTCTGTAATTTTTCTGATTTTTATACATTTTCTGCAAAATTTTCTAATTTTCTAATTTTTTTTATGATTTTTGTGATTTTTTTTATTTTTTTTAGGATTTTGTATTTTGTATTTTTTTGTTTATTATTATTTTTAATTAATTTTTTTTGAATTTTCCCGCCGGGGGTTGAACCGGACCTGACCGGTTCAGACCGGTTCGGCCCGAGACCGAACCGGCCGTCGCCGGCGCTGATCATCCTCTCCGGCAGGCACGGTGCCAAAACGGCACCGTTTTTGGCATCTTTCATTCAAGCATTTCCCCGAATACTTGGTGTGCGTGAATTATGTGTTGGGGTTTTCAAGGTCGCCAGTTTGAGCTCACCGTCGGCAAGCCTCCGATGACCTTTTGATCAATCTGATTGCACCATTGTGATGTCCTCACATCCTATTTTCAATCTACCCTATTCGGCACGCCGGTGGATGTTTGCCGGCCGGCGAAAAACTCGATCAAAAACCCTAAGTCGCCACTGACCAAACCGAGTTTTTCAAAGCTTCAAATCCTTATTCTAATCGCCCTAGCCGTCTAGACCGATTCCTATCACTACCAAACATCAAACAAAGGTTGAGGTACACCAACCTGGATGGTCTAAGACCACTGCATTGCTCCGACGAGGTCACCGGAGCTCCGGCGAAGAGGTTCTAAAACGTGGCCGACTCGGTTTATGCCATTTTTCATCCACAAATGCAATCAAATACATAAATCATGGTCAGAAACATGTTTTGAACATCAATATACCAAGATTAGTCAAAGCAATCACTCAAACATGCACATCGATGACAAAACCAAATTCTGGAATTTTTCAATAAAGCTGATCGGAAAGAGTTTTAACCTGATTCGTCCAACGATCAGATGAAATTGTTGAACCGAACGCGGCCCCGGGGATTGTTCCTTGACTCTCGGTCTTCCTCCCGGTGTGCTCGGTTTCGCCGGAACAGGTCCAAGTTGATCGGACAGCACTTGATTTCAGGCCTTCGCGGTTAGGTTTCTGGGCTTGGCACGACGAGGGGAGGTCACGGCCAACTCGTGATTCGCTGGCGCCCCGCCGTCTAGGGTGGCACCGAACACTCACGGGGGAACCTCTAACCCTCTCTCTCTCTAAATTTTTCAACGTTTCGCTCTCTTTCTCTCTCTTCTCGTTCTGGAATTTCGTCGAACAGGTTGTGTTCGTTCTTCAGTTTTTCTTCTTTTTTCATCCTTTGATTTCCCGCTCAAAAATCGTTGAAACCGATCCTTAATCGGTTGGGGTCGTTAACCGGTGCCAGCTGGACATTTTCCAGCTGGCCAAACCGATCGACACGTGCGAAAATAGCTGGAAATGTTTGACAAAGTCGTGAGTTTGAGTTAGTTTTCTGGGTTTCTCGCGGGTTGAGTGGCCAGGTGAAGAAGGTGACACTGTTCGGGTCGGGTCGGGTCGGGTCGGGTCGGGTCGACCGGTCCGACCCGGCAGTTCCGATTTTGATCAAAAAATGCAAATTGGACCTTATTTCGACCGAATTTTTTAAATTAAACCTCAAAATTGCATTCCCCAGCATGTTCTGAACCCAAACATATAATTTTCCCCAATTTTATTATAATTGTGCCCAAAATTTTCTCATTTTTATATTCGGGTTAATAGGGTTTTGTTCAATTCAAGGTCTTAATGACCTGATTAGGCAAAATTGATGCCAAAATTGCATTGCCCACCCCTGATTAACCCTAGAAATGATAGTCTCACATTTCGGCAATTTCATTTTGGGCACGATTCCCAATTTAAGTTCAAAATTCTTAATTTTCAAGCAATTTTTGGAGATTTTTGATTTTTACACCAAATTGTGCAATTGGACTGACCATGATGCAATTAAAGGTCCCAGAATCAATTGTTGTGAAGACAGTATGACCTAAAAATGTCTAGAAAAAAAAATTAATTTCATTTTTGGTTCAATTCGGGTTTAATTTTGCCCAATTTTGGGAAAAATATATACCCGATTGAGATTTTCTAAAATTGAAAGTGCATTTATGAAATTGGATTTAAAATAAGATTAGCGACTATTTTTATGGAATTTTCTGATTCCATTTACTATTTTTCTTGATTTTCTTGCTTATTTTGACTAAAAGAAATTCATAAAAAATGCAGAAAAATGTTAAAAAAATATTTTTTGGTTTAGAAATAAGTTTCCAGGCTTGGCCAAGATCCCTAGACCTAATTTTGAAATTTTTAAAAATATGACAAAAATGAGCTAAAAATTAGGTGTCAACAGCTGCCCCTCTTTGAGATTGAGCTCGTTAGAGGTTGATCTCAAAGACAAGGTGGCACCTTGAATTTTTGGTCAACTTACTAAACAAAATGGAAATGAAAATTTCACAATAACTGATTGGGGTCTTTGCTTTCGAGATTTGTGATTTAATCCAAAGGTTCTTAATGATTGAGAGAGAGAAACTTACTTGTTTGTGAGAGTTTCTTTGTTACTCTTCCAAGGGTATGAATGGATGATGGCGATGATTATGATGATTGTTCTGATTTCTCGGTTTGAGAATGAATTCACGAATCATGAATGCCTACGGCTCCTCGCCTTAGGACTTGAATTTGCTTAGTGGTTCCTCACCAGTAAGACTTTGAATATTTGTCTGGTGGTTCTTTGCTAACTAAAACTTTGAAATTTGCCTAGTAGTTCCTCACTTGTAGGACTTTGATTTGCTAAGGGCTCCTCGCCTATAGGATTTGGGTCTTTCCTAATGGTTCCTCGCCAGTAAGAATTGAATTTGCCTAGGGGCTCCTCGCCTGTAGGACTTGGATTTTTCTTAGTGATTTTTCACTAGTAGGACTTTGAATTTTATCTAATGGTTTCTCACCAGTAAGAATTGAATTTGCCTAGGGGCTCCTCACTTGTAGGATTTGGGTTTTACCTAGTGGTTTCTCACCAGTCGGAATTGAAATTACCTAGGGGCTCCTCACCTATAGGATTTTGGCTTGCCTAGGGGTTCCTCACCTGTAGGATTTGTGTAATAGTTTTCTGAAGCTACGGTTTGTGATCACTTATAGAGGGTCAATTCTCTGAGGCTACAAATCCGCGATCACTCAGAAGAACTATAACGAGACCATGTTTTAGGCCTAGAAAGTCATCCAAAGCTACAAGTTGCGAACACTCGAAGGGTGATGGCTCCGAAGCTACAAACCTGCGAACACTTGGCAAGACCATAAAAATCACCATGAATAGGCCATTCTTCAGGCCAAAGAAAGTCATCCAAAGCTACAGGTTGCAAACACTCGAAGGGAGATAGCTTCGAAGCTACAACCTGTCTTGTCTTGTGGCTCCTCACCAACTAGACTTGAAATTTTGGAGACCTGTCATGTAATTTACCTGTGGGATTTTGAAATTGTCCAAAGGCTGTTTGCCAATAGGACTTGAATTTTGGAGACCTTCCATGTAAAAATTTCCTAAAGGCTTCTTTGCCAATAGAATTTGAATTTTGCCTAATGGTTCCTCACTAAATAGGATTTTTAAAAAGACTTCAAACAATGAATGTCTGTTTTGTGATCTTAAGGTTTCACTAACCTTGACATGGTTTTTTAGTTGACCAAAAACTATTTTGAAAAAGTAATTTTGAAATTAATCAAAACCGTTTGAAATGTGGTTTTTCTTTTTTAGTTTACCACAAACTATTTGAAAACTTGATTTTAAGTTGACCAAAAACTATTTGAAACCTGATTTTGAAATATGCATTCTTTGTATGCATTTCAAGCAATCAAATTTCCTTTTAAAGGAAGTATTTGAGCAGAATGCTTGCAAATTTCAAGAAATGTTTGAAATAATCATTCGGAAGACCTTCATTAGAAAGGATTTGTTTTGATCTATGAACTTGGTCTTTTCTTTATTTGAAAGGGGATTGATCTGATATCCCTCGATTTTATTTCTCCTAACCAATCCTTAGGTGTTCGGAGATATTCGCAAAGTATACAATCCAATTGATCGGATAAGGTCTTTCAAAAGGTTGTAATGTTGGCTTGGTCAATGGCTATTTAAAGGATAGGCATTCTGAGGCCAAGAAAAGGATTTCATCATGTCTGACTTCGGGTCTACAAGTTAAGAACCTCGAGGATAAGACAAGACAATATTGCATACACTTCTTTAAGTGATGACTTCTTGTCATGAAATCATATTTTCACTCTCAACATCCCAATCTGAAGAGTCTTTGGGTAGAAGTTGTAATGTTGGTATTGGGTAGGCTAAAAAAGGCTCAATTGTTTTGTTTTGAATTAAGGGCTTTTGTGAAATTGGTGATCTTCTTGGCATCACCACCCTTTTCTTTCGTCCACTAGGGATCTTTTCTTAGCATGAACACAAGAGTCCCCTAGACTTCCATTGAGACTTTCAATCGCTAATACGTTGTGATTTTTGATTGTTCACTACTTTCGCTTTTCTTTTGACTTGACTTCTGTCATTCTTTCTTTTGAATGCTTTTCTTTTGCTCATTTTTCTAGGCATTAGCCTTGCTTTTACCAGGCACACTGCTTTTTCATGCCCCGGACTCTTTTGTCCTTGATCTTTTTGCATTCTAAGGACCTTGTGTTCTGCCTTTTTACTTTCTATTCATCAAAGTTGATCATATGCTCATGCTCAAGTGCGAAGAGATGATCACCAACTTTGGGGTTCTGAAATGAATATTCAGGTTCAATTGGGCTTTGCCAAAGGTAAATGTGTTTGGGATATGGAAATAAAATGTTCTTCTTCCTCTTGGGATGTTGTGAGCTTCCATATGAATTCATCTGAGGCTATCACAGAAAGATTGATGCAAGTGTATGCAATAAAATCTTTCTTAATCCTATTCTCCATAAATGTCAATCGTGAACCTCCTCATTTGCCCCAATGTGGGGTGGTTCTCAACAGGGTTGTTTTTAGAAAATTTCTCCACTGTTTAGGCTCAAATTTGGTTTGCAAGGGATAATCATGTGTTTGGGATAATGAGATGATTGCCTTTCATCATTTCAATCCATGTAATCATTGCGAATATCCCCTATTTCCTTCATATGAGGTTTTCTCTCATTCTGATACTCATCCTTCCATTCACTCGAGTGTATAGGGGACGTGTTTTGAATATGGCTTACCTTTCATCATTTGAAGGTTTTTCCATTTGATTTGATCCAAACTTTTTCTTTGAAACTTTTCATGACTTTCGTCAAGACTTCCCTTTTAAGGAATTCTGATGCATAATGCATATTTAAAGATTGCGTATTTCAAAACTTTTTGAAATAACCTTTTCATGTTAATCTGCTCGGGGAAAAGAAGTTTCATTTTCTAGAAAATTAACCTCTTCGAGACCCAAATTTATGAGTTAGGGATACTTACCTGATTGGATTATCAATATCCCACTTGATTGTTTTGCTTCCGCGCTAATTTGTTCCATTGGAGATTTGAAAATGAGATATTCGGGCTCAAATTCATGGGTTAGGGATACTTACCTGATCGGTTTGATGAGATCCCTTTTGTTTTCCAATTCCGTTGAAAGATTTTTAGAAGTCTTGAGTCATCTCAGATTTCCTTTCGTCATATCCTGCAAAATTAACAAACATGTTCTATGGAATGCATGATATGCATGGTATGCACATGTTATAACTAGTGCCAATTCTTTCTTGAATGTCCGTCTTCATTTCATGGGTAGAAAATCTTGACAGCATTTGCATTTACAGGATAGGCTAGTTCTGTTCCTGTCATATCTACAAGAGTTAGTGCTCCTCCAGGAAGAACCTTCTTGACAATGTATGGACCCTCGTAATTCGGAGCGAATTTCCCATGTGGATCTGAATTATTGGGAATGACCTTTTTCACAACTAAATCATCCGTTTCAAAACGTCTTGGTTTGACCTTTCTGTTGAAAGATTTAGCAACTCTTTTCTGGTAGGCTTGTCCATGACATATAGCCTGTAATCTTCTCTCATCAATCATGTTGAGCTATTCATATCTTTGTTGGCTCCATTCGGCTTCTGAGAGTTTTATTTGGGATAATATCATCAATGAAGGAATTTCTACTTCAACGGGTAATACTACTTCTACCCCATAAACTAAAGAAAATGGAGTTGCCCCAGTTGATGTTCGGATTGAAGTTCGGTATGCCATCAGAGCATATGGCAATCTTTCGTGCCAGTCACGATAATTCTCAGCTGTCTTGGACAATATCTTCTTGATATTCTTGTTTGCCGCTTCCACTGCTCCATTCATTTGTGGACGATATGGAGATGAATTCAAGTGTCGAATGTGGAAATGTTCAAGCAGATCATTTACGATTTTGTTGTTCAAATTTGAACCATTGTCAGTAATGATTGCTTCTGGAACTCCGTACCTAGCAATGATGTCCCGTTTGATGAATCTTGCTACATTCTTGGCGGTGACATTTGTATATGAATTTGCTTCAATCCACTTGGTGAAGTAATCAATTGCCACCAACATAAAGCGATGTCCATTTGAAGCCTTGGGGTTAATTGGGCCAATCATGTCAATTCCCCATATTGAAAATGGCCATGATTCTGACATTTGATGAAGCTCATTTGGTGGTGCATTGATTCTTTCTCCATAAACTTGACATTGGCGACAACACCTCACATGCTGAATGCAATCTGTTTCCATCGTCATCCAATAATATCCCAATCGCATGATTTTGCGAGCTAAGAGATGGCCATTCATATGCGGACCACATTCGCTCTCATGGATTTCTTTCATGATTTGTTGAGCTTCTTTGCTATCAACGCATCTTAACAGGATCGAATCGAACAACTTCTTATAAAGAACCTGTCCGCTGAGAAAGAATTTGTTGGCTATCTTTCTGATAAATTTTCTGTCGCCTGACTGACTTCCTTCAGGAAATTCTCCTTCTTGTAAGTACTTCTTGATATCATGAAACCATGGTTCATTGTCAAATTCCGCTTGAACTATCATGCAGTGTGCTAGTTATTCGAGAATATTGATTCTCAATGGTTTTATATCCATGTCATCTTCAGCTTGGAGTAAGGATGATAAGGTTGCAAGAGCATTTGCAAAATGATTATGAGCTCTTGGAAGATAATCAAATGTTATTTCTTCGAATTCCTCCATCATTCCTTCTAGGTGTTTGTGATAAGGAATCGGCTTTGCATCACGAGTTTACCATTCTCCAGTTGTTTGCAATATAATAAGCATAGAATCTCCATATACTTGCAAGCTTTTTATTTTCATTGAAAGGGCTAACTGTAGGCCGAGAATACACGCTTCATATTCAGCAATATTATTGGTGCATGGGAATACCAGTTTTGCAGATACTGGATAATATTGGCCATCTGGGGAGATCAGTACTACCCCAGTTCCTGATCCAGATAGGTTGGTTGCGCCATCAAAATACATGGTCCATTTGTCATCGACCAATGTCAATATGTGGTCGTCAGGTTCTTCAGAATTGGCGATATTCTGCGAATTCTCTGCTAGTCTGCTATCGCTCGCCCTTTGACTGACTTTTGGGATGAACTCCTGATGTCGAACTCAGACAACAAGAGTTGCCATTTGGCTAATTTCCCGACCAAGGAGGATTTCTCAAGAAGATACTTGATCGGATCATTCTCGATCACTAGCAAAATTTGGTGATGAAGGGTGTACTGCCTTAATCTGTGTAACACCCAAATTAATGCAACACATGTCTTCTCAACTGCTGGGTAATTTACCTCTGATGTTGTGAATTTCTTGCTCAAGTAATAAACGGCTTGTTCTTTACCGTCATTCGGTCTTCTTTGTACCAGCACTGCTCCTAATGATTCATGGTGAATCGTCAAATATAAGATCAGTGGGACTCCGGGAATTGGTGGTACCAATACCAGCAGGCATACTAGATATTCTTTGATTTTGTCAAAGGCTTGTTGACATTCTTTATCCCACTTTACTTTGGCATTCTTCTTCAACAGTTTGAAGAACGGTTTAGCAGTCTCAGAAAGCTGATAGATGAAGCGGGCAATGTAGTTTAATCGCCCCAACAAACTTCTCACTTCTTTTACCGTAGAAGGAGTCTTCAAGTCATGTATTGCTTTGATCTTGGAAGGATCGATTTCGATTCCTCTATTGCTGACTACAAATCCTAGCAGTTTGCCAGATTTTGCCCCAAATAAACACTTATTGGGGTTCAGTCGCAACTTGTACTTTCTGAATCTTTTGAACAATTTGCGAAGCACCTCAACATGGTCTTCTCCTTATTTAGATTTTGCAATCATGTCATCCACATATACCTCAATTTCTTTGTGCATCATATCATGGAACAGGGTTACCATTGCCCTTTGATATGTGGCGCCGACATTTTTTAGACCGAAAGGCATCACCTTATAACAAAATGTGCCCCATGGTGTTATGAAGGATGTTTTCGCCTTATCCTCTTTTTTCATGAGGATTTGATTATATCCTGATAAGCCATCCATGAATGAGAATGTTTCGAACCCAGCAGTGCTATCCACTAATTCATCAATATGTGGAAGCGGGAAATCATCCTTTGGGCTTGCTTTATTTAGGTCGTGATAATCAACACATACTCACACCCGACCATCCTTCTTCATTACGGGTACTATGTTGGCAACCAATTCTGGATATGTCACTACTTCGATGAAACCGACTTTGAGTAATTTCATCACTTCTTCTTCTATTTTCTTTGCCAATTCTGGCTTTGTTCGCCTCAATTTTTGCTTCTTCGGTAGAATACTTGGATCAATTGGCAAAGTGTGTTCAACTATATTCGGATCAAGGCCTGGCATGTCAACATAGGATCATGCGAATATATCTTGATATTCCTTGAGCAAATTCGTTATTCTTTATGCTTCTGCTGAGAGAAGACTTTCTCCAATCTTGACTTCTTTGGGGTTCTCCTTATCACCCAGATTAACAGTAATCGTTTTCTCTAACATGAGTGGCTTTGATTCTTCATGACGAATCCATTCTCTTCTGATCCACTCCTCATCTTCATTATCCCCCTCAATATCATAAGTGATCTCCTTGGATAGATTTGAGTCACATATGAACCTATTATGGGTGTATGAATGCTCATGCCTGACATGCAACAAACATGATTAATAATGGCATATAAAATGAATTGATGCATGAGGTTTAATGAAAAACCTTTTTGGAAAATTATTTTGAAATCTGTTTTGAAGAGATTAGGAGAATAGAGCTAATCCTTGTATCTTTGGACATCCTTGCTCTTAAAACAATTTTTGCAATGAGAAATCATACAGAAACCCAAAGCCTCATGTCTCACGTGTGAGAGCGATATTCATCATTGGTTTGGTTCTGTTTCCATATGTCCTTAACAAAACATTGAACACTTTTATTGAATTTGAAAAATGCAATTACATCTATATAGAAAGAAACGTAAATTGCAACTGAATTGAAACAACATCAACATGAAACAAACAAATTGTAAAGGCAACAATGAGAAAAGGGTTCAAAAGGATCTTCCTACTCCAGTGCGTAGGTGTCTTCATCTTCGATTATAATGACATTGATAATGTCTTCTTCGAATAAACCCATCATGTCAGGCTCTGTCTTTGCACGTAAATTTTCTTCTGAAAGCAGTTTGGGAGGCCCAGGAAAGTTTTCTCTGATATGAATCTGATGATAGGGTAACTCTTTAGCCTTACCCTTCCATATCGATGGGTTAATGGTTCGATTGCCTCGGCTTCCACGGCCGTCATGATTCTTTTGACCTTGGCCTCGGCCTCCATGGTGATTACTGATGACTTCATTCCCCACTCCATACTTCTTCTTGGTACCAAATGGGATAATAGGTTCTTTAATTCCTTGAGCTTTTGTCCCAAGCCCACCATTATGGTTAAATCCATATTGGCATAACACTCTTCCAGTCATAATAGACGATGCCGAAAATTCTGGAGTCTTCATGACACTACCAGCGGGAATTTGTATCATGGAAATTATCTGGAAGGAATGATAACTGGGCTCTTCTTTTATCTCCGGCTCGACATAAGGTATGGCACTTTCTTTGTAAGTGGCAAAGTCTGTCTCCCCGTGTACGGTAATCATTTTACCGTTAATAACAAATCGAACCTTTTGATGGAGACTAGAAGGAATGGCGCCAGCCATATGAATCCAAGGCCTTCCTAGCAGTAAGTTGAAGGTCCTTGGAATGTCTACCACTTGAAAATCGATCAGAAAAGGCATAGGGCCTATGTTTACTTCCAGCTCGATGTCACCGATAACATCCTTCTTTATCCCGTCGAATGAACGTACCGTCACCTTTGAAGGTTTGTTAAGTTCTTCACTAATCCCTAAGCGATGCAGTGTGCTTAGAGGACACAAATTAAGTGCGGAACCATTATCGATCAGAACCCGTGACACTTTCTTGCCCCGGCATTTAACGGCGATATACAAGGCTTTATTGTGGGAATGCCCATCAATTGAGAAATCTTCATCAGAGAAGGCAATTTGATCTTTTAAAAGAATGGCACCAATGAAGTCTTCCAGCTGTACCTCATTGATTGTCTCCGGAATGTGCACCTCATTAAAAAGCTTCATAAGCACCATTTTGTGGCTTTCTGAAGTCTTGAAAAGATCCAGTAACGAAATCTGTGCCGGCATCTTCCTCAATTGCTCAATTACTTCGTATTCACTTATCCTCATGACTAATAGCAACTGTTTGACATCCTCTTCAGTTACTCCCTTCTTTTCGTTCTCACCTTCTTTTGGTACATAACATCTTCCCGATCTGGTTATTGCGTCAACTTATTTAGGTGCGTAGTCCCATGGTACACATTTGGTGTCAAATTTCTCCTTTGGAGGCAAAGTGATAATCACAGGCTGCACCTCTTTCTCTTTGATCTTTAGTTGACCAATTGGGAGCTCAATGGTAATTGGTTCAACATGATCCTTCTCTTTGTCAAGTCTATCCACTTCATCAAGATTAATCAATAGTGGTGTAATCATGGACACCATACTTTTGTCAGCTTCAATAGTATCCATTCCACCCCAACCGTCAGGCACGATATTTTCCTCTTTAGATGCCCATGAAGGTGGTGTGTATTTGACACAGTAGTTATACCGGCCACTGTCTTGTCCTAGATAATCCACAATTTTGCCTCGTTTTCGCGCTTTGCGAACAAATCGCCTGTCTCCTTGGCGAGCTTTTTTCTTCATTTTCTCGTCTTGATCTTCTTTCTCCTCAAGACTTAATTTGTTGATTGGGATTTCATCCATTCCTCCCCATCCATCGGGCACAATAGTTTTGTTTTTGAAAGCCTAGGGTAGGGGTGTGTACTTAACACGAAAATTATATTTTCCACTGTCTTGACCAAGGAGATCTACAGTGTCACCTTGCTCAAGTGATGTTTGGGTAAATCGCCTTTCACCCTGCCGAATCCTTTCTTTTTGCTCTTCAAATTGATCCTCCTCATCATAGGAAGGAATCTCTTCTTGTTTGATGAGCTCATCGTCCATACCGCCCCATCTATCGGGCACAATCACTTCACTTTTAAAAGCCCACGGTGGTGGAGTATACTTTACTTGGAAGTTGTATTTGCCAAAATCTTCTCCCAAGTTGTCTATGACTTCTCCTTTTAAGAATACTTCATGGCGAAAGCGAGCATCTCCTTGTCGGGCTGACTTTAATTTGGCCTCATATTCATCTTCTTCATCAAGCCTTATTATTTCTTCCTTTGTAAGGACCATATTTACCACATTGTGCTCAGGAAGAGGGTTCTGATGCACATTTGGCTCTGGCTCTTGAAAGCTTAATATCTTTTTGTCTATGAGTTGCTGAACTTTGTATTTCAAAACTGTACAGCTATCCACATCGTGCCCTTTTCTCCCATATGGTATGTGCAAGCCTTTGACTCATCGTACCAGGGAAACCTTGTAGGATTATCTCTTGGCACTTCTTTGGCCACCAAATGCTTTTCCAACAGCATCGGTAGTAGTTTCGACAAGGGCCGTGGCAACGGGGTGAATTGCCTTAAGGGTTTTTTCTTTGGCTCGAATGGCTTTGGATTTCTCCAAGGGACATTGGACTGCTTTGGGAATGAAGCCTGATTAACGTTAGGGCTGGATACCATAGCCACGTCACGTATAGGTTCTTTATCCTTTCTTCCAGGATACGGTCTCCGTGCCGTCGTTTCTTGAGATTTCTTCTCCTTTAATGACCATTCGATTCTTTCACCAACCTTCACCAGCATGGTAAATGTTTGGCAACCTGATATATGCAACTTGTCGTAATACTCAGTTGGTAACGACTTCAAGAAGAGTTCGATAAGCTCGTCCTCACTTATAGCCGGTTTCACTTGTGAGGCTACAGCTTTCTATCTTTGAGCGTAGGCTCTGAATCCTTCGTTTCTTCGTTTCTCGGTTCTGACTAAATCTTCCCGGGTTGGAAGTACTTCGACATTGAATTTGTATTGGCGAAGGAATTCTCCTGCTAAATGGTCCCATTCGGTAAAATCCTCTATATCAAGAGTAGTATACCATGCCAAAGTTGCTTCCTTCAAACTATCTTGAAATGTGCTGATAAGGAGTGGCATATTGTCTGAATATCTCGCCATTTTGCGGAGATAATATTTCAAATGGCTTTTAGGACAGCCGGTTCCGTGATACTTGCTCACGAACTCTGGTTCTTTGTAGTTTTCTGGAACAACCACCTTCGCGTATGGCAAGAACTTGTCGAATCTCTGAAGCTTATAGCCCTGACTTGCTAGACATTCTTCAATTTTAGCCAATCGTTTGGCCTCCTCTTCATCCTTGGATGTCTTTTTAACCCGAATGTCTTCCTCCAGATCTACTATTTCCGGTGCAGACTTTGGAGGCTTCTCCTGAATTGGTTCTTTACTTCTCATGGTCTCTTCAACAGGTACCTCAGCGGTATTTGTAGTTCCTGGATTTGAAACTATAGGATAAGATCCTTTCGCAGCTATAATGAAGATCTTCATTTCTGCCATCATGGCAGCCATTTGTGTCAACTGGTTTTCTACTTCAGCCAGCCGAGTGCGAGTCTCTTCCTCAGCCATTTTTATTTGCAAGCGAGTTCGAGGTCTTCTATCTTCCGTTGCTAAACAACCTGATTTCATGAAAATCAATGAGATATTAGATTTGATGAAATGGATATGAAGACCTATATTCTTTCAATTGTATGCTTTCTTGTGATTAACAAGGATAAGAACTTTTACACAAGCCTTAGCCTTGTATAAAACTTCTCATCAATGTTTTTTTTTCTCAAGGAATCATACAATCCAAAGAATTGTAATCCATGGTGATTGTTTCTTTTATGTGAAATGTGCTTTAAAACTTCATCAAACAATCATGCATCAAGTAATTGCTTTAATTTTGAAGATTCATATTACAATGCTTTACATCAAAATGGGGGAACACTAGCTTAAACAAGCCTAGGCCTCTTGCTAGCTAAGGTAGCTTCAGCCTCTTCATATTCCTTGACTCGTGTCTCCCATTCTTCCACGTCAATCGTAACCTCTTTGGGAACGTATGGCTCGACACCTGGCGTGCTCGGCACAATGTACTCCGGAATGTACGGCTCATCAAGATGGGTAATAATACTCAAAGGTACATATGGTTCGACATCAATCGGTCTTTTAGCCTTCAACCATTCTATGTACTCGTTGGATGCCAAGAAGAGCTTCATTTCTCCTTGTAAATCTTCAGGCCATTGCACTATTTACTTGGTTGATTTCTTCAAGGAATACATGATCTTCTGAACCTTTATTTGCAACTCCTTATTTTCTTTCTCTGATTGGGATTTTTGTGGTATATCAAATGTGAATTCCTCGGGATGCCAAGTAGGTGGAACTTGTTGAATCATTCCAAATTATCGTACCACTCTTAGTGGACAATAAGCGGCTCCACCATTCAATCCAAGCAATGGCACTAAGTTGCCTTCTTGACAAGTAATTTGAGCTGTCACTATCTTTGGCCATTAAACTCTCCATTGGAATTGGTCGGGAGTCAATGCCCTAATGAAGTTTGCCCACTCATGGAAAGAGTATTTTGGCAATTTGTCTTGGAGCTTCAAATTCCTCTCAATAGGGTTGGTAGATGAGTCGATCTCTTTAATGCGCATATGACGTTCCCAAGGTCTGATATGGGAAATGAACCGTACAGAAAGTAACCCAACTGAGGCTTGAAGTACACCTTTTTGGTGACATTGGTATTTGTTCAAAGAAATGATGGTTTCCGCTAAAAGCATGTTGGAGAAATCTCACTTTAGGCAAGCTTGCCTAGCAATCACCGCAATAAGAGGATTCAATCCGGTTCTTGATGTAGAGAATAAGACGAACCCGAAGAAAGCAAGGATGAAGACTCTCGCGGAAGTATTCCCAGTTTCCTTTGGTAATTTGGAGTAATTAGCCACCAAGTAGGATAAAGGAAACTTCCCGGTGTTCAACTTGATCAACTTTTCCACTTGAGGAGTCTTCAAGTTAAAAAATTCAGCTATGACACTCGTGGGTTTCAATCCAATTTGGGGTTCAACGATTCTTGATTCGAAATCAATCCCAATGGTCACCTTATACTCTTCTAATGTAGGTACCATCTCATGCTCGCCTAATTGGAATGTGGCGGCGGTAACTTCCCAAAAATGAGATAACGCTTGAATCAAGCTCACTTGGTACTCTAGATTGATGAGTTTGAACAAATATCCCAATCTTTCCCTCACGTAAGCTTTGTTGTCTTTAGTCATGTTCATCCACCATGCCAAAAGCTCTTTCCTTGGAACCGGGATGACTTGTATGTCTAGTTTCCCCATTTCGATCTAACCATGCAAAAAATTCATTATTAGTCACCATGGATTAATTTTAAATGCCCCCATTTTAATTATATGTCCTTTTATGGACAAAATGGAGGTAAAGCACATTTGCATTCTTATGACATAACACAAATGCCACTTCTAATCCATTTATGCCTTAAAAGAGCATATACTTGAAAATGTGAATGAAACTAATGTTTAAAGCAAATGCCTTTTGACATGCTCCATTTTGACCATAAATTATTACCCTATGGTTTACAACTTCAAATACATCGAAAATAGACTTTCGGCAAATGGGATTGTACATGTCACATCCTGAGCATCCAATCTATTCGAATTACATTGAAAATCACCATGGACCTATACATTCCATCTAAAAATAAAAAATGTGACCAAATGGAGTATGTCACCTTATTCATTCATTCTAGTGTGAAAAGGCTTTTTTGAGCAAACATTGATTGTCATTTGGGCATTTTTAACAAAAAAAATGATGTCAATTAACTTGCATAATTGAAAAGATGAAAGAAGTGGAACGACACTTACTTACCGACACATTTTGCTTGGTTTTAGGTATACCAACCACAAAGACAAGCATATGCAACAAGTGAGGTTTTGACACCTAAAAGGGTGAGGATATACTAAGGGCTCAAGGTCACCACCTTAATAGACAAGGGATTCCATTCCAATAGGCGATCGGCCTAAAGTAATGGAATATTATTCTATCTCGATGATCAGTATTGTATTTAAACGATCCCATGAGCAATCGGCTCATAGTTTCGCCTAAACACATACCTCCTAAGGGTGATCCTAAATGTAGCCGGGGTTGGGCCACGGGTGGTGTGTGCGAAAAGTGTAGTGCTAAAGCAATTTAAAGGCAAGTACAACAATTTATAACCAAACAGCACTTCTAAAATTTGGTCAAAATCACATTCAATTCCAACACCATCCTGCAAAACAAAGGTAAGCATAGACTACACCCCTTATACCTCCCATCTACATCACCATTTAACACACCATTAATGGGACGTACCTGGGATCCTTGCGAGCACAAACACATGCATATCGTTCTATCTAGGCCTAAGTCCACTTAGAAATTTAAGATTCCCCAGCGGAGTCGCCAAGCCTGTCGCGCCACGTGCTCGCGTGCTTTCTGATGGAGGTATTTTTCTATACGGGCCTCTCCCATACCATACCTCACATGACAGCGGGGTTTGTTTGATCTAAATTTAAATTTGGAGTCGCCATTAGTCATTTACGGTAGGTCGACTAGAAACCTAATTGTGGTACGGGAGAAGTACCGCAATCCTACGAACCAAAGATTCTGGATAAGGCATTTGGTTACATTAACGATCCCAAATTGAGACCATTAACGCCCATTCGGTACCTAAGAACGATATGGCATGTCTAGCGTATCACACGGATCCTTAAGGTCATTTCACTAATCTATCCATGGACAATCAATTAAACATCCAAAAATCAACTGCACATCCAATGGCAAATCATTCACAACAACCCTAATTTGGTCACTAGAAATGAAGGCCTACCAAAACCCTAACAAAGCTCTAATAGCTTGTTCATTTCATTTTTTAGGGTTTAGGGTTTTTAGGGGTTTTGGCCTTAAATTTGGAATTTTCCAAATTATGCCACTTAGGCATTTTGGAAAATTTAAATTGCACTTTTCATGACTGGCCACAATGATTTTTAATCATTCTGTGGATTTTCAAAATTTTTGAATTCTTTTTTTCGGAAAAAATTTTAAACCGATAAATGATTCTTTTTATGATTTTCTGGCAATTTTTGTGAATTTTCCAATTTTTCAATTTTTTATTGATCTTTCAAAATTTTCAAATTTTTATTTGTATTTTCTGAAAAAATTTTTTGAAATTTTTATGAATTTTCCGAAAATTTTTCTATTTTTCTGAATTTTCTATAATTTTTCTGATTTTTATACATTTTCTGCAAAATTTTCTAATTTTCTAATTTTTTATGATTTTTGTAATTTTTTTAAGATTTTTGTATTTTGTATTTTTTTTGTTTATTATTTTTTTAATTAATTTTTTTTGAATTTTCCCGCTGGGGGTTGAACCGGACCGGACCGGTTCAAACCGGTTCGGCCGAGACCGAACCGGCCGTCGCCGGCGCCGGCGCCGATCATCCTCTCCGGCGGGCACGGTGCCAAAACGGCACCGTTTTTGGCATCTTACATTCAGGCATTTCCCCGAATACTTGGTGTGCGTGAATTATGTGTTAGGGTTTTCAAGGTCGCCGGTTTGAGCTCACCATCGGCAAGCCTCCGGTGACCTCTTGATCAATCTGATTGCACCATTGTGATGTCCTCACATCCTATTTTCAATCTACCCTATTCGGCACGCCGGTGGATGTTTGCCGGTCGGCGAAAAACTCGATCAAAAACCCTAAGTCGGCACTGACCAAACCGAGTTTTTCAAAGCTTCAAATCCTTATTCTAATCGCCCTAGCCGTCTAGACCGATTCCTATCACTACCAAACATCAAACAAAGGTCGAGGTACACAAACCTGGATGGTCTAAGACCACTGCATTGCTCCGGCGAGGTCACCGGAGCTCCGGCGAAGAGGTTCTAAAACGTGGCCGACTCGGTTTATGCCATTTTTCATCCACAAATGCAATCAAATACATAAATCATGGTCAGAAACATGTTTTGAACATCAATATACCAAGATTAGTCAAAGCAATCACTCAAACATGCACATCGATGACAAAACCAAATTCTGGAATTTTTCAATAAAGCTAATCGGGAAGAGTTTTTACCTGATTCGTCCAACGATCAGATGAAATTGTTGAACCAAACGGGGCCCCGGGGATTGTTCCTTGACTCTCGGTCTTCCTCCCGGTGTGCTCGGTTTCACCGGAACAGGTCCAAGTTGATCGGACAGCACTTGATTTCAGGCCTTCGCGGTCAGGTTTTTCAGCTTGGCACGGCGAGGGGAGGTCACGGCCAACTTGTGATTCGCCGGCGCCCCGCCGTCTAGGGCGGCGCCGAACACTCACGGGGGAACCTCTAACCCTCTCTCTCTCTAAATTTTTCAACGTTTCGCTCTCTTTCTCTCTCTTCTCGTTCTGGAATTTCGTCGAACGGGTTGTGTTCGTTCTTCAGTTTTTCTTCTTTTTTCGTCCTTTGATTTCCTGCTCAAAAATCGTTGAAATCGATCCTCAATCGGTTGGTGAATGGCAAACTCGTGATTCAAAACTGATTCCTTACCATGAGTATCTTAAGGATTTGGTGGAAGAATTTGAAGAGATCTCATTTGATTATTTGCCAAGATCTCATAATTAATTTGCTGATGCCTTGGCAACATTATCATCAATGTTACAAGTTACCGATGGTTTGAATATTGATCCTTTACAAATCGATGTTTTAAAAGAGCCTGCGTATTGCATGGTTATAGAAGAAGAACTCGATGGTCAACCATGGTACTATGACATTATGAATTACCTTCGAGAAGGAAAATTTCCCCAAGGAAGTCGAACTACTGATAGGAAATACTTGACTAAGTTAGCTTCCAAATTCTTTCTTAGCGGAGGCGCTTTGTACAAGAGATCTTTTGATTCGGTCCTGCTGAAGTGCGTAGACACCAAAGAGGCCAATTTATTAATGAAAGAGATACATGAAGGAGAATGTGGTCCTCACATGAATGGCCATCTTCTAGCAAGGAAGATCATGAGGCTAGGTTATTACTGGTTAACCATGGAAGCCGATTGTATTCAACATGTTAGATGTTGTCATCAATGCCAAGTTTATGGAGACAAAATCCATGCTCCTCCAAATGAGTTACATCAAATGTCCGAAGCATGGCCTTTCTCAATGTGGGGCATTGACATTATCGGACCAATTAATCCTAAGGCATCAAATGGACACCGTTCCATTCTAGTGGCTATCGATTACTTCACTAAATGGATCGAAGCCAATTCTTATGCCCACGTCACTGCGAAAAGTGTGGTAAAATTCATTCGTCGAGACATTATCGCTCGATATGGGATTCCAGAAGCAATTATCACTGATAATGGGTCAAACCTGAATAACAAAGTAGTGGATGAGCTACTCAATAAGTTTCACATCCGTCACTTGAATTCTTCTCCTTACCGCCCACAAATGAATGGAGCTGTGGAGGCGGCAAACAAGAACATAAAGAAGATTCTGTCCAAAACGGCAGAGAATTACCGAGATTGGCATGATCGGTTGCCGTACGCGTTAATGGCTTACCAAACTTCTATTCGCACTTCGACTGGGGCAACACCATTCTCATTGGTGTATGGAATGGAAGCAGTTTTACCTGTGGAAGTGGAAATTCCTTCATTAAGGGTACTTTCGCAAGTAAAGCTTTCTGAAGCAGAATGGATTCAACAAAGATTTGAACAGCTTAACATGATTGATGAAAAAAGGGTAAAAGCCCTGTGCCATGGACAAAGCTACCAAAAACGAGTGGCTAAGTCATTCAACCGTAAGGTTCGACCCAGGCATTTTGAGGTCAATGACCTGGTTTTGAGGAAAGTCCTACCCATCATTCCAGATCGTGGAAGTTCACCCCCAATTATGAAGGATCGTATGTCATCAAAAAGGTGTTACCCGGCGGAGCATTGATTCTTGTAGAAATGAATGACCGAGAGTTGCCAAAACCTGTAAATGCTGATGCTGTCAAGAAATATTTTCCATGAATAAACAACCTTTGAGCTGCTTTTGGATTGAATCCAAGTCACTTTAGGACATTTGCATCATGCATACATGGCATTTTTGCATATTTGTTCATTTTGCAGGTACTCAACTGTTCCCCAAGGAGGCTATTCCAAACCCCAAGGAATCAACCTCAAGAAAGCATCTACCAAAAAACAATCTTCTCCCTAGAGCTTAGGAAGTAGATCCTATTTGTGAGGACCTTTTCCGTCGAAAACGTTTTTCAAGTTTGAAATTTTGTAAAAAAAAAATCCCCAGAGGAGTCAACAAATTATTTTAAAAAAAACATTTTCAAATGTTTTGATTTATCAAAATTCCCCACAGATGGGAGATTTAACTAAATGATCCTTTGAAAAAACGAAAAAAAGGGGATTTCTCAAAAATGCCGAATGGAAATGCCTAGGATGATAAAAGGCAAACCTTTGATCAAACACGTCCCTATACACATTTTGAGAAAATTGAGCGAAAAAAAAACATGTCCTAGGACACAGGGTTCGTTCATATTGAATACATGGATTGAAGTGATAAAAGGCATTTCATTTCTCTATCCTAAATACTCATTTTATCCTTTGCTAGCCACTTTGAGCCAAATAGCGAAAATTTTCAAAATACCCCTGTCAAGAACCACCCCACATTGGGGCAAGTTAAGAAGTTGTGGTTGATCATTTTTGGAGCAAAAAGATTAAGAAAGATTTTATTGCTTTCACTTGCATCAACCTTCTTGTGGTAATTTTAGGTGGATCTTTATGGAAGCTCGAAACATCCCGAAGTGAAGAAGAGCATTCTTTTCCTCTACCCAAACACAGTTATCCCTTGCTTAGCCAAATTGAGCCTTAAGCATGTTCATTTCAAAGCCCAAAATGTTGATTATCTCCCTACATTGAGGCAATGCATATGATTTACGAAGAAAATTTGGAAAAATTGTTGAATATGTATAGAGCGTCTTGAGAGTCCAAAGAACTCAAAAGATAAATATTATGGGGCATGAAAAAGCAGTGTGCCTGGTAAAAGCAAGGCCAATGCCCATGAAAAAGAAAATATATCAAAAGCAAAAGCAAAAGCAAAAAGCAATATGCTTATGATGAAAATGAAATTCCCATTGCAAAAGATGCTTAGAAAGAGCAAAGCTCTTATGTTGCAAGAAAAATGGACTCTCGAGACAATTTGTTTTTCAAGAGTCAGATAATATCAAATTTGGATGATTTGGTAATGATGCCAAGATAATCATCATTTCTCAAACCCTTCTACAAAATTTCAAGCCTTTTGAGCCTAACTCGAACCGACATTACAACCCTCTCCGAAGTCTCTTCCGATTGGGATGGTTTGAGTTGATGTAAAGATTTCACAAAGAAACTACCGCTAGAAGGAGTGGAAGTAATCCTATCTTGTCTTATCTTCAAAGTTCTTGACTTGTAAACCCGGTGAAGATATTGATGGTATATTTCTTTTCTTGGCCTCAAAGCAAATACCCTTTGTGTAAGCCCATGACCAAGCCTATATTACGGTCCTTTTGAAAGACCTTTTTGATTAATCAATTTGTATTCAATGTGGACGTTTCCGAAAACCTTTAACATAGGTTCGTGAGGCATCACAAGTGAGAATTGAATAGCTTTCCCACATCAATGGATGGGAATCAAAGCCTTTATGAGAGCCAGTGCGAAAGACCTTTTTGATTAGGTTATTTCCAATTTGGCATTTTTTATCTGACCTCTTTAGATGGTTATTCAAAGATCATTTTATTAAAATTTCCACTTAAGGATTTTGATAGTCAGTGTCTTTTACCAAAATGAGAATAATACCGTTTGATTTGTCGTTAAACAATCTTGGAACTCCTTTTTTTCAAAATATCTTTCCCCAGTGGATCGATTTTTGGTCAGCCTAAACCATAACCTCTATTTTCGATTTTTAGTCAGCCTAAACCATACCCTCCATTTTCGGTTTTTGGTCATCCTAAACCATAACCCCCATTTTCGGTTTTTGGTCAACCTAAACCATAACCTCCATTTTTCGATTTTTGGTCAGCCTAAACCATAATCCCCATTTTCAGTTTTTGGTCAGCCTAAACCATAATCCCCATTTTCGGTTTTTGGTCATCCTAAACCATAACCCCCATTTTCGGTTTTTGGTCAGCCTAAACCATAATCCCCATTTTCGGCTTTTGGACAGCCTAAACCATAACCCCTATTTTCGATTTTTGGTCAGCCTAAACCATACCCCCCATTTTAGGTTCTAGGTCATCCTTAAACCTTACCTTAGTTTCTAGGTCATCCTTAAACCTTGCCTTAGGTTCTTGGTCATCCTTAAACCTTACCTTAGGTTCTAGGTCATCCTTAAACCTTGCCTTAGGTTCCTGGTCATCCTTAAACCTTGTCTTAGGCTCCTGGTCATCCTTAAACCTTGTCCTTAGGTTCCTGGTCATCCTTAAACCTTGTCCTTAGGTTCTAGGTTATCCTTAAACCTTGTCCTTAGGTTCTAGGTTATCCTTAAACCTCGTCCTTAGGTTCTTGGTTATCCTTAAACCATAGATTTCCTACAAAACCATTTCTCTTTCTTTTCTTCCTTCATTCCACCATATGAGAGAGAGAAGAGAAAAACACATGAATGAGTTGACAATCCAAATGGTCAATGGTAAGTGCTTCAGGTAAGACTCTGATCAAATGTCTTTGTCTTCAGTTTTTTTTATTTCCCAAGTGGAGTCAACTAAAAATTTGCAAGTGCCAATTGGTCTTTGAGCGGAACCTCTTTGAACTCCCACTCAAAGAGGGGCAGCTGTTGACACCTAATTTTTAGCCGACGCGTCATTAAAAATAGAAAATTCGAGATTATGGTTTCCGATCACAACTGAACCCGTTTCTTGAACAAAAAGTGTCGTTTTTTAATTCTGTCTATTGGCCTAGCTTCTGTAAATAATTTTCTATTCATTTCATGTAAAAACTCGAAAAGTCAAACGGTTGACTTTCACGTTGACTTTTTGGTCAACCTTTTGACCAAAAGTCAACCCCGGGTCAAATTGGGGCTTTTCGCATAAAAAGATTCCTTTCAAGTTTAATTTCACTTTAGAAGTGGAAATTCCAGAAAAATTTGAAAGATTTGATCATAAAATCAAGCTCCTAGTGAAAAGTCAACTAGGGTTTGACTTTTGGTCAAACCTTTGATCAAAAGAAAATCGAAAAATACAAAAGTCCAAAAATCATCTTATTTTACATTCAATTTACCTTTGGCATTTGAAATTTTACAAAAATCGATTTAGAATCAACTTTTTCCCAATTTGTTGAATTTGGTTCAAATCGGCCAAAAATGAAATTACTTCATTTCTAGTCATTTTTTAGGTTAGTTTTCTTCACGACATTTGATCTAGAGGTCATCTTACATTCAATTTTGGAACCAATTTTGTTATTCCAAGCCAAATGCAAAAACCCCCAATTTTGGCCATAATCAGTGATTTGGATCGATTCTTCATGATTTGCGCAATTGAGGCACGAATGAGCCTAATTTCTTATATCAAATCCAAATTCAAAATCAATTTTGGAAGATTCACATGAATTTGAGTCAATTTGATCAATTTAGTGATCCAATGATTAAGAAGTATAAGAGTAATTGGTCCAATTAGTGCAATTCAACTTGACCCACTCTAGACTAATATTCAATTTGATGAATTGAGACTCAATTTGGCTAATTGGACTTCAATTAAATTTGTTAGTCTAGCTTGGCCATGCAATTACCCAAATTCAAGAACAATTGAGCCAAACAAGTTAAATTGGATCAATTTGTGCATGAATTTCAAATCGGTTCAATTCAATTTGATCGAATTCAATATTAATGGGGTCAATTAATCATGATAGAGATCAAATTGTACAAAATTGGAACAAATGGAACCAAGGATTGAACCGGTTCAACCCGGCCAAACTCGGGACAAATCGGTTCAACTCGGTTTGATTCGAATTGAACCGGTCCGATCGGACTGGCCATTTTTCGGTCGAAAATCCGGCGATCGACAGTCCATTCCGACCAGCCAAGGCCGGCCACATCCTTTTGAGCCCAAAAATGACAAAAATGCCCTTAATTGAAAATTACGAAAATGCCCCAAAGTGAAATTACTAAAATGCCATTCCTTAAGGATTAAGCAAATTAATTAGGGGATAAGGAAATCAATCATGACCATTCATTTAGAATTGATCATGTCTATCCACAATGCCATGTCACCAATCCTTAGCCCTTAAGGAATATTCTTAATCATTAACGATCCATTCTAGGCCATTGGATCAATCTAAGGGCTAGGATTCAAAGTTGAGGGGGTATATAGTTTTTTTTCCCTCCAAAATTGGGGGGGACTCTCATTTTCATATCTGAATTCTCTCTCCTCACTCTCTCCTCACTCTCTCTCTCTCTCTCTCTCTCTCTCGCCCTCTCTCGGCCGCCGGCCATTTCACCCCTTTGCCGGCCATTTTCCGGCGAATCACCGCCTCACCGTCGTCCCCCATGGTGCCACAAGGCTGGTTGCAAGGCCAGCTGACCTTGCTGGTGGCCGGAGTTCCTCATTCCGGTGAGATTTCTCCCACGGCAACATCACCGGCATTGCCGCCGGTGATTCAATCAGCCGGTTTAAGCGGCTGAACCGGCTGATCGGCGATTCCTCCGGCGATCCCGAACCTCCAGCAGCATTACTGGGCGTCTTCATATCGCTGTGGTGGCCGGCTTCTTGTTAAACAGCCAACGGATCGCGTCTTTTGACTTGATTCTCCATTATTAGTTCATTAGTGCAAAATCGAATCGATTCTCACTATAGTTTGTGCAATCTATTCTCATAGGTTTGTTGAGCTTTCCGAAACTTCTCCGTGCCGCTCTTGATCTGAATACGAAGACCGGATCGCTCGATTGCGCGTCGAAGCATCATTAAACAAGGTAAGTACACTTGGATGTTGTTCTGTAAATTCGTATACAGAGGAACCTGCATGTTTGAGATGCCGATTTCAGCTCATTAATGTCGAAATCTTGCAAAGTGACGAACTGAAGAATCGTAAAACACGTCTCAAGCTTCGATTTGATATATTGCATGCCTCAATCGGACTTAGTTTGCCATGTCAAAACTATTTCGGAAGTTAGGATCAGAATCTGGAATGTAATGTTCAAGTCTGTTCTGATGATTTCCTGATTGACGTTGTGCTGTTCTATGATTTTTCTGATTTTCTACGATCGTTTTTTGAAAAAAATTTCTTCATGAAAGTCATAAAGAACATCTTAATCTGTTCATCATAAAATATTCATAAAATTCCAAGCATGTTAGCATTGCACGATCTGCAACGTCATCTATGCATAAATCTGGTGACAGATTAGTTTCTGACTGACCTTCGTGTGTTCTTCGATTTTCATAAATTCATGTGTTCGAAATATGAAAAACTTTTCTTCATAAAAGTTCATACTAAGATCGAGATCTTTCCATTGATACTAATTTCATCAAAATCAGAGTTCATTTGGATTTTCAAAAGGATTTTTTATGATCTAATCAGTATCTGTGTTCAGATCTGATTTTCATTCCTTTGGAATCCAAAAGATGTTTTTTCCGAATTTGATAAAAGTAGAGTCCTCCTTTGCAAAAAATAAAAATTACAAAGTTGTTCATTGGGGTCTCATTATGTTGACTGAAAATTTTGAGGGCCTAATAGCAATTTTTAGAGGGTCAATTGGCTTAAAATTTCATAAAAGGCCTTCTCGGGTTAAAATTTGATTTGCAGTTGAGTCCTTTGTGAAAACCGAATTTTATAAAACTTTGGAGGACTTTTTAGCAAAAACTCAAAACATAAAAGTTGTTAAAAATGGAGAATCCTAACCGTCTAAAATTTTTCACGCGGTTTGGATAAGTTTTGTTATTTTTTCCACTATTATTTTGAAATCCTTAACAGAACCGGGTCCAGTCTGTCACCGAGATTGAATTTATCATTTTCGGGAAAATCGATGGGGATTTAGAAAAAATGGTCTTCTTAACTTTTGATCCTCATGTCATAAGCTTTATAATGACACTCGAATCACTTCATTTGGACATCATTAGGTTAGTTAATCACCTCTGAACAGAAGCAATCCGAATGAGATAATAATTGAATAAGTGGTCTCTTTATGAAGCCCACTTCCCCCTGCTTGCTTGATTGAGAAATAAGGCCCATGGTCCTAAATGCATGCTTATTTCATTGCTATGCATGTGTTTGTTAGATGAATGTTAGGCCCGGTGCATGTTCGGCGGGTAGCCCATTATGGTCATTTAGAACCCGATTTTAGGGGTTAATTGATATGAGTTGCCGTTTTATGAATGCAAATGGTAGCCCATTATCGTTAACCATTAATCAAATAATGTTAGATGATTAGGTGGGTGGTGAATCGAAATGCATGAAGAACAAAGGCCGATCCCGAGGACCGTGCTTGACTAATGAATTGTTTGCACCATTGCTTTACTTTGGTTGTTCCTTTGTGCATTGTTTGTCGTGAATGTATGTTGTGAACATAAACGCCGACACCCGAGAGGCGGTCCATGGAGGGGATCCAAAATTGTAAAAGACCAAGGCGATTGACCGATGTCCAATCCGGTCTCAATTTGTATTCACTTGATGGTGGCGATTGACCGATGTCCAATCCGGTCTCAATTTGTATTCACTTAATGGTGGCGATAGACCGATGTCCGATCCGGTTTCAATTTATATTCAATTCATTCGTCCCCGATCATGTCTCGGGTTTTCAATTTGTGTTGTAATAAACACCCGACGAGTTGCGGGTTTTACTTTCTCACACTTAGAATTAGCTCCTCTTTTCAATATTTTGAGTGTTTACTTTACGAAATGTCTTTCAATACAATTGATTGTTTCTTTCTTTTTCTAGACTAAGATAGGATTAGTTTAGAATCTTAAATGAAAATACAAAAACAAGATGCATGATCACCTAGTGGACTAAGACTTTAACATGAAAATGGTAAAAAATAAATGCATGACAACTCAGATAACAACCATGATAAGTTTAGTGGTACCGAAAGGGCGTTAATAGAAATATTAATGTAAGCTAGTCCCCGGACTCATGATCTCTGGTTTTCGTAGAAACCGAAACGAAACTCCCACGTTTCGGTTGGGTATTCTAGCCGACCCCCGACCTAGGCTAGTGGCGACTCCTAAAAAAAAGATAAAAATCGATCCGCTGTCACGCGAGATATGGATTTAGGAAAAATCCACGTTCATGATCAATGGGCCATATGGATATCCAAAAGATTTATACTTCAGTAAAGTCATTTTTTATGATGTGCCATATGAACCATCTCATGAACACTTATCTCTAAACCCGCCTTGTGACATCCCCGATTTTGTGCCTAGGAAGTTGGGGGCTGGTAATAAGCGGTTTAGCGGGTAAGTCGGGTCGAGGGTCGGTATTGGAATGGACAACATGATCGGAACGAGTGTACTGAGGGTTGGTCGTGGTTCGATCGAAAGATTGTCCATGAGTTGGCCCAGGATTCGACAGTGGAATGACCCTGACTACGCAAATGATTAAAGTGATATGATCATGGGGTGATCCTTCGACCATAAGGGCCGTTAGTGGAGCGATCCTGGATAGCTGTGAATCAGTCCGGTGTAGGCATGTGTCGGTCGCGGGTGATACCGCACGGCCATGCATTAGCCCCGGGTGACCACGAGTTAATTCCGGGGTACCGGATTTCCACGAGGCTACATGACAACCGAAGGTCGACCATGGATCGTTGATACTCGAACGTGGTTCGGTCACGAATCGGCCACGGATCGTTGTGCCAAGTCAGGAAGGCCATGGATGAGACATGTACCAGGCCATGTGCCTAATGGCTTAGTCACGGCCCGGGTAAAATTACCGGTCGCGGCGGCCAAGGCCATGTGCCTGGTCATGACCGGCCATTGTGCCCGTCAGCCAGGCCACGGACCGGCTACGTGCCGGTTCGCGTGCCGGCCATTGTGCCTGACCCTCGTGCCACAAGTTGTGCCCGTAAGATCCGTTCCCGATCTTGTCCCGTGTCCAAGAAATGTGCCCATAAGTTGTGTGTCGTGCCAATCCCGGACCGATGTGCGTATTGGGCCACGAACTGATCTCTCGCCAGGATGACCCGGTACGATGCCCATACGGCCGGCCAAGCACTAGGCACGTCGCTCGTGCGACCAGGCATGCCGCTCGGCACGTTACCCGTGCAGCCCGGCACGTTGCCCGTGCGGCCCGGTACATTGCCCGTGCAGCCCGACCATTCGCTCGGCCACTGGCCTGGTCAGGCCGGCGAAATTGCCCAGTAGCCCGGCCGTGTGCCCAGTTCACCCGAGAAGGCAAATTTGGGTCATTTTGGCTTGGATTGTTGTAGGACCAAGGTTGGACATTTGTGAGGGCCTTTTTACATTAAATTACATTTTAAAAGGGTATTATTGGAATTATTTTATGAGAAAACCCTCGGGAAAAGTTTGGAAATAATTATGGTGCGGGGTTTGTTTTGGACGTTATGTGCGTATTTTCGCAAGGTCCGTTTGGTCCGAACAAATTGGGATCAAATTCAGCCAATTAGAGAGAGCCCTAGAAGGTTTGACCTAGTCAAACCTTATCTTCATCATCATGACCTTCATTTATTGCTTGGCCTCCATTTTCAACTCACCATTATGGCCATTTATGAAGCTATTATGACCTTGCTCTTCAATAATTGATCAAAGGAGAGGGAGAGGGGACTCATGGCCAGCAAGGGAGAGCTCACGGCCAGCAAGGGAGAGGAGAGAGAAAGGAAGACTTTTTGGCCATTTTCATCATTTTCTTGACTGTGGACTTAGGTCATTAATGAAGGGATGAGGCGTGCGCTTACCTCATCGCTCCGATGACACGTGCGCATACCTCATACCCCCTGTGACATATGCGCACGCATCATCCAAAATTCCTCTGTAAATAGAACCTTGTAGGAGAGATTTGGCTCACTTTTTCCCACGTGCACCAACCGGTCAAGAAATAGAGAGAGAGAGAGAGAGAGTGCCGAGATTTAGAGAGAGAGAAAATAAGCCGAAAGCCAAAAGAGAGAAAGAAAATCCGAGAGTTGTTCGAAACCGAGACCGTCGCCTCTCCGTTCTCTACTCTTTAGTTCTTGTTTTATCAAGAGTAAGTGAGATTTTACTACCGGGAAATGACGTTGAAATACGTTGTATCACGAGCTTTCCCCGTTCTCGGTTCTTGGTGTTCCGATGTTGTGTTCTCTATAACAAGTTTGCCTTGTTTCGTGTTTTTGCATGTTACCTAACACGAATTAGAAACCGAGGCGCGACACATGAGGTAAACCGTGACTTAGCCATGCCCGGAATCCTTGTTTTATGCTTGCTATGCACGTCGTTGTTTGATCGGCCACGGAGGCCGGTACGGTAAGAATGTTTTGTGTAATGATGATTGATATGTCCTCGCCTGTTAATAAAGTTTTACTTGCTGAGTCTCCTGGACTCACTTCCCATTGTTTCCTCTTTTTCAGGTCCGTAAGAATGGCGTCACCCCCGGCCCTATTTGGCAATCCGGTCGAGATGAGAGCCGAGCTCCTGATGGTGATCGATGCCCGTGAGAACCGCGCCTACCGCAGGATTACAACCTACGTGATGGTTGACGAAGGTTGGGTAGACCTTGTCCCGCACCCGTAAGTGGCTTGGTATCGCCTAGCCGACGGAGACTGGGTCGGCCCCCTTCGTGGATTTAATGGTCCTTTCAGTGGCATGGGCGGTTCGACTCCGGGATCGGCCATGGGCGGGGCGTGAGGACGGCCGTACGGACGAGGGCGGGGAGGAGCGAGCGAGGACGAGGAGATAGTAGCCGTAGAGAAGCTAAGGACCCAAGCCAAAATTTTGTTGTGTATATGGCTTGTTTGTTTTTTTCGGAAGTGCCTTTGAAATAGGCATGTGAAAAATATCGTTTAAGGCTTGTTTGCCCGAGGTAGGACATGTAAATAAGCACGAGAACATCATGTAAATACAACGTGCACCGTTTGCCTTTATTGCTTGGTTTTGTCTCGTTGTATTGCTTCCGCATGCTTTTCATATTTAAAATCAACGGGACGTTCTAACAATGATTTATGCTTCACGGGCTCGTTCCAATCATGGTCGATCAACAAGTATCGGCCGTGAATGGTTCGGGACGTGGCACGCTTCATCGAGTTCGGCCCTCGAAAGGTAGGTCGCAACAAGTATGTGTTATGACTATTTTGAATTCATTGATTCTTTGGGCATGTTAAGATGTGAATTGAGCATGTCGTGGCATTATTTGAGCATGTGATCACCTAAATCGCCCTGATGCGTGTTACGCGAGG
This sequence comes from Syzygium oleosum, assembly GCF_021117445.2. Lineage (NCBI taxonomy): Eukaryota > Viridiplantae > Streptophyta > Magnoliopsida > Myrtales > Myrtaceae > Syzygium > Syzygium oleosum. The sequence continues at coordinate 201,902 of NW_026607542.1, read as the reverse complement.
TTCAGATAATAATTGGTGGATTACGCTCGTGTGATCACATAAACCCTGAGGCGTCGTTTACGCGGGGTAATGAACCCGTCTTGAGGCGTTTAGCGCGGGATGATGCCCGGATTACCGGAAGATGGCCAACCTGAGGCGTCCCATACGCGGGTTGTGTCATGAGCCTGATGCGTTTTACGCGGGCCGGAGATCGATCGATGAGTAAATGACCTGATGCATTTTACACGGGTCGGTGAATAAATGGAAAGTTGGCACGTGTGCAAGTGTGCATTGAATTATGCAAGCATGAGCATGATATTGGCAAGTGTGCAAAGAGTGCATAACGAGTGCAAGCATATGCGTGGCATGTGATCGTGGCCAATTGAATGATATGTGTATGTGCATTGCTGGATATAGTATTATTATTATTATGTGCCTAACCTGCAGGGTCACTATATACTTGATTTGGGCCCGAGGGCCTAAGTCGTGTGATTGATCAACTGTGTGCTTAGTCGATACTTGTCCGGGAGGTGCATGTTAGTCTAGTTTCGGGTTAGGGGGCCTTCTCGCTGAGATTTATTCTCATTGTTGTTTAAACCCCACTTTTCAGACCCCCAACCCTGAAGATGGTAGATGTGCCGCTTCATTTTGCGATCCCGTATCGCATAGAGCGATCGGTGACCGAGCACCCCGTAGGAAACGGGGAGTCCTATATTAGGTAATTCAATATAGTTTGGGTTGACGAGGGCAAGCCACATTTCCGGGCCCATCCTTATCTCGATTGGTGTTTCCGGGACCAGTTCGGTACTCATGGACCTCTTAGGACCTTCGACATCCCGTTCGACATTTTAGGCCAGCCAGATCCGCAGGCTGCTGATGGAGAGGTCGTGAGCCCCGCTGCCACGTCCGAGGAGTTTTCTGGCGCCCAGCCAGTCATCATCGGGATGGATACCGACTCCGAGGGAGAGGAGCCGATGGACTGGGAGTCCGACATCAAGTCGGAGCCAGAGCCCATGGAGCAGGAGCTAGAGCCGGAGGATGATTCCGGGGAGGAGTTAGTGAGAGCCGAGTCTGAGCAGGATTCGATGGATTCCGAGTACGAGTCAGCTGACGATTCGTCCGAGTCCTCAAGATCTGACTCGGACTGGATGCCCTAGGATTTAGTCTTGACCATGGTTAGGCAGAGCCGACACTTTTTGATAGGAGCCCTCTTTATAGATAGTGCCTGACCGCCCTAGCCACATACCCCTTTTTTATGTTAGTGGCTGTTGACCCATTTTGGTTGGTGTATATTGCTTGGCAATGGATTTTGTAAATCCCTATTATTAATGCAAGTTGTATTTATTGTATCTACTGTTATCCTTAGTCATGTTGTTTCGTAGAATTCGGGTGTTGTGTTACTTCCGCTGTGTATTGATCTCTGTTTTGGGTTTTGGGTCGGCGACGTGTCCTGGGACGTCGCACTTGAATCGACCTCGGTTGGGTTGTCGCGTGCCATAGGGCTCGGGGCGTGACATCCCCCGTTGATTTGGTATCAGAGCAAGGTCAGCTCGATCTAATTCGGTCGAAGCTTGGAGTGATAAGGAGCGATGACTATGGGTAGCCAAATAGGGTGACTTACGTGCTACGTGTACCTCTGGACTGCTTGGTTTCTTGATTGATTGAGTGATTGTTGAAATGACCCGTAAAGTGCAAGTGCGGCAGGAACCGAGGTAAGTGCACATATCTCTTGATTGAGGCTTCGTGCCGTTGTGATTGACTACCTACTAGGTGATTGCTGTTGTGATTCTGTGCCTAGGGCTTTAAACTTGTGTAGTTTGGCCTAGGTCTCTAATTCCTGAGTGGAATTATAGCAGGTAGTTGAGTAGTAAGGAAAACCCATAAGGATGAGCAGAGGAAAGGGAAGTCGAGGGCAATCGAGCACTAGGGGCCGAGGAACAGGAGACCTGAGGATTGATGGAGTCATTCAGGCAATGCAGGAAATCGGAAATGTGTTGGGAAGGCAGGCTCAAGAAAGGACTACCACAATTGCCGAGGCTACTGAGGCCGTAGCTGCTACTGCTGTTAATGGAAACCAGGCCAATCAAGGGCAGGCCCCAGTGGTTGCAAAAGGCTGATGCACCAACTGGTAGAGCAGTTCCTAAAGTTAAAGCCGCCGAAGTTTGACGGAAAGGGTGACCCCGAGGTCGCGCCACGTTGGGTGGAAGAACTGGAGAAGGCCTTCGAAGTTCTGGGGTGCACCGAGGCTGAAAAGGTGACCTTAGCGGTGTATCAGTTGCAAGATAATGCTAGTGATTGGTGGAAGGCCACTAGGGGAAGAGTGTTCCCTGAGGGTGTTGCCCAGACTTGGGCCGTGTTTTCGAAGAACTTTTATGAAAAATTCTTCTTTGAGAGTGATAGGGAAAGGAAACTAGTAGAGTTTATGAGACTCTGCCAAGGCCAGATGACTGTGGATCAGTATGAGGCAGAGTTTGCTAGGCTGTCTAAGTTCGCGCCATGGATGGTAGAGCATCCTGAGGACAAGGCGCGAAGGTTTCGGGATAGACTAAAAGCCGACATTCGCACTCAGTTGATACCGGTGAATTTGAGAACTTATGAGGACTTATATGAGAGAGCTCAGGCTATTGAGCGGGATCAAGTGGACAGGGCAGCCGCTTCTGGGTCGCGGTTTGCCCCGGTTAAGGACAACCGCCGCTTCGGGAAGAAGCCGATGGCGGGAAATAGGCGATTTGTCCCTCCTGTAAGGAAGAACATCGGGAAGCCGAACCACCAGCAGAACAGGTTTGGGGCTTGTTTTAAGTGCGAGAGCATGGACCATCAGATCAGACATTGCCCTCATCTGCGTCCAACAGGACCGCCGATGCAAGTGCAACAGCCTCGGATTGGGAATCAGGCTGGGAATCCCCCGCCGGCTATTCAGGATAGACCGCCAGCGCAAGGAAGGGTGTATGCGATGGTGCGAAGGGAGGCGGAAGACATGCCAGGCTTGGTCATAGGTACGGTCTCTTTCTGTGATCATGCTGCGTATGCCTTGTTTGATCCGGGGGCTACCCACTTGTTTATATCAGAGCAATTTATTAGATTGGTTGGAATTGAATCGGTGTTGCTTGAGATTATGCTTTGCATGACGACCCCATTGAATGATAAGGTATTAGTCTCACTAGGATGTTCTAATTGTAAGATAGTTATTAGGGGTAGAGAAGAAAGGATAGATTTGGCAGTGCTGACCATGTTTGACTTTGATGTGATCATTGGAATGGATTGGTTGGTTAAGCAAAAAGCTGTAATGGACTACAGTAGCAGGGTGATCCAATTCAATCCGATTGGACATCCTAAATTTGAGTTTCAGGGAAACCGAGGAGGAACCTCGATCCCTTGGATTTCTTCGCTTGAGGTAACCAAGTTGTTTTTATTTGGTTGTGAAGGGCATTTGGTGAATGTGGTCAATCCGACAGTTGCGGAATCGAAATTGGAAGAGATACCCGTGGTGTGCAATTTTCCCGAAGTCTTTCCTCAGAAATTGCCGGGTTTGCCACTAGAAAGAGAAGTGGAATTTGTGATCGAGTTGGGTCCAGGAACTGAGCCAATCTCGAAGGCACCGTACCGGATGTTCCTGTCGGAACTTAAGGAGTTAAAGGTCCAGATGTATGAGTTATTGGACAAGGGATTTATCCGCCCAAGTTCGTCTCCATGGGGAGCGCCGGTGTTGTTTGTGAGGAAGAAGGATGGAACATTAAGATTGTGTATCGACTACCGGCAGTTGAATCAGGTGACCGTCAAGAATAAGTACCCACTGCCAAGGATTGACGACTTGTTCGATCAATTGCAAGGAGCCTTAGTGTTTTCTAAGATCGATCTACGGACGGGGTATCATCAGTTGAGAATTCGGAAGGAGGATATTCCTAAGACGGCCTTTAGGACGAGGTATGGGCATTATGAGTTCACAGTGATGCCTTTCGGATTAACTAATGCCCCCGCTGCCTTCATGGATTTGATGAATCAGGTATTTAAGGAGTTTTTGGACCGGTTTGTGATAGTTTTTATCGATGATATTTTAGTATACTCGAAGAGCCCGGAAGAGCATGAGGAACATCTGGCAGAAGTACTACGAACCTTAAGAGAACACGCACTTTACGCCAAGTTCAGTAAGTGCGAGTTCTGGCTCAACCGAGTAGCGTTTCTTGGACATATAATTTCCGGAGATGGAATCTCCGTGGACCCGACTAAGATAGAGGCAGTGACTAAGTGGCCAAGGCCGACATCAGTAACAGAGATCCAGAGTTTCTTAGGCTTGGCAGGATATTATCGGCATTTTGTAGAAGGATTCTCATCAATAGCCGCGCCGATGACTCGATTGCTTAAGAAAGAGATGAAGTTTGAATGGAACGATAAGTGTGAAAGAAGTTTTCAGGAATTGAAGCATAGGCTGACGTCTGCGCCAGTGCTAACAATCCCTTCAGGACCGGGAGGATATGAGATTTATAGCGATGCTTTGCTTAAGGGACTTGGATGTGTATTGATGCAACATGGAAGGTTGGTTGCGTATGCGTCGCGTCAGTTGAGGCCTCACGAGATGAACTATCCGACGCATGACTTGGAATTGGCTGCGATCATCTTCGCCCTCAAGATTTGGAGGGACTATTTGTGCGGCGAAAAGTTCCAGTTCTACACGGACCATCAGAGCCTCAAGTATTTGTTTTCGCAAAAGGAATTGAATATGAGGCAACGTTGCTGGATGGAACTTCTCAAGGACTACGACTGTGACATTTTATATCATCCGGGGAAAGCTAATCGAGTAGCGGACGCGCTAAGTCGGAAATCAAGTATGGCGCACATGATGGTCAAAGAGTGGACCTTATTGGAAAGTTTGAGAGATTTAGAGTTTAAATTTGAGGTAAGCCACGTGTCGAATCTACTTGCTGTGTTGAGAATTGAACCAGAAATTCAAGTCAAGATTAAGGCATTGCAGTCTATGGACCAAGAAATCCAAAAGATTGTGGAAATGGACGCCGCCAAAAGAAAGTCGGACTTCCAAGTATGTGAGAATGGGATTTTGAAGTTCCGTGGACGTTTGTGCGTGCCCGACGATATAGAGCTTAAGGAAGAGATTTTATCAGAAGCTCATAAGAGCAGTTATAGTATTCACCTGGGCAGCACGAAGATGTACCAGAACCTTTGACAACATTATTGGTGGAATGGAATAAAGGCGGATGTGGCCAAGCATGTGGCAAAATGTCTAACCTGTCAGCAAGTAAAGGCGCAACATTGTAAGCTTGGAGGACTTCTGCGACCTTTGGATATTCCCGAATGGAAATGGGAGCATATTACGATGGATTTCGTGACGGGATTGCCGAGAGCCAGAGAGGACACGATTCTATTTGGGTGATAGTGGACAGACTGACTAAGTCAGCGCACTTCCTGGCAGTGCGAAAGGGTTTTGAGTTAGAAAGATATGCGGATTTGTATGTACGTCAGATTGTCCGACTACATGGAGTACCGGTGACGATCACTTCGGACCGTGATCCTAGATTTATGGCCAATTTTTGGAAAAGTCTGCAAGTAGCCTTAGGGACGAAACTTCAGTTTAGTACGGCATATCATCCGCAAACGGATGGCTAGTCAGAAAAGACAATCCAGACCTTGGAGGACATGTTGTGTGCATGTGTATTGGATTTCCAAGGTAAATGGGAAGAACAGCTGCACTTTGTCAAATTTGCCTACAATAACAGCTATCAACAGAGCATTCAGATGGCGCCGTTTGAGGCATTGTATGGTAAAGCGTGCAGAACACCAGTGTGCTTAGATGAAGTTGGGGAAGGAAGTATAACGGGTCTAGAGTTGGTATAACAGACAGTTGAGGCAGTTGAGATTGTTCGGGAAAGGTTAAGAACCGCTCAGAGTCGTCAGAAAAGTTACGCCAATCGGAGATGGAGACCCTTGGAGTTTCAGGTTGGTGACCATGTGTTTCTCAAGGTGTCGCCAATGAAAGGATTGTCTCAATTTGGCAAGAAAGAAAAGCTAAGTCCGAGGTATGTAGGTCCATTCGAAATTTTGGAGAAAATTGGAGATCTGGCCTATAGACTCGCTTTGCCGCCTAATTTGTCCCAAGTGCATAATGTGTTCCACGTGTCGATGTTGAGAAAGTATGAGCCGGATCCGACCCATGTGTTGAGATATGAAGAAATAGATGTGGATGACAGGGTGTTGTACGTGGAGAGGCTAGTAAGGATTGAAGATAGAAAGGATCGAGTGCTGTGAAACAAGACGATCCCGATGGTCAAAGTTGTCTGGGAACATCATGGAATAGAAGGTGCCACCTGGGAAAGTGAAGAAGCAATGCGACGTCAATACCCCCATTTGTTTGAGTAGTCAGGTTTGGGTTGTAAATTTCGAGGACGAAATTTTTGTAAGGGGGGAAGAGTTGTAACATCTTGAATTTGACCCACTTTGGTGATCAATAAAATAGATGGTATTTCTCATTTTATTTTAGTGAGTCTCGCCCAGAACGGATCCTTCTCGGGATACTGACCAATAGGGAATGGCTAACTAGGAAAATGGTACGTGGACCCAAGAACTCGACCGCGAATCGAGTCCGATTCCGAGAAACTACAAGGAAATATTTTGGGCCAATGTGGGCCGATCCAAGGAGGGTGACGGATTTAGTTTAACCAACGACGTACGATCGGAACGCGGGTGATTCCGCACGACCGAGAGTGCGTGTGGCAAACAATCCCGAACTTATTCCGAACGATCGCGACCCCCGGAACTAGCGATAATCCTCGCGTTCTCTTGGAAGTCGAGACCGTCACGACTCGAGTAATCCTAAGTCGATACGCGTAACCCCTAAACAGCCGCCCGTTAGTAAGAGACGCTAAAATCACATTTGAGCGAAATTGATCGTAGAATTGAGTCCGGACTTGAGTGTCGAATTTTATGGACGTACGCGACTATTTTTGCAAGGACAACGTCGTATTAGTGTGGCCAATTATATTTGGGATCGGTATAGTCGAAAAATGGAATTTCGGACCGGGAGTGGAAAATTACCGATTTGCCCCTAAGCCCTAAGTGTTAATTCTGAATTTTAGAGGTTTTAATTGGTTTATTCAGCCCTATTAGTGCCAAAAATCATTAGACATTGGTGCCCCCATCACTCTTGCTTATTCCCTAAAGTGCCCCTAGATATTTTGTGCTAGAACCATCCTTGGCCATTGGATCAAGTTGGATGAGATTGATGCTTGAATTTCAGCCCTTAGATGAGTGTGATAGTGGAGTGGTTAGTTTGGACATTGTGAGTGGAGTGGTTCAACCACTCCTACTCAAAGCTTTGCATAAAATCTCTCCTTCTCTCTCTCTCTCTCTCTCTCCTCTCACTCTCACTCTCACTCTCACCATCACCAGCCGGCCACTCATCTCTCTCTCTCACGCCAACTCTCCCTCTCCACTCTCTCCACCCTTGGCCGCGGGAAGCTTCGCCGGAGCAGCCCACCACCGCCGCCGCTCACGCCGTCGCTCACCACCCTCACCCGACCATCCGACCGTCTCTCTCTCTCTCTCATTCCGTCCCACCACCAGCACCATCATCCTCCTTCGCCGCCCAGCTTAGTCGGAGCACCACCGCCCGCCGTTCACCGCCGAGCGCCGCCGTGAGGACGCCGGAGCGCCGTCGCTGAACCGGTTTGATCCAGCTGCTGTTCGGCCCGTTTCTCTCCTTGTTCAGCCCACATTTGAAGCTTGAAAACTAGTGAGTGGAAACCCTAACCCTTAATTAGGATTATATGCACTTTAGACAAGTTTTAGGGGTTATTAGGGTATTTTAGGGGTTAATTAATGTGGACTGATTAGGGCTGATTTTGTGGCTGTTTTGATGGATTAGTATGATGATTTAAATGTGATTTGGTGGCCTAGAATGGGCTGGTTGATGGCTGTTCAATGTGGACTTGATTTGGGCTAATATGTGGATTATTGTGAGTGCAATTTGTGGGCTGAGTAGTGGCTGATTTGTGGCGATTTTAATGGCCTAATGTGATGGTTTGGAAGTGGATTAGTAGCCTAGAGTAGGCTGTGTAGTTGCTGTCCATTATGGCATTGATTGGGCCTTGTTCGGTTAATAGGCGAATTATTTGTGAAATGTTGAGTACACCTTGATTTGCCTAAGTAGTGGCTGAATTGAGTGTGATTGATAATTGATTGTATGATGCCATGTTGAGTGTTTGATGTGCTCGTAAATTGAGGGGCATGGCAGGCCTTGAGTGTGCTCAATTATATTGATTAATCGCATGAATTCAGGTGCCAAGTATGTGTTATGGCTGTTTTGAATTCATTGATTCTTCGGGCATGTTAAGATGTGAATTGAGCATGTCGTGGCATTATTTGAGCATGTGATCACCTAAATCGCCTTAATGCGTGTTACGCGGGATTCAGATAATAATTGGTGGATTACGCTCGTGTGATCACATAAACCCTGAGGCGTCGTTTACGCGGGGTAATGAACCCGTCCTGAGGTGTTTAACGCGGGACGATACCCGGATTACCGGAAGATGGCCAACCTGAGGCGTCCTATACGCGGGTTGTGTCATGAGCCTGATGCGTTTTACGAGGGTCGGTGAATAAATGAAAAGTTGGCATGTGTGCAAGTGTGCATTGAATTGTGCAAGCATGAGCATGATATTGGCAAGTGTGCAAAGAGTGCAGAACGAGTGTAAGCATATGCGTGGCATGTGATCGTGGCCAATTGAATGATATGTGTATGTGCATTGCTGGACATAGTATTATTATTACTATGTACCTAACCTGCAGGGTCACTATATACTTGATTTGGGCCCGATGGCCTAAGCCGTGTGATTAATCAACTGTGTGCTTAGTCGATACTTGTCCGGGAGGTGCATGTTAGCCTAGTTTCGGGTTAGGGGGCCTTCTCGCTGAGATTTATTCTCATTGTTGTTTAAACCCCACTTTTCAGACTCCCGACCTTGAAGATGGTAAATGCGCCGCTTCGTTTTGGGATCCCGTATCGCATAGAGCAATCGGTGATTGAACACCCCGTAGGGAACGGGGAGTCCTATATTAGGTAATTCAATATAGTTTGGGTCGACGAGGGCGGGCCACATTTCCGGGCCCATCCTCATCTCGGTTGGTGTTTCCGGGACCAGTTCGATACTCATGGACCTCTTAGGACCTTCGACATCCCGTTCAACATTTTAGGCCAGCCGGATCCGCAGGCCGCCGATGGAGAGGTCGTGAGCCTCGTTGCCACGTCCGAGGAGGATTCCGGCGCCCAGCCAGTCATCATCGGGATGGATACCGAGTCCGAGGGAGAGGAGCCGATGGACTGGGAGTCTGACATCGAGCCGGAGCCGAAGCCCATGGAGCAGAAGCTAGAGCCGAAGGATGATTCCAGGGAGGAGTTAGTGGGAGCCGAGTCTGAGCAGGATTCAATGGATTTCGAGTACGAGTCAGCTGACGATTCGTCCGAGTCCTCAGGATCCGACTCGGACTGGATGCCCTAGGATTTAGTCTTGATCATGATTAGGCAGGGCCGACACTTTTTTATAGGAGCCCTCTTTATAGATAGTGCCTGACCGCTCGAGCCACATACCCCTTTTTGATGTTAGTGGCTGTTGATCCATTTTGGTTGGTGTATATTGCTTGGCAATGGATTTTGTAAATCCCTGTTATTAATGTAAGTTGTATTTATTGTATCTACTATTATCCTTGGTCATGTTGTTTCGTAGAATTTGGGTGTTGTGTTACTTCCGCTGTGCATTGATCTCTGTTTTGGGTTTTGGGTCGTCTACGCGTCCTGGGACGTTGCACTTGAATCGACCTCGGTTGGGTTGTCGTGTGCCGTAGGGTTCGGGGCGTGACACTAATGGTGTAGTGCTTAAGCTATTCAGATGCATACATAGCAATTAGTAATCAAACAGCACTTCTAAAATAATCATTTCACATTCATTCCCGACACCATCCTTGTAACGCCCTTACCTCACCTCGGTCACGCCCCGGCCAAGACCATAACCTGAGGCTTACTTTGTGACGTCCCGTTCATTGTTATCTTTCTTTAAACACAAGCGGAAGCATAATTTCGGGACAATCACATTAAGAATAACAGTGGGATTAAGACAAACAGCATCATGAGCAAACCTTATATAACAGCTTGAAATCAAGGAAAGCACAACAGGCATAACACGCTATTTCCATTTTACTTAAACAGATTTTACAAGCCCTTTTTCCACTAGCCGTTCCTTGTACAAATCATATTACAAGCGGAGGCCAAGGTTAATTCTAGCTCCTCCATGTCATCCTTCATCTTACGGACCTGAAAAGGGAAACAACGGGGGATGAGTCGGGGAGACTCAATGAGTCAATTCACTAATACTCGTGCAGGATGATGCCTCGTTGTTGTACTAATGCATACAAATACTTTCCCCACCTTATGTCGATGGCAAATCAATAGCAAAGCCTTTGACCTTGCCCTTGCTATGTTCACATGGAAACTCACCTTTATCCGATCACATAAATGCGGCTTATCAATAAATACACATACCGGCACACATATAGAATTCATTTATCATCATCCTGGCTCAACCAGGGCATCCAGCTTCATGCTAGGCATCCCGGCTCAACCGAGGCATCCCGGGGCTAGCTCACCCAAGGCATCCTGGCTCAACTAAGGCATCCTAGCTCAACTAGGGCATCCCGGCACTAGTTTACCGAGGCATCCGGGCTCAACCCAGGCATCCTAGCTCAACTAGGACATCCCGGCGCTAGTTTACCGAGGCTTCGCCGCCAACGCGACGGTCTTCTTCTTTCCTTTAGTGATCACACATCATGAGTCACACAAGCCGATTTATTATCTTGATTTCATTAGTCCATGCAATCTAACCCAAAGGCATGCCGTGCTTATGTAATCATGATCTCTATGACATTCGCCTAACATGCGAGTCGCGGTCGAGGGTACGTGACTTGGTCCACAATGCCGAGCGCCGGCTCGGAGTCGAACTTGGCCCGGATCTACACACCTCAATGTAAACCCGTACCAAGCCGAACTTGTCCCGTGATGCCACAACATGAGTACGAGACCATACGACACCCCGTTTCGTGACTCGTACGTGCCTTGACTTACGATCATGAAGCAAAATAGCAACCACTCATGCATACATCGAGCATCACAAACACAGTCACTACTCGAGCCAAACACGCAACACCACGTCCTATCCTCTAATCAACAAGCATGAATGAGAACATCAAGCATGGTAACAAGCGATGCATGCAACATCAATACAAACAACCACAAGCAAGTCCTAACAAGGGCTCGGGTGAGAGCTCAAGCCAACCAGTATTGTAACTTCATATCCCGAGATTAGGGAATCCACTTACATGCCGCATTCCAACCATGTAACACATCGCCTTATCCAAGTGTTAGGAAATCCACTCACCTATAAACAACTATAATCACAAGAAAACGTCTACGGCGGTCGGCGGCGGCAAACGGCGAGAGAGAGATGATTGGCGTGATGGTGAGAGGGAGAGGTGATGGCGGAAATGGTGAGAAATGAAGGAGTGGTGCCGCTATTTATAGGCTCCACTAACTTCTTCCCCAAGCCACATCTTCTTGTCATCATTACCAAATCTTCCTAGATTTTATCATCATTACCAAATCTTCCTTCATTAATGTCTAGATTTAGCCATCATTACCAAATCTTCTAAGATTTTGTCATCATTACATTGATTTTGGAAATCGTGGCATTAATGAATAAGAGCCAAAAACCATGATGAAATGCCATTAATAACTTGATTTTGGAAATCTTGGCATTAATGAATAAGAGCCAAAAGCCATGATGAAATGCCATTGATAACTTGATTTTGGAAATCGTGGCATTAATGAATAAGAGCCAAAAGCCATGATGAAATGCCATTAATAACTTGATTTTGGAAATCTTGGCATTAATGAATAAGAGCCAAAAGCCATGATGAAATGCCATTGATAACTTGATTTTGGAAATCGTGGCATTAATGAATAAGAGCCAAAATAACATGATGAAATGCCCCTAAAGTCTTAGCCATTAATGTGGCTTCTTGAGCAAAATTTAATCTTAGCCACAGAACCTAAACTTGGGCTCTAAGTTTCAATCTAGGTTTTAGTTGCCTTGATTGACCATACTAGTATGATCTATAACCGACCCTCAGATTGGTCCATACACTATTTCTATGATCAATTCCTAGAGACTGAAATTGAGGATGTTACAATCCTGCAAAACAAAGGTTAACACAGACTGCACCCCTTATACCTCCCATCTACAAAAACATTTAACACAATTGTCAGCGAGACGTACCTAGGATCCTTGCAAGCACAAATCACAAGCATATCGTTCTATTTAGGCCTAAATCCACTTAGAAAAGATAACTCCCTAGCGGAGTCGCCAAGCCTATCACGCCACGCTTTTTTTTTGGGACTTTCGGGATTTCCGCGCTAAGGAGGTATTTCCGTGTAAGGATCTCTCCCAAACCATACTTCACGTGATAGCGGATGGTATTTTCCTATTTAGTCTAAGTTTTCGATTTTGAAGTCGCCACTAGTCATTATTGGTAGGTTGACTAGAAACCTAATCGGGGTATGGGAGAAATACCACGATTCTACGAACCAAAGATTCTGAGTACAGGGACTTGGTTATGCTAATGATCCCAAAACAAGATCCCTAACGCCCTTTCGGTACCTAAAAATGATACGATGTCTAACGTGTCACACAAGTTTTCGAGGCCTATCCACTAATCCTATCCATTCTAATTGCGGGGAAAATCAATCAAGAATTAAATGCACAATCAAGGTCAATCAAACCAAACAATCCTAAATTGTCTCTAAAAATGAAATCCAACCAAAACATCCAAACCCTAATGAAGCCCTAAAAACTTATTCATTCCATGATTTGTGTCTTTTTAGGGTTTTAGGGTTTTTTAGGGGTTATAACCCTGAATTTGAGGTTTTCTAAAAATGCCACTTGGGCACTTTCAAAAATTCAAATTTCACTTTCCAAGGTTGGCCACAGTGTTTTTGGACCATTCTGTGAATTTTTGAAATTTTTTATTTATTTTATTTTTTTTCGAAAATTAAATTTCTAAGATTTTATTAGCCGAGAATTGATTTTTATGATTTTTTGAAAATTTTTATGAATTTTCGAATTTTCTAATTTTTTATAGACTTTCTGAATTTTTCACATTTTTTATTTGTATTTTCAGAATTTTCTGGATTTTTATGAATTTTCTAAATTTTTTTATTTTTTATGAAATTTTCTAATTTTTTTTTTTATGAATTTTCCGAAAATTTCTAAAATTTTTAGATTTTTCTAATTTTTTTTATTTTAAAGAATTTTCTAATTTTTTTCTATTTTATTGATTTTTTTTATTTTTTTAATCAACTTTTTTTTTTTTTTCCGTCGGATTAGTGAATCGGACCGGCCCGGTTCAACCCGATTCGGTTTGGCCGAACCGGGCCTCGCCGGCGTCGGCGCCGGTCACCTTTTCCGGCGGGTACGGTGCCAAAACGGCACCGTTTGGATGCTTCTTCTCGTTGCCATTTCGCCGAGTACCTAGTAGGCATGATTCTATATTGAACATTTTCAAGGCCGTCAATTCAAGCCAAATTCCGACGACCTTCCGGTGTGATTTTGACCATCTTAGTTGATCCATTCTCAAGCCCATATCATCTAATATCAGTCTAACCTAATCGGAACGCCACCAGACGTTCGTCAGTCGGCGAAAAGCCAAGCGGAAAAACCTAACTTGTAACTATCTTAGATTGACTTTATCAAACTTCAAATCCTGATTCTAATCGCCCTAACTATCTAAATTGCCCAAAATGAATATCAATCTATCAAACAAAGTTAGGAGAAGCTAACTTGGACGGCCTTGTGGCCACGGTGACTCTCCGGTGAGGGTTCCTGAGCTCCAGCGAGATGGTTTAATGGACGACCGAGATGATTCATGCATATTTTCCAATCAAAATGCAATCAAACGACATAAAACGTGATTAGAAACAAGTTTTGAACATTGAGAAATACAAAATTGCAAAGAAAATCACTAGAACCATAAGATTGAACCGAATCGTATATTCTGGAATTCATCTAAACCATATGAAGATCGAAGTTTACCTGCTTTAATGAAGATCAAAATGAGACTCCTATACTAATCGGCACTTGTAACGTTCTTCCTTGATATCTGAGCTTCGATTTGGTGACTTTAGCTTCGTCAAAGAATGCCTAGCTACATTGACCGAGCCTGAGTTTTAGGCCTTCACGCACGGTCGACCTTACTGAACCTACGGAGGGAGGTCATGCCCAAGCTCTGATTTGCCGGTGATCCGCCGTATAGGGTGGCATCGAACGCTCAAAAGGGGACCTCTACCTTCTTCTCTCTCTAGATTTTACGCTCTCTCTCTCGGTAATTTCATCGAGCACGCTCTCTTCATAATATTCAGTTTTTTCTTGTTTTTGTTGATCAATTTTCCCGCCCAAAGTTTGTTTCCACCGACTTAGAATCAGTTAGGATAATTCTCTGGTACCAACCGGAGATTCTCCAGCTGGCCATCTTGACTTTCATGTGCTAGATTGATCGAGAGAAGTTCTTGAAGTTTTGGGTTTGAGAAGATTTTTTCTGGGTTTATCGCACGTTTTGGGCGAGTTAGGTGAGGAAGAAAGGTAGACCCGGGTCGGGTCAGGTTGACCCGGCCGACCCGGGAAGCCCGGTTTTGATTAAAAATTCAAATTGAGCCCAATTTCAACCGAATTTTCAAAATTAAATCCCAAAATTGAATTCCTCATAACATTCTAAATCCAAATATGTGATTTTCCCCAATTTTTGACAAAATTATGTCTAAGATTTTCGAACTTTTGTATTCGGGTTATTGGGATTTTGTTCAATTCAATGCCTTAATGACCTGATTAGGAAAAAATGGTGCCAAAATTGAATTACCCACATCTTATTATCCCTAGAAATGATGGTCTCATGTTTCAATAATTTCGAATTGGACACGATCCCCAATTTGGATTCAAAAATTCCTAATTTTCAATTGAATTTTGGGGTTTTCTTATTTCTTTAACAAATTATGCAATTGGACTGACCATTATGTAATTCAAGGACCCAGAATCATTTGTTGTGAAGACATTATGACTCAAAAATGACTAGAAAAGATTTAATTGCATTTTTGGTTCAATTCGGGTTTGATTTTGCCTAATTTTGGGAAAAACACATGCCCGATTGAGATTTTCCAATATTGATGATGCATTAGTGAAATTGAATTTAAAAGAAGACTAATGACTATTTTTATGGAATTTTCTGATTCCATTTGCTATTTTTCTTGATTTTCTCACTCATTTTGACTAAAAGAAATTAAAGAAAAATTCAGGAAAATGCTAAAAAAATCATTTTTGATTTAGAAATAGGTTTGTAGGCTTGGCCAAGATTCCTAATCCTAATTTTGAGATTTTTGAAAATATGAAAAAAAAATGAGCTAAAAATCAAGTGTCAACAATGATGATTCACCCCTTGCATTAATGACTAATGTTATGGAGCCTTCTCTTTTGTCCAAATTTTCAAGAAAATGGCAAGTATGAGAATTAGGCCAATGAAAGGGTTAACTTCGTCGAGTATGAGTTTCTCATGGCCATCTATGATCGACCATGCCTACCAAACCAAAGTTCGTAGCTAAGTCACCATTGGATGTGGCAGGTCATGGCCAAACAGGTTTTGATTGGCTAAGTCGTTGACCCATGGCGTGGGCATCGTGGTCGGCACTGGCCAGACGCAGGGCCGGGCTAACAGGGTGCATGGCCAGTGCTTGTCTTGGCTTGTGGCCTGACAATGGGGTCCACGGGTTAGCCGGGCATATGGCCGGCATCTGTGCTTGCTCGTGGCCTTACGGCAAGGTCCAAGTTCGGGCACATGGCCGGCTCATGGCTTAGCACAAGGCTTGACTCACGGCTTGGCACATGGCCTATTCGACAAGGTCGTTGAACCAATTCGCAACCGATCTACGACCGGTTCGTGGCCTGTCCAAGTGGCCCATGGCCAGTTCATGATCGGTCCATGGCCAAGCATACTTGGTCCGTGGCCGATTCTCGGTTGTCATGTAGTTATATGGGATTGATCATTCCGTGGCCGGCATACGGTCGGATGGATCGATCCATAGTTGTCCACAGTCGGTATATGATCGTGCGGAATCACCCTCGATCGAAATAGGACCGCGCAGAATCGATCCATGATCGTCCATCGATCCGCGGTGGTACGTGACCATCTTGCGACCAACTCTTATAGTTGAGCAGTCGATCCATGGCTGAATAGCTTGAGTCACTTGCGTGGTCATTGGATTGGTTCACTGCCAATCCCTTGATCATTCCAGGGCCGATCCTTTGATCAAGCCATGGTTAATCCCTTGGTTATCCTTCCAATCGGGTTGATCAATCCATGACTGATCGTTGGATGGGTCCATGGCCGATTTCCCCCACTATTGGCACATTAGTTCCATAGCCATTTCTCATAGCCAGAATTGTGGATGTTACATTAAGAGTCGGTCTTCACGCCCATCAAGCTCAAAGCGACAGAGCTTCGCAGCCTTTCTTTGGCCACTGAGCTTGAAGCAGTTGAACTTCAACAACTTCTAGATGAACTAGATTTGGTGACGGCGGAGGCAACGGATGAGGCGGAGGCGAGGGCGTGGTTTGTCAGACAAGAGAGAGCATAAGTAAAGCTTTTAGTCGTGAGTGGGGAAGGATAGATATAGGGTAGAGCAAAGTCGTGAAGAGAAAAAGGAGACAAACTTTTAAAATTTCTGACATGTGAGCCCAATATTGACACGTTGTCGCGCCGCGCTTTTGGTACGCTAAGGAGTTACTTCCATTTATCACGAATGGGGAAACTGTCCATGAATGGGCTACTACGGTCCGATACGGATATTTCAACCAAACGTCCCACAGACATTCCATCACTAAATAAACGGGGGTCTCTCCCATACCATACCTCACGTGATAGCGGGTTGTAATTTTTTTTATCTTTCTATTCAATCTAAGTTTTCAATTTGAAGTCACCACTAGCCATTATTGGTAGGTTGACTAGAAACCTAATCGAGGTACGGGAGAAATATCATGATTCTGCGAACCAGAGATTCTGAGTAAGGGGACTTGGTTATATTAATAATCCCAAATTGAGATTACTAATGCCCTTTCGGTACCTAACGATACAATGTGTTCTAATGTATCACACGAGTTTACAAGGCTCATCCACTAATTCTAACCATTCTATTTGTAAGAAATCAATCAATCAATGATTAAATGCACAATCAATTTAAACCACACAAAACAATCCTAAAATGATTTCTGAAATGAAAATCAATCAAAACATCCAAAACCCTAATAAAGCCCTAAAGGCTTGTTCATTCAATTGATTGTGTAATTCTAGGGTTTTTTAAGGGTAAAAACTCATTTTGATTCCTAAACTACGGAGTTCCAAAAAATTCCAAGTACTTCCAAAAATTCTAATTTCACTTACAAAGGCTGGCCACGGTGTTTCTAATTTATTCTGTGAATTTTTGAAATTTTTGATTTTTTTAAAAGTATCCCTTTTAGGATTTCCTTTCTGAAAATTGTTTTTTTCTGAAAAAATTTTGTAATTTTTGGGATTTTTTTTATGGATTTTGGGATTTTCCAAATTTTTTGTATTTTTCGGAATTTCTCACATTTGTTATTTGATTTTCTGAATTTTTTAGATTTTTATGAAATTTTAAAAAAAATTTCAATTTTTTTAGAATTTTCTTTGAATTTCCCTAATTTCTGAAATTTTTGGATTTTCTGAAATTTTTTTATGGATTTTCGAATTTTTTCAATTTTTTTGAATTTTTGAATTTTTTAGATTTTTCTATATTTCTAGAATTTTTTTATTTTTTAAAAAATTCTCGCCGAGGGGATTGAACTGGGCCAATTCGATTCGAATCGGTCCGACCAAGCCGAACCTGTGACATTCTAAAATTTGAGCCACTTTGGGGATTTATGAATTGATTATATCTTCGATTCACTTTAGTTAAATCTCATTCGGAATTGATCGCTCTCGAGAAGACTAACCATTAGGAAATGGCTAGCTAGGAATCAAGTACGTGGACCTAAGAACTTGGCTGTGGATCGACACTTCGACCATAAGGATCGACAAGGAGATATTTTGGGCCATTATAGACCGATCCAAGGATTGCTACGGAACGATTCGCAAATTATATATAATTGGATCGCGGGTGATTCTGCTTGACTATTGTATGAATTTCGAACGATCCTAAACCTAATCCGAATGATCACGTCACTTGAAACTAGTGATTGACCCTTACAATTACATGGCAACCGAGGTTGCCATGGCTCGAGTAAACTTAGATGTGGCCCGATATCGAAATGGCCACGAGTCGATACGCGTAACTCCTAAAAGCCGCTCGTTAGTTTGAAACACACTAAAGTTGCATTTAATCGAATTTGACCATTACTTGGAATCTGAACTTGGGAATCGAATTTCCCGAAAGCTACGACTAATTCATTGGACGACGTCGCATTTGGCGTGGCCAACCTTAGGGCCACTCGGATTTGTCGAAAAAGTGAAATTTGGATCGGGAGTGGAAAATTGTCACATCCCGATTTTTGGGCCTGGGAAGCTGCAGGTAAATTGTATTATCCTCAATTTCAGTCCCTGGGAAATGACTATGGTTTAAGTTTGATGGTTTTCCAATCAGAACTAAATTGTTTTCTCTTGTTTTGGAAAACCCAGTTTCGGATCCTTTGTACCCCTTTGTTTTGTTATTTTTGGGAAGACTTTTGTGATCCGAATTTCAGAATACTTTCTTCTTGAAAGTTGTTTGAGACATCTTGGAGTTTTACATACTTTAATTTCAGAATTTTTGGAGTTGATATGAGTGGTACGATTGCCTGATTTTTGGACCGTGTGAAACTGCCCAGAATGGATATTTCGGTGATGTTCACACCGTATTTATTTTCTACAAGCTTTTCTTGGCCGATTTTGGAAAAGTTTCCTTCATGAAAGTTGTTGAAAACTTCCTTTTCTATAAAGTGTATAAATTTGGGAATTTTCCGAGATGATTTGGATTCTGGAAAGAGCTTACTTTGAGAAGCAAAGATTCTGTTCCAGTGAACTGTTTTTAGTCTGTATTTGAACTACTAAAAATGGTGTTTACGGAGAGATTAAGATTTCATGCTCTTCACGAGAAATTTTTGTTAAGGTCTTGTTTATGACATATCCGAATTTGAGAATTTTCAGAGTTCATTTACTATGTTTTTGAGTCCGATTTCGTGAACAGTGCAAATCTGTCCGGTTTTGTCAGATTTCAAAGATTCGGCATTTTCTATACGAGAACATTGGAATTTGGACTTGATGTCTTCTGGTGATTTAAAGTACACGTTTTGAGCTTTCAAATGAGATATTTTATACTTTAATTGGAGAAAACCCTATAAAATTTGACTAAGTCAAACCTTATCATCTTCATCATTACTCTCATTAATGCTTGGCCTTATTTTCCACAAGCCTTTATGAAGCCATTATGAAGTCTTGGCCATCAAGTATTGACCAAGAAAGGGAGAGGAAGCCACGGCAAGGAGGGGGAGAGAGAGAGAGACCCACGGCCAAGCTTGAGGAGAGAGAGAGAGGCTATTAATGCTTGGATGACACGCGCGCTTACCTCATCGCCCAAGTGACGCGCGCTTACCTCATGCTCCCCGATGACACGTGCGCTTACCTCATTGAAGCTTTGGCCCCAAGTTTGTCTCTCTATAAATAGGAAGAGGGCCATTCGGCCAAAGAAAAAGAGAGAGGGAGAGAGAGAATAGCCATGAGGGAGAAAGAGAGAGAGAGAGAGGCCATTCGGCCAAGAGAGAAAGAGAGAAAGAGAAAACCGAGAGGGAGAAAGTCAAGGGAAAGAAAAGAAAGAGGTCGACACCGTGAGTTGCAGAGATCCCGAGGCCGTCGTCTTTCCCATCCATTTTCTACTCTCTAGTTCTGGTTTCGTTAAGAGTAAGTGGATTCCCTAATATCGGGAAAGGATGTTGAGATGCGTTGTGACGTGGTTTGCTTGGACCGTTTCTCGGTCGTTTGGTTGGTTGTAGTTGGTTCATTTCTTGATTTGATCATGTTTCATGTTTGATGTTGTTTTGAGATAGAACCGAGCCTTGGTTTGTAAAGTGTGCACGATGTGGCCATGCGTGATGTTCTCTTGTTTGAACTTTGCTATTGATCTGCCATCGATGCGGGTGCGGTAAGGGCCAACTTATGTTATCGGCGATCGATATATCCTCGCTTGATATTAGTGTTTTCACTTGCTGAGTCTCCCCGACTCATCCCCCGTTTTTCCCTCTCAGGTCCATAGGATGGTCGAACGGACTACAGACGGCATCTCCCCCAGCCCGCGTTGGCAATCCCGTGGAGCAGCGAGCCGAAGTGCTCACCGCGATAGATGTCAGAGAAGACCGTTCCTATCGCCGAATCACGATGCTTGTGACGATTCGATGAGGGCCTAACGGACTTGGTGCCTCATCCGTGCGTAGGTTCAACGGTGCTTTGGCGGTGCGGGCGGGTCGGCTCCGGGATAAAGCCACGGGTGGGATGTGAGATGGCCAGGTGGACGGGACCGGGGTGAGGTGAAGAAGCGAGTAGCGAGAAGCCGTAGTGGGTATAGGATAACCCAAGTCAAGTTTTGCCATTTGTAGTCGGCTATGAAATATGTGTTATTTGCCATGGCCCGAAGGGCTTGTTAAAACATGTTTGCATGCATTGTAAACATAAGGTTTGCTCATGATGCTGTTTATCTCAATCCCGCTGTTTGTTTTAAATGTGATTGTCCCGAGATATGCTTCCGCTTGTTGTTAAAGATAATAATGAACGGGACGTCGTGTTAATGACCCCGAGGTGGGGGCGTTACAGTTTAATTTGGTATCAGAGCCAGGTTTTCCCTTCAGTAGGTGCAGTTCGGGGCTGCTTGCGATTGGCCAATCCGACGAAGGCGGGGAGTGGCGCCAAGGCCATACGACCTGATCATTGAGCGGCTTCTGACAGAGGTGGCGCCGGGGTAAGAGGCCTGATCATTGAGCGGCCTCTGGGCAGAAGTGGCGCCGGGGTAAAGGGCCTGATCATTGTACGGCTCCTGGCAAGCTTCTAGGATGGGTAAGGGCAAGAATGATCGAACTGTGCACCGAATTGGGAAAACGATTCTGAAATCAAAGCGGGAATAAAGACCTGGAGTGATAAGGTGCGCTGAAGTTGGGGTAGTTAACTAGGAAACACCCCTTGTGCATGTGAATGATTGATTGTGGTTGAATAGGTTAAGTGCTCCTATTTGTTTGTGATCACTGACCTATTCTTGTGTTGTAGAAAGTCTTGTTAGACTATTGATAGCAAAATAAGTGCTCAGGACCAGGCTGCGACCGCTGAGGAAAAAGGAAAGTCCTATCAGGACACCACGACCTCGAAAGAGAAGTCCAAGTAGGTTCCCCTCTAGTAAGTTGCAGCTCGGTGTTGAGCCAAGAGAAGGCTGTTGAATTTTTACATAACCCGATCCGATGAGGGCGAGGAGTGATCGCCGGGGCAGAACTTGATCAAGGAGCGGCTCTTGGCTAGGAAGTGGACGCTGGGGTATGAAGCTTGATCAAGGTGCGGCTTCTAGCAAGAGTGATCGCCGGGCATAAAGACCTGAACAAGGTGCGGCTCCTGGCAGGCTTCTAGGATGGCGGGTAAGAAAAGGAATAAACCGAACTAGGTACTGAATTGAAAGTAAGACGGGAACTGTTACTTGAAATGATAAGTGTGATCTTCATGATTGTTATAAGTAAGTAAATTGTGTTTGAGGAAGATTTTATCAGAGTAGCGCAGCGGAAGCGTGGTCAAGCTTGCTGCACTCTAGTATGTTGGATCGAGGTCGGGAAAGGAAAGGTCGCTGGTCCAGAGCTAGTCCACATTACAGTGGATGCTGTAAAGGTACTAAGGTAAGATAAGTCCCAGGTACATAAGATCTTTTGAAATTCAAGAACGAAAAGGGATTTGGCCTATCGGTTGGCGCCGCCACCGAAACTTGCTCAGGTACATATTGTGTTCCATGTATTAATATTGTGAAAGTGTGAGCCCGATCCGGCACGCATGCTGAGTTTTTTTTCGACGAGGTCGAAGTGGACAGCAGAGTGTCCTATGCTGAGGAGCCGGTGCGGATCGTGGATTGTAAGGAGCAAGTGTTGAGAGGTAAGGCCATTTTCTTATTTAAGGTCCTATAGTGTCACCAGGGCACAAAAGATGTCACTTGGGAGAGTGAGAAATTGAGGAAAAGTTAATACTTGCATTTATTCGAGAAACCAGGTACGCGTTTAAATTTCGAGGACGAAATTTTATTAGAGGGGGAGAATTGTCACATCCCGATTTTTGGGCCTGGGAAGCTGTAGGTAAATTGTATTATCCTCAATTTCAGTTCCTGGGAAATGACTATGGTTTAAATTTGATGGTTTTCCAATCAGAACTAAATTGTTTTCTCTTGTTTTGGAAAACCCAGTTTCGGATCCTTTGTACCCCTTTGTTTTGTTATTTTTGGGGAGACTTTTGTGATCCGAATTTCAGAATACTTTCTCCTTGAAAGTTGTTTCAAACATCTTGAAGTTTTACATACTTTAATTTCAGAATTTTTGGAGTTGATGTGAGTGGTACGATTGCCTGATTTTTGGACCGTGTGAAACTGCCCAGAATGGCTATTTCGGTGATGTTCACACCGTATTTATTTTCTACAAGCTTTTCTGGGCCGATTTTGGAAAAGTTTCCTTCATGAAAGTTGTTGAAAACTTCCTTTTCTATAACATGTATAAATTTGGGAATTTTCCGAGATGATTTGGATTCTGGAAAGAGCTTACTTTGAGAAGCAAAGATTCTGTTCCAGTGAACTGTTTTTAGTCTGTATTTGAACTACTAAAAATGGTGTTTACGGAGAGATTAAGATTTCATGCTCTTCACGAGAAATTTTTGTTAAGGTCTTGTTTATGACATATCCGAATTTGAGAATTTTCAGAGTTCATTTACTATGTTTTTGAGTCCGATTTCGTGAACAGTGCAAATATGTCCGGTTTTGTCAGATTTCAAAGATTCAGCATTTTCTATACAAGAACATTGGAATTTGGACTTGATGTCTTCTGGTGATTTAAAGTACACATTCTGAGCTTTCAAATGAGATATTTTATACTTTAATTGGAGAAAACCCTAGAAAGTTTGACTAAGTCAAACCTTATCATCTTCATCATTACTCTCATTAATGCTTGGCCTTATTTTCCACAAGCCTTTATGAAGCCATTATGAAGTCTTGGCCATCAAGTATTGACCAAGAAAGGGAGAGGAAGCCACGGCAAGGAGGGGGAGAGAGAGAGAGACCCACGGCCAAGCTTGAGGAGAGAGAGAGAGGCTATTAATGCTTGGATGACACGCGCGCTTACCTCATCGCCCAAGTGACGCGCGCTTACCTCATGCTCCCCGATGACACGTGCGCTTACCTCATCGAAGCTTTGGCCCCAAGTTTGTCTCTCTATAAATAGGAAGAGGGCCATTCGGCCAAAGAGAAAGAGAGAGGGAGAGAGAGAATAGCCGTGAGGGAGAAAGAGAGAGAGAGAGAGAGAGAGGCCATTCGGCCAAGAGAGAAAGAGAGAAAGAGAAAACCGAGAGAGAGAAAGTCAAGGGAAAGAAAAGAAAGAGGTCGACACCGTGAGTTGCCGAGATCCCAAGGCCGTCGTCTTTCCCATCCATTTTCTACTCTCTAGTTCTGGTTTCGTTAAGAGTAAGTGGATTCCCTAATATCGGGAAAGGATGTTGAGATGCGTTGTGACGTGGTTTGCTTGGACCGTTTCTCGGTCGTTTGGTTGGTTATAGTTGGTTCATTTCTCGATTTGATCATGTTTCATGTTTGATGTTGTTTTGAGATAGAACCGAGCCTTGGTTTGTAAAGTGTGCACGATGTGGCCATGCGTGATGTTCTCTTGTTTGAACTTTGCTATTGATCTGCCATCGATGCGGCGATAAGGGCCGACTTATGTTATCGGCGATCGATATATCCTCGCTTGATATTAATGTTTTCACTTGCTGAGTCTCCCCGACTCATCCCCCGTTTTTCCCTCTCAGGTCCATAGGATGGTCGAACGGACTACGGACGGCATCTCCCCCAGCCCGCGTTGGCAATCCCGTGGAGCAGCGAGCCGAGGTGCTCACCGCGATAGATGTCAGAGAAGACCGTTCCTATCGCCGAATCACGATGCTTGTGACGATTCGATGAGGGCCTAACGGACTTGGCGCCTCATCCGTGCATAGGTTCAACGGTGCTTCGGCTGTGCGGGCGGGTCAGCTCCGGGATAAAGCCACGGGTGGGATGTGAGATGGCCAGGCAGACGGGACCGGGGTGGAGATGAAGAAGCGAGTAGCAAGAAGCCGTAGTGGGTATAGGATAACCCAAGTCAAGTTTTGCCATTTGTAGTCGGCTATGAAATATGTGTTATTTGCCATGGCCCGAAGGGCTTGTTAAAACATGTTTGCATGCATTGTAAACATAAGGTTTGCTCATGATGCTGTTTGTCTCAATCCCGCTGTTTGTTTTAAATGCGATTGTCCCGAGATATGCTTCCGCTTGTTGTTAAAGATAATAATGAACGGGACGTCGCGTTAATGACCCCAAGGTGGGGGCGTTACAAAAATGACCATTTTGCCCCTAGGATTATTTGAATTCATTTGAAAGGTTGAAGGGTAATTTGGACATATGGGCTTTCCCTCCTTTGGCCGAAAATCTTGGACCAATCTGTCCCTCCCCATCTTGTCTTTTTATTTTGATTGCCATTTAGGAATTTTGGGAAATTATGGAGAGGAAAATTAGGGGCCCTTGGATCTTGGCTTGGGGAAGAGGGTGGAATGTGAGCCATTGGATGTGTGAGTGGGGTGGGTGTTGGGGTTTTGTTAGTAGGGTTAGTAGAAAAAAATCAGATCAAGTTTTCTCTTTCTCTCTCTCCTTCATTCTCTCTTGCTCACGTTCTCTCCTCCCCTTGCCCTCACCTTCGGCCGAAGCTCCTTCCCCCTCTACCTTGCTGATCTACTCAGCCCTTCTCAACCACTGCCAGCCACCATGACGCTGCCGTGAAGTAGCCGGAACAGCCGCCAGTGCCGCTGCTGTACCTGACCGCCACCTCCTCTTCCTTCTTCCTCTTTCCTTGCTATTTTCCGACCTCACCAGCCACCACCGAAGCTAACACCACCCCTCACCGTGACCACCAGCTTGTGCTCACCTCAGCCGTGGACCACCGTGACTGGAGCCGCCGCCGTTCTTCCCGTCCGGCCGCCGAAACAGCAGCTGCTTGCTCGGCTGATATTGCTAGTTTCAAGCTCAGGCTCCTAGTAAGTACTCCCTAAGTTTTGGTTAGGATAATGGGTTATCAATGGTATGTTTAGGGGCTGATTAGGAGTGATTTAGAGTTGGTTTGATGGCTAGTTGTACTTGATTGATGATTTGTGGTTTCTGAGATGTTTCTCAAATTTGGTTGCTACTATGCCCTTTGGTTTTATTATTTTTGTGGAGATCAATGTGGACAGAATTTAAGGAAGTTTTCTTCATGGAAGTGGACCCTAATGTATTAAAGTATATCATATATTAAATATGGAATTTTTTGAGATCATTTTGGGGTATTCAGAAGTCCATTTTCGGACCATCACCACTTTGCTAGATTTACTGTTCACTCGGTCGACGTGTCTTCCTGAATTTTTATAAAATTTTTCAGACCTCTTTTCGACAAAATTACTTCACAAAAGTTATCAAGGACACTTGTGTCTATGATATATAAAAATTTCAAGGTTTTCCAAGGAGATTTGGTTACTGATAGATATGGATTTTGGAGGCCAAATGGTCTGCCCTGGTGGGCTAATTTTCGATCTGATTTTGGGTGATAAAAAGAGTTGTTTATAGTTGGAATTATACTTCGTGTACTTTATGAAAATTATTTATCAAAATGTTTCCAATGACATATCCAAAATTCAGAATTTTTGGAGTTGAATTACTATTTATTTCGAAAGGGTTTCAATTACTGTGCAATTGCCAATTTTAAGCCCGATTCTGTGCACATTTGGTTTCTCTCTCTTGGGAACTTTTCGATGTTATTGTTGCACGTGAGGGCGTGGCTAGTTGTGAGCTGAGCAAGAATTGGATGGCAATTGGATAATCGAAAGATGAGAAATTGATTTGACTATTGAATACCCGTATGATCACATAATACCCTAAGGGCGTGTTACGCGGGGTTAAGATGAGAATTGGTTGAGTGATTGAATGCCCGTATACTCACATAATACCCTAAGGCATTTTACGCGGGGTTATGACCTGTCTTGATGCGTTTTACATGAGACGATGCCCAATTTATCGAATGCCCAGCGGGTGATTGGATTCCAATCATGGTTGAGGCCTGTTTGATGCTCCTCATGGAATGCCGTCTTGATGCGTGTGACGATGGACGATGCCATCACCAATGTAGTGGGACGATGCTTGATTACGCCGGAAGCCCTATAGCCTGATGCGTTTTACGCGGGTTCGAGGAGCCCAAGGGGCCGCTAATAATCTGGATTTTGTGATTGTGATATGCATTGTGGTATGCTATGTGAGATTATTATTGGGCATATCCGGATTATTAAGTGTGCTGTGCATGTGTTTGCCCCGATTCGGGTTGTTATGTGCGATGAATGGTTGCCATGTCGTGGCTGTATACTAACGTGCAGGGCTTGTATGTGTGCCAAGGCGAGGTAAGGTTGCATGTGATTGTTGTGGCGTGTTGAGTGATAATCTTGCATGCTCCGAACTGTCTTGCGTAACACATTAGCCTAAGCGAGGCTTAGGTAGTGACTTATTGAGATTTATTCTCATTGTTGAATTGCAAACATTTCAGAACCCCGAGCCTTATGATGATGTGAAAGATCCGAGGATGTTGCCAGGGTACCATGGGGATGATTAGTAGGTTTAGCGATCCTGTCTTTTGGAGTACTCCTTTTGGTAGAGAAGCTAAACTAATCAACCACCGATTCCTTTTATTGTGTGTGGTGCCTAGATAGCGGCCTCTAGTAAGGCTTGTATGATGTGAATTTGTAAGTGACGCTTTGTCTATAAAAGTGTTTTTGTGGATGTGATTCCATTGTCTATTTACTATCCCGTTTAATTGATGTTGTATGGAGAGTTCGATTTGCTTCCTCGTGTGTTGCTCTTTAATTCGTTTATTTGGGTCAGCGACAAGTCCTGGGATGTCACATTCTTAACGATCGTGGTGGGATGACGCGTGCCCATGGAGATCGGGGCGTGACAGAACCAATTGGCACTAGTGCTGGTCGTGTCACCCCGGCGGGACACAGCGCCAAAACGGCGCCGTTTCTAGAGTTTTTTTTATTGTGGCATTATTTCGAACAATTGGTGGGCAAGAATCATGGGTTAATATTCTCAAGGCCGCCCATTTGAGCCGAGCTTCGACGAGCTTCTGACAATCTTTTTACCATTTTGATTGGTTCAGTGTGTAATCTGTGTTATCCTCTACTAGCCTTAGTTCACTGATTCACTGTCGGACCGCCACCGGCCGGCGAAAAATGACCTCAAAGGGCTTAACCTAAAACTGAATCAAATCAAGCTTTTCTGGCTTTCATGTCAACATACAATCCGCCCTAGCCGTCTACAGCGATCAAAACAACTAACAAAGTATCAAACAAAGTCAGGGATTACTAACTTGTGTGGTTACCACAAATGGCACTCCGGCAAGGTAAAGGGAGCTTCGACGAAGGTTCTCTTAGACAGGTCGACTTGGTTTATGCAGGTTTAACCATCCAAAATGCAATCAAACAATAAAAAAATGTGATCAGGAGCTCATCTTAGACATTAAAAGGCCTAGAATTGCAGGATTTAACACAGGAGAGCTCAAACATCAAATCTGGAATTTTGTGAAAACCGTGATTAAGAACCAACTTTACCTGCTTCAATGAGGCTCAAATCCGAATTTTCGAATCAATCGGTGACCGTGGAGCTGTTTCCTGATTGCTGTTCTTCAAGATGGAGATCGCCAACTTGCCGGGAAAGTTCAGGACACGTCGGCCGAAACCTGTTTTTAGGCCACGATGATCAGCACTGTAACAGGTCCTCTGGTGAGGAAACCCACCGTCGGGACCGATTTGCCGGCGCTTTTCTGGTTAGAAGAGTGCTAATCACTCAATCCTAGAGGTCTCGACTCACCCTCAAACACGATCTGTCTCTCTCTCGCTTTGGTTCTCTCTCTCTCTCTCTCTCTCTCTCTCTCTCTCTCTCTCTCTCTCTCTCTCTCTCTCTCACTCAGTAATTTCGTCGAATAGCTGGTCCCCTCGGATAATGATCTTCTTACTCTTTTCTAGCTTGATTTCTTGCCCAAATCTTGTTACCACCGACCTTCAAGTTCATTGTAATGAATCTCGGATGCCGGCAAGAGATTCTTTAGCTGTTACCTTTTGTTTATCATGTGCTTAATCAGCCTAAGTAAGGCGGTGAAGAGGTGGATCTGAGATTTTTTTTCCAGATTTTTTAGGTAATGGGCGAGTTGGGTGAAGAAGATGGCTAACCCGGGTCAGGTCGAGGTCGGTCATACGGACCCAGCAAACCCGGGTTAAGATAAATTTGCAAATTCGACCCTATTTTGTCACCATTTTTCAATTTTAATCCCAAAATTGAATTCCTTGGCACATTTTGCATCCAAATATGGGATTTGTACTAATTTTCATCACAATTAAACCCAAAATTCCCAAATTTTGAACTTAGGTTAATAGGGCTTATGTTCAATTTGATATGCAGATGATCTGATTGAGCAAAATTGATGCCAAAATTAGATTACCCATGACTGATTAACCCTATGAATGGTG
The DNA here is from genome assembly GCF_021117445.2 of Syzygium oleosum. Classification (NCBI taxonomy): domain Eukaryota; kingdom Viridiplantae; phylum Streptophyta; class Magnoliopsida; order Myrtales; family Myrtaceae; genus Syzygium; species Syzygium oleosum. Next base: position 172,991 of record NW_026607542.1, on the reverse strand, counting down.
CTACCTTGGTTCGACAATTTCGAATTGACCAAGATCCCCAATTTGGGCTTAAAATCCCTAATTTTCAATTGATTTTTGGGGTTTTTCAATTATTTTGTTAAATTGTAAAATTGGACTAACCAATATGCAATTCAAGGTCCCTGAATCATTTTTTGGAAGACACTATGGACTAAAAATGACTAGAAATGACTCAATTGAATTTTTGGTTCAATTTTGGGTGTGAATTTGCCCAATTTTGGGAAAAACATATCCCCAATTGAAATTTTCCAAAATTAATGCTGTAATGATGAAATTGGATTTAAAAGAAGACAAATGACTATTTTATGGAAGTTTTGAACTCTATTTGGTATTTTTCTTGATTTTTCACTCATTTTGGCCAAAAGAAAATAAGGAAAAATTCTAAAAAATTCTAAAAAATTTATTTTTGGTTTAGAAATAGGTTCCTAAGCATGGCCAAGGTTCCTAATCTTAATTTTGTAATTTTTTAGTAAATTTTAAAAATGGGCCAAAAATCATATGTTAACAGTTGCCCTTATTTGAGATTAACTTTGTCAGAGGTTGATCTCAAAGACAAAATGACACCTAAGTTTCAATTGACTCTATTGACAAAACAAATGAAGATTTCACAACAATTGATTAAGGATCTTACTTTAAATTCCCGACCCAATCCAATTTTTCACCTTTGGTGTATTTGAGAAGTTTTTAGTGACTGAAGGAAAAAGAAACTTATCTGTTTGTGAGAGCTCCTTCATTAATTATCTCAAAATATGAATTGATGATGGTAATGATTGTGATGAATTGAATTTTGATCTTGTCGTTTTAAGGATGACCTACTAACCTTTGTGGTTTGAGGATAAACCCATGAACCTTGTGGTTTAAGGATAAACCCATGAACCCTTGTAGTTTAAGGATAACCTACCTACCTTTATGGTTTAAGGATAAACCCACGAACCTTTGTGGTTTAAGGATAACCTACCATCCTTTGTGGTTTAAGGATAAACCCATGAACCTTTGTGGTTTAAGGAAAACCTACCAACCTTTGTGGTTTAAGGATAAACCCACGAACCATATGAAGTAGTCTTCTGAGGCTACGGACTGAGATCACTTGTGGGACTCCCGAGGCTTCTAATCCGTGATCACTTGTAGAAGGACTATAAAAGGGCCACTACACTTGATGGACCATCTTAAAAAAGTCATCCAAGGCTGCGGTCACTTGTGGTTCAAGACTATTAAAATCACCATATTCAAAGCTACAAGACACGATCACTTGTAGAGGGTAATAACTACGAGGCTATGACTTGCAATCTGCTTTGGAATACCTATTTGAAAGTGTGGTTTAAGGATAATCCCATAAAACCTTTATAAAGCCGGGGCTTAAGGAAAGACCCAAAACCGTTTTGAAAATTAGGGTTTAAGGAATGACCCTAAAACCTTTTTGAAAATCAAGGTTTAAGGAATGACCCTAAAACCGTTTTGAAAAATCAGGGTTTAAGGAAAGATTCTAAAATCGTTTTGAAAAATTAGGGTTTAAGGAAAGACCCTAAAATAGTTTTGAAAAGTCAAGATTTAAGGAAAAACCCTAAAGCCGTTTTGAAAATTAAGTAATTTTGATATTCAAACATGCATTCTTTGGGTTAATGCATTTTGACAATCAAATTTCCTTTTAAAGGAAGCATTTAATCGAATTGCTTGAAATCTTTCAAGAAATGCTTGAATGATTAATTGGAAGACCTTTATTAGAAAGGATTTATCTCAATCTATGAATTTGGTCTCTCTCTTCATCCGTCTATACGGGACTTACTCTATTTTTCTCAATTTATCTCTCATAACCATTCCTTAGGTATTTGGAGATATTCGCAATGTATACAATCCGATTGATCCGATAAGGTCTTTTTGAAGGATTGTAATGTAGGCTTGGTTAATGGCTATTCATGGATAGGCATTTTGAGGCCAAGAAGGAATTTCAACATCTTTTGACTCTCTTCGGGTCTACAAGTTAAGAACTTCGAGGATAAGATAAGACAAGATTGCACACACTTCTTTAAGTGATGGCTTCTGTTATGAAATCATGCTTTCACTCTCAACATCCCAATCTGAAGAGTCTTTGGGGTGAGGTTGTAATGTTGGTATTGGGTAGGCTCAAAAGGCTCATTTATTTTTGAATTTAGGGTTTTTATTGAAATTGGTGATCTTCTTAGCATCACCACCCTTTTCTTTTGTCCACTAGGGATCTTTTCTTTTCATGACCACAAGAGTCCTCTAGATGCTCATCATGGTCTTTTTCTTTTCAACTTCTAGCTTATTGTGATTTTTGATCTTTCACAACTTTTGCTCTGTTTTGTCATGACCTTTGTCATCATCATCATTTTTTTCAATGTTTCTCTTCTTTTTTCTTTCTTTTGTTTTGTTCACTTTTTCTAGGTATTAGCCTTGCTTTTACCAGACACACTGTTTTTTCATGCTCTTGACTCTTTTTGCATTTGCATTTTTAATTCTTTTGGCTTCTGACCTTTTGAGCTCTAAGGACTCTTTGTCATGCCTTTGGTTTTTAATCAGTTTGAGGTGGATCACGTGCTTTGCCCTAGTGTGAGGAGATGATCACTAATTTGGTTTTGGAAATGAATATTCAAGCTCAATTGGGCTTTGCAAAGGACAATGTGTTTGGGATATGGAAATGAAATGCTCCTTTCCTTTCGGGACGTTGTGAGTTTCCACATGATTTCATCTGAAATTATCACAGAAAGATTGATACAAGTGTATGCAATAAAATCTTTTTTGATCCTTTTCTCCATATATGTCAATCACGAATCTCCTAATTTGCCCCAATGTGGGGGTGCTTCTTAATAGGATTGTTTTGAAGGATTTCTCCATTGTAAAGGCTCAATTTGGCTTGCAAAGGATAATCATGTATTTGGGACAATGAGATCATTGCCTTTCATCATTTCAATTCATGTAATCATTACGAATACCCTATATCTCCTTTGGATGAGGTTTTTTTTTTTCACTTTTGACACTCATTCTTTCATTCCCCTCTGGTGTATAAAGGATATGTTTGGATATGGTTTATCTTTCCTCATTTGAAGGTCTTTTCATTTAATTTCATCCAAATATTTTCTCTGAATACCTTCGTGACTTTTGTTAAATCATCATTTTTAAGGAATTTTGATGCACAGTGCATGCTCAAAGAATGTATGTTTCAAAACTTTTTCACTGAAATTCTTTGAGATGATTTTTGAAAGGATTCAATTTGAATTCATGATATTCCACTTGAGGAGATAAACCCAATCTTTTTGGAAAAACAAAATTTTGGAAACCCAAATTCATGAGTTAAGAGTACTTACTTGATCTTCTTGCTAGGATCCTTGCAAAAGTTAAAACCCCACGTCAAAATAAGTTCTTGTATTGCCGATTTCAAATTGGAACGACACAACCAACTGCTTGATTGTTCTGGTTTGGGTTTTTATGGGAAATCATCTTCTCAATCTTTTCCAATGATTTGCTCCGCTGGGGATTGAATTTTTTCCAATTTTCCTTCCTTTGAACTCCCTGGGGATGATAAAAAGGAAGATCAATATTAAAGAGTACTATTATGAAGAGTAAATTGGAACAATACATTCCTTCACCTTTTACCCATTCTTTTGAGGAATTTGAGATCTTTTGCTATCTTAAATTCCTGTGGGTCGTATTCTACAAAATGAACAAACATATTTATGAAATGCATGATATGCATGCTATGTACATGTTCTACAGTGGCCCAAATCATCTTCTGAAATGGTCAATCAAGTTTGTCATTTCATTTCATGGGTAGAATATCTTGACAACATTTGCATTTACAAGATAAGCCAACTCTGTTCCATCCATATCTACAAGAATTAATACTCCTCCAGGTAGAACTTTCTTGACAATATATGGACCCTCATAGTTTGGAGTGAATTTTCCACGTGGATCGAAATTATTGGGGATGATCTTCTTCATTACCAGATCTTCTATTTCAAAATGCCTTGGTTTAACCTTCCGATTAATAGATTTAGCAACTCTCTTTTGATAGGCTTGTCCATGACATATAGCCCTCAATCTTTTCTAGTCGATCATGTTAAGTTGTTCACGTCTCTGTTGAATCCATTCAGCTTCTGAAAGTCTCAATTGAGATAATATCCTTAATGAAGAAATTTCCACTTCAACAGGTAACACCACCTCTATTTCATAAACCAAGAAAAAATGGAGTTACCTCAGTTGATTTTCGAATCGAAGTTCGATATGCCACTAAAGCATATGGCAACCTTTCATGCCAATCACGATAGTTCTTAACTGTCTTAGACGATATCTTCTTATTGTTTTTATTTGCCGCTTCCACTGCTCCATACATTTGTGGACGATAAGGAGAGGAGTTCAAATGTCGAATGTGGAAATGTTCAAGCAAATCATCAACAATCTTGTTATTTAGATTTGAGCCGTTGTTAGAAATGATTGCTTCTGGAACTCCAAATTTGGCAATGATGTCCCGTTTAATGAATCTTGCGACGTTCGTGGCGGTAACATTAGCATACGAGCTTGCTTCAATCTACTTGGTAAAGTAGTCAATTGCAACCAAGATAAAGCGATGTCCATTCGAGGCCTTGGGGTTAATCGGACCAATCATATCGATACCCCATATCGAAAATGGCCATGGCTCAGACATTTGAAGTAATTCATTCGGCGGTGCATTGATTCTATCTCCATAAACTTGGCATTGGTGACAATATCTGACATGTTAGATACAATCTGTCTCCATTGTCATCCAATAGTATCCCAATCTCATGATCTTCCGGGCTAGAAAATGTCCATTCATGTGTGGACCACATTCGCCTCCATGAATTTCTTTCATGATCTGTTCAGCTTCCTTAGCATCAACACACCTTAGAAAGACTGAATCAAATGATCTTTTATAAAGAGTTTGGCCACTAAGAAATAACTTTGTGGCTATTTTCTTGATAAACTTTTTATCAGCTAGTTGGCTTCCTTCAGGAAATTCTCTTGTTTGGAGATATCTCTTGATATCATGGAACCATGGTTCGTTATCAAACTTTGCTTGAACTACCATGCAATGTGCTGGTTGTTCTAAAATTTTGATTCTAAATGTTTTATGTCTAAACCATTTTCTGCTTGTAGTAAGGATGACAAAGTTGCAAGAGTATCTGCGAAGTGGTTCTAAGCTCTTGGAAGATAATCAAACGTTATTTATTCAAATTCCTCTATTATTTCTTCCTAGTATCTGTGATAGGGTATCAACTTGGTATCTCGAGTTTGCCACTCACCAATTATTTATAATATGATAAGCATAGAATCTCCGTATACTTGCAATCTCTTCACCTTCATCGAGAGAGCTAACTTCTGGCCAAGAATACAAGCTTCATACTCAGCAATGTTATTAGTACAAGGAAATGCTAATTTTGCAGATACTGGATAATGTTGACCTTCTGGGGAAATCAGTACTACCCCGTTTCCTGATTCAGATAAATTAATTGCACCATCAAAATACGTGGTCCATTTATCATTGACCAATGCCAATATGTGATTGTCAAATTCATCTACTTCAGAATTGGTATTGCTTTGAGAATTCTCTGCTAGCATATCCGCTATTGCTCGTCCTTTGACGGATTTCTGTGATGAACTTTTGATATCAAATTCTGATAATAAGACTTGCCACTTTGCTAGTTTTCCAACCAAGGAAGATTTCTTAAGTAAGTACTTGATCAGATCATTTTCAGTTACTAGCAAGATTTGATGATGAAGGGTATACTGTGATATTCTGAATTTCGACCTATTTTTGGGATAAATGAAATGTGTATATTCTTCAATGCATTTGTAGTTAAATCTCGCCCGAAACTGATCATTCTCGGGATACTAACCTTTAGGGAATGGCTACCTAGGGAAATGTACATGGACCTAAGAACTCGACCATGAGTCGACCTTCGGTGACGATTGAGATCGTCATGACTTGAGTAACTGCAGGTCGATACGCATAAATCCTAAAAAGCAGCCAGTTAGTTAGAGATACACTAAAGTCGCATTTGAGTAAAATTGGCCGTCATTTGAATCCGAACTTGGATGTCGAATTTCTCAAAGTGTCACGACTAATTTATTTTGACGATGCCACATAAGCGTGGCCAACCTTAAGGTTTATTGGATTTGTCGAAAATTTAGAATTTAGACCGAGAGTGGAAAATTACCATTTTGCCCTCGGGATTATTTGAATTCATTTGAAAGGTTGAAGGGCAATTTGGACTTTTGAACTTTCCCTCCTTTGGCCGAAATTTATGGATAAGTATGCCTCTCCCCATCTTGCTTATTTATTTTGGTTACCATTTGTAATTTTGGGGAAATTCATGTGAGAAAAATTAGGAACCCTTGGATCTTCGCTTAGGGAAAAGGGTAGATTTTGAGCCCTTGGATGTGTGAGTGGTGGGTGATGGGGTTTTTAGTGGGGGTTAGTAGAAAAATCTGATCAAGTCTTCTCTCTCTCTCTCTCTCTCTCTCTCTCTCTCTCTCTCTCTCTCTCTCTCTCCCTCATTTTCCCCCTTCCCCTTTAGCTCGACCGAATCCTCTCCCCTCTCCGTCTCCCTCGTTGCTCAGCCACCACCAGCAACCACCGCCGGAGCCGCCGTCCAACTGCTGCCACCCCTCGCTTTGTTCGGTTTTACTTAGGCTCTCTAGTAAGTGGCATTCTAAACCTTGTTTAAGCTAAAGGGTTACCAATGGGCTTATTAGGGGTTGATTAGTGGCTATGGTTAGTTGGTTTAAGAGCTAGACAAGTAGATTTACTTGTCGGTTGTGTTCCCGGATTTTGTTACTGCTGTGCCGCCAAGTTTTACTATTTTTTCCGAGACCTGTGTGGGCCGAATCTGTGGTAATTTCCTCATGAAAGTTGTTCAAAACATCTTGAAATATAACATATTTTAATTTGGAAATTTTTGGAAGTCATTTGAAGCCATTCGGAAGTCCATCTTTGGACCAAAATTAGTCTGCCAGAAACACTGTTTCTCCGACCTTCGGGTCTGTTCGAATTTTTAAAAAATTTTCCAGATCCATTTTCAAAATACTTTCTTCATAAAAATTGTTGAGGACATTTGTGGCTATAACATATAAAAATTTCAAAGCTTTCTAAGGGGATTTGGTTACTGCTTGAAATGCATTTTGAAAGCCGGATGGCTAGTCTGAACGAAATATTTAATGTCCGAATTTGGGTGACAAAAAGAGGTAGTTCTAGACAGAACTGGGTTTTGTGTTCTCATGAAAAATGTTCATCAGGATGTTGTCTAGGACATATCCGAAATTCATAATTTTTGGAGTTGAATTACTATTTATTTTAAAAGGAATTCCAGAACTGTTCATTGGCCCAGATTTGGCCCAATTCTGTGTATTCAATTTTCTCTTCCTTTTGTGACTGAGTTGTGGTGCTTGGTGGCTGAGTTGAATGTTGAGATGTGTAGATTTATGCCATTGAGTGTATAGCTTGAATTGTGGATTGAAAGGTGTTTGAAGGATTGGGCGATATGGTTGAGCTACATTGCTGCCCTTATGAATGGATTGGTTGGGCTGAGTTGTTGATTTGGAATTGAGCATGTTTGTGTGTGATTAGGGCATGTGGATGTTGTGTGAAGGGAATGAGATATGTATCACGTATGATCGATAGGCCCTGAGGCGTGTTGACGCGGGGAAAGGCATGAAATTGAATAAGGGTGTACGTTTGATCCTATAATCCTTGAGGCGTGTTTACGCGAGGAATTGGATTTGTCTCGAGGCATGTTACGCGAGACAATACCCGGATAAACTGGAGTGCCGTAGACTTGATACGTATTACGCAAGTCGTACGATGAGGTGGGCCTGAGGCGTGTTACACGGGTCGGTATTGATCGGGATGGACACATGTATGTGTCAGAAGTTGAAAGATGTGAGCATGTGTAGAGGTTGAGATTGGAATATGTTGGAATGTTATTATGGATGCATGTGTAGGAAATTGATTGTATCTTGGAGTGCATGTGCATTGAGAAGTTGGTTATGTTATTGCGATCCAACTAACGTGCAGGGTTATATATATGCATCGAGGTAAGGCTAGAGAGTGCCTTTGAATGTTATTGCATGTTGATTGAATGTGTTGGGTGTTATTCTATTTGTCAGGAGGTACGTGTTAGCCTAGGCAGGGTTTAGGGTGTTACTTATTGAGACTCATTCTCATGGTTATTATATAACCATTTCAGACCCTTGACCCCGACCATGAGCAATCTGCCAGATCGTTTTGGGATCCCGAGGCATACTGAGTACTCGGTGATGGAATACCCCGTAAGAGACTGGGAGGCCTATATTAAGCATACTACTGTGGTGTGGGTAGATATGGGTAGACAGACGTTGCGGCCTAATATGTATCGGGCTTACTGTTATCGGGATTTGTACGGCGTCTATGTGTTGTGCCGCGCTTTTTTGGGACTTTCTAGATTTGTGCGCTAAGGAGGTATTTCCGTGCAAGGGTCTCTCCCAGACCATACCTTACGTGACAGCGGATGATAATTTCCTATTTAGTCTAAGTTCTTGATTTTGGAGTCGCCACTACTCATTATTGGTAGGTTGACTAAAAACCTAATCAGGGTATAGGAGAAATACCACGATTCTACGAATCAGAGATTCTGAGTACAGGGACTTGGTTATGCTAATGATCCCAAATTGAGATCTCTAACGCCCTTTCGGTACTTGAGAATGATACGATGTCTGTCACGCCCCGAACCCCATCGAGCTCGCGACATCCCTCCTTGGTCAAATAAATGCGACGTCCCAGGAAAAACATTGCCGACCCAAACGATCAGAAGCATATGCGGAAACGAATATAAAAACACCTGCACTCAAAAGATGATGACGGGGTAGAGCATCAAGACATTCAACGAACTAACAACATCAACTTTTATACATTGCCATCGACCGAGCATACAAACATCATTACATTCAAGCTTAGCAAACGAGCATCCAAAAACCACCGACATAACAAAAAGGATCGGGTGGTTGGGTTAACTTAGCTTCACTATAGGTCGACCTATCTTCCAAAAAGTGACTGGTCAAACCTAATCTATACAACCCCTAAAATACCCTGGTTAAACCTATGGGTCACCCTCCTCTCATTCTGCTCCTGAGTCCTCTGGCTCGTGCCCCGTAAGATCACGTGGATCGCGATACGGAGGGATCGCCTGCAATGGTTGCACGGCCTGCGGCTCCACTGAGGCCACCATGGGCGGCTCTTCATCCGGCTCCTCGGGGTCAACGATCTCGCCATCGGGAGGAATGATCGCCGAAGGTCCCACTCACCAAAGCCGTGAAAGGGGATGTCAAAGCTCCTCAGCGGACCAGTCTCCTCTAAGTCATCTCTATAAGTCCACGCCACGTACGAATAAGGCTTCAGGTACAATCCGCCCTCGTCAACCCAAACAACACTCGAGTACTTGACAAAAGCTCGGTCGTCTCCCAAAGAGTACTCCACCTCCTGATTATCTACATGCCTAGGGATCCCAAAACGAGGAGGTGGGTCTCATGGGTTCACGGCTGGGGGTCTGAAATGGTGGTTATACAACCATGAGACGAATCTCAATAAGTGCACAACCCCAAACCCCACATAGGCTCTCACGTACCGCCAGATGAAACACGCATAACACAACAACCAATCGTACTAACAATCACATGCGATCCTACCTGGGATCCATCATGCACATCCCTGCATGTCAGATAATAATACAGCCAATCCATTCATATCCATACTCATCCAGTACCATATCACGCGAGGCAAACCACACTCGCACACTAACTCACGCCATGCATCAACTTTCACAATTCTCGCACGTCAAGCCAAGTCCGACTCATTCCCAACTTTCCATCACTACCGCGCCCGCGTAAAATGCATCAGGCTAGCGGTCTTCTGACCTCGTCAGGCATCGTCACCCCGTCGGGCTGGGCATCGTCACCTCGTCAGGGATGGCATCGTCCCGCGTAACACGCCTCAGGACGGAACCTACCCCGCGTAAACGAACACGCCTCAGGATACCACTTTTCCAACTAATCCAATCCTCTCATACCATCGTACCACACGTGCCACATGGCCACACATACAAACGGCCATACAATCTCATGCCACAAGTACATTTCACAAACACATATCACCATCTCACAATCACGCCACACGGCCACACCTACTTGGCACGCGGTTTCATTACACGGTCACACTATCACGCCTTCACAACCACACACATTTAGCCCAATACTCATTCTAAGATCAGCCAACAACCACAAATCACAATCACACATACAAGCCCATTCAAGGCATAAAACTGCCAATCAAACATACAATTCAGCCAATGTCGTTCCGCCTCACTACAGCCCTATCCGAGCCTCCTAATCTCGCATTTCCATTACACAAATCAGTCCACAACAGCCATATTATCCAGTCCCCTTCACATGCCTCAAACAGCCCCTAAATTACCCTAAACCGAGTCCTAAACATGTCCTACAATACTCGAGGTCCTAGGGAAGGTTTGGGGGAGTCACTTACCTTAAAAAGGGGTGACAATAAGCTAGGCAGATGGCCGGATCAGTCGGACCACCACCAGCAGCCAAGCAGCAGCGCCGGCGGCCAGGCGGGCGAAAGGCTGAGACGCCGTGGACGGGCGGCTGGCAGGCGGCGATCGGGCGGCTGGGGGCAGCGATGGGGACGTACGGGTCAGGGGAGGACAGTCGGGGATGGCTCAGTAGTGGCTGGGTTGAACAGGAGAGGGCGAGACAGAGAGAGAGACAGGGCGGACGGTGGGGCGCGGCCAAGGAAGAAGAAACGGTGGCGGCGGGCCAGGCCGGGCCGGCGCGGCGGGCAGGCTGGGCGGCGGACGGGCTGGGCCGGCGGCGACCAGGTGGCTGGGCAGCTGGTGGCCGGCCAAGCTTGGCTCACGCACGGGAAAGGAGGGAGAGAGAGAGCTTCCGGTCGGTGGGGGTGAGGAGAAAGAGAGAGTGAATTATGGGAGAGAGAAAGAGAGAGAAATAAATATATATAGTGCCCCCAATAATTGGTCTCAAAAACCCCATCAGAAATTACCATTTTACCCCTCTAACCACCCCACCAATCCAAGGGCCACGGTTCGATCTTATCCAAATCCAACGGTCCACATTCAATCTTATCCAATCATTCAAGGGCAAAAGCGTAATTGCTCATGGGAGGGGAGGGGCATTCTTGTCCTTCTATTTTCAGCCATACAGGATAAATTTCAGTCCCCCGATTCAATCCAGTCCTCAAAATTCGTTCGCGGTGCAAAAGGGCAAAACGGTCATTTTTCCGGTCCCGAACCAAAATCCATTTTTTTACAAAAACGGGTGGCCCCAAGGTTGACCACGCCAAAAATGTCATCGGCCGCTAAAAATTGTCACTTTCGAAATTCTCGATTCCCAGGCCCGAATTCCACGAAATGATTAAAATCAAACAATCACAACTTTAGCTTATCTCTTACTAACGGGTGGCTCATTGGGATTACGCGCTCTCGACCCGTGACCGACACTAAGTCAAGTCACGTTTAAGTTTGCTCGAACCAAGGCGACCTCGATTATCATGTAATTGCGAGGGTCTGTCGCTAGTTCCAATTGGACACGATCGGTCGACTGGATCAGTCTCTGTTGGCCCAAAACATTTCCTCGTCAATCCTTATGGTCGAAGGTCCAACCAAGGTCGAGTTCTTTGGTGAGATACCTCAACCATTTTAGTATAGTGATAATAAGGCGGTCCCTTGGTCTTACATTCTCGATGTCGATTTGGTTACGAGGTCTCGGCGTACCTATGCCCAAGCTAATGTTCATCCTACAAAACCTATCACCAATGAAGAAGCTAAGGAGTTTTTGGCCGTGATCAAGGCTAGCGAATACAACGTAGTTGAACAATTGCGCAAGATGCCTGCGTAAATCTCTCTGCTTGAACTACTCCAGACATCTATCAAGCATCAAAAGCCCTAATGAAGGTGTTAAGTGAAGTCCACGTGCCTGAGACGATCGATCATGACAAATTAGAGGAATTTGTGGGTTCTATACTTCTCAAGGACCTCATACCCTTTTCGGATGAAGAGTTCCCTTTGGAAGGGAGGGGGCATACCAAGGCACTTTACGTTTCTGTCAAATACAAGGCCTCGCATGTAGCCCGGGTACTCATTGACAACGGATCAGCCTTGAACATATGTCCTCTGGCGACTTTACATCGCCTCAAGATAGATTCTTCTAGGATAAATTCTGCCAAGACCTCCGTGCGAGCCTTTGACGGAACGAAGAAAGAAGTGATGGGAGAAATCCACTTTGACATATAGATAGGACTAACAATGTTCAACATTCTATTTCAAGTTATGGACATTCCCACTGCATTCAATTTTCTGTTGGGTTGTCCATGGATTCACATTGCCGGAGCTGTGCCAACCAGTCTACATTAGAAAGTGAAGTTCGTTGTGGAGAGAAAGTTAGTCACGGTCTACGGTGAAGAAGAGCACCCAATTTACCACGCAATGGCTATCCCTTCTGTTGAGCCGGATTGCAAAATAGAATCGAGCTATTAGTCGCTCGAGCTCGTATCGACCATACATGCGTCTCGGGGTTCAGTCTCGCCTGTTCCTGAGATGTCAAATGCTGCAGTCATGGTTGGAAGAGTGATGGTGTCCCATGATTTTAATCCGAGTGAAGGACTTGGAAGGAATGGTCAAGGTATCTGCCGACCGGTGGAGGTCTCTCGAAGGCCCCACACTACTGGATTGGGGTATCAGGGTCCGAGCGAGCTAAATAATGGGGGACGAGGACGTGAGCGTGGAAGTGGACAGCGTGACAGAGGACATGGACGTGGTTGAGGAGACGGGCAAAATAGACAAGGATTAGAGGAATAGCCGAATAGTGAAGAACATAGGCATGAAAGTACATAAAACAACGGAGAGCTTGGGCGTGGTAGGTTGCCTCCACACATCCGTACCACATTCCCAGGCCCTACAAGAATGATGCATGAAGAGAAGGAGGTGATCGATACATTGGGGCAATCGAGAGGTAAGTTCGACTACTATGTGAAATACTCGGCACCCTCGAACTTCTACATTCATCCGTGTGATATTGTCCTCGATGGATGGGGAGGTATGGATGATCTAACACCTCCAGTGTCAGAAAATCCTGATGATGCGATGGAGGGAATCACTGCCCTGTTCGATGACATACTTATTGGAGCTATCAAGGAAGGACCGTTAAAGGGAATGGGCATTGGCCCGCAAGAGTAACACCTTTACTTTTTTCGTATACTCCCTTGTGTGGGAATTTTTACTGCTTTTTAGGACTTGCCTCGTATCGGGAGCTACTTTTTAGGACTTTTCGTTTCTAGAACTTGATTGTCGTAATTTTCATTCCAATAAATATAATTCATTTGGTGATAATCAATGAAATTACAAGTTATTTTCATTTTTGAGGGCATGTTGAGGTACATCAAACTAGCCTGGTGATGATATCCAACTGATAAAATAAAAAATAACCTAAGGAGAATTTTGAGGCCTAGGCTTCTTCATGCTCCCTCATGTTAAAACCTTTTTCAGAAAAAATCACACAAAAAAAAACTTCAAAAAAATTTTCAAAAAGAAAAAGAAGAAAAATTTAGAAAAACATGCAATGTTTAGCCCCGTTTGTCCTTCTGAATCCCCTACTTTATGTTTCAAGGGCGATTGTGTGACATGCGAGGGTATGGGAACGGTCCAATCTGATGAATTATGCGCCGCCGAGCCTGATCCCAATGACACTGAAGAACTCGACGACTCCTTGGACCTTCAGCGCAATCTACAGCATCATGAAAGACCCAAAGTCCTAACGGCAGATCAAACTGTCACCATTAACTTGAGTGATTCCGGAGAGCCTAAAGAGATGAAGATAGGGGCAACCCTTCCCGAAAGTGAAGCGAAGCGTCTAGTCTAACTGCTAAAGGATTACCATGATGTCTTTGCTTGGTCGTACGTTGATATGCCAGGTTTAGACCCTTCTATTATGGAACACAATCTACATACTAATCCAGATGTGCTGCCCAAGAAACAAAAGGTTGTGGAGAACCAAGCCTGAACTTTCGAAGAAGATAGATGAGGAGCTTATGAAGCTCTTGAAAGTAGGGTTTATTGAAGTCACCCGATACCCTAGTTGGATGGCCAACATCGTACTAGTCATGATGAAGGATGGCCGAGTTCGGGTTTGCATTGTCTACCGCGACCTAAACAAGGCCAGCCCTAAAGATGATTTTCCATTGCCACACATAGACGTTTTGGTGGATAGTACTGCTGGGTTCGAACTATTTTCCTTTATGGATGGTTTCTCGGGTTATAATCAGATAAAAATGAAAGACAGTGATAAGGAGAAAACCGCATTCATTACCCCTTGGGGGACATTCCACTACAAGGTCATGCCTTTCGGCCTTAAAAATGCTGGGGCAACATATCAACGGGCAATGGTGATGCTTTTTCATGACATGATGCATAACGAGATCGAGGTCTATGTCGATGACATGATCGCCAAGTCTCGACCCGGGAAGAGTCACGTCGATACCCTAAAAAAACTGTTCGAGAGACTCCGTGAGTTTAAGCTCTGTCTCAACCCAGCAAAGTGCATATTCGGAGCAACCTCGGGTAAATTACTTGGGTTCATAGTAAGCAGTAAGGGCATTGAAGTTGACCCCTCCGAAGTGAAGGCTATATGTGAGTTATAACCCCCATCGACTGTGAAAGAAGTGCGAAGCCTCTTGGGTAGATTGAACTACATAGCCTGCTTTATTTCTCAACTCTCCGAAACTGCTAAGCCATTCTTCAAACTTCTAAAGAAGAATACTCAAGTGAAATGGGACGATGATTGTCGGAAAGCATTTAACGAACCAAAGCGATAGCTGATAAAACCACCAATGCTAGTCCTACCAATACCGGGGCAGCCTTTGATCATTTACCTCACGATTCATAGGGAGTCTTTGGGTGCGATGCTAGCCCAAAAAAGGCCTGAAGATGGAAAGAGCGAGCCAATTATTACCTAAGTAAGAAGTTCACCATCTCGGAGTTGAACTATCCTGAAGTCGAGAAAACTTGCGCTGCATTGGTGTGGGTGCTCCATAGGTTGCGACAGTATACATTGCATTACCAGACGTTTCTTGTGACTGAGAACGATCACATCAAGTATTTACTTGATCAACCAGCTTTGGTAGGGAAGTTAGCCAAGTGGCAGATTTTAATTTCAGAGTTTGATGTTTAGATGATACCACAGAAGTCAGTTAAAGGCCAAGTAATTGCTAATGTGTTAGCCGAAAATCCTGAAATCCCTGATGATGATAGATATTCTCTAGAAGATCGCATTTTAGTGATAAAGGAAGATGCATGGACCATGTTTTTCGATGGAGCTATAAACTTGGATAGTTCCGGCACTGGGGCAGTTTTAATATCCCCGGATGGACAATATTATCCAGTAGCGGCAAAGTTGGTGTTCCCCTGTACCAACAATATAGCCAAGTACGAAACTTGCATCCTCGGACTCCAAACGGCGGTTGAAATAGGGATAACTAAATTGAAGGTATATGGTGATTCTGCTTTAATCATCCTCCAAACGGTAGGAGAATGGAAAACGAGAGACACTAAGCTTGTGCCATATAACGAATACCTTGAAGAAATCATGAAGGAATTCGAGGACATCTCCTTTGAGTACTTATCAAGGTCCCGTAATCAGTTCGCTGATGCGCTAGCTACGTTATCATCCATGCTACAAGTGACTAGTGGATTAGAGGTAGAACCCTTAAAGATCGAAGTCCTGATAAAACCGGCCTACTGTATGGTTGTAACTGAAGAACCTGACAGAAAGCTGTGGTATTATGATATCATGAATTATATCCAGAGACAAGAATTTCCTGAAGGAAGCAGCTCGGCTAATAGGAAGTACATAATGAGAATGGCTTCAAAATTCTTTATCAGTGGTGAAAAGCTATACAAAAGATCCTACGATTCAATCCTGCTGAGGTGTGTAGACGTAGTTGAAGCTACCAGAATCATGTAAGAAGTACACGAGGGGGTATGTGGTCCACACATGAATGGCCACATGTTAGCCAAGAAGCTCATGAGGTTGGGCTATTATTGGCTCAGTCTTGAAAGTGACTGCATCCAACATGTCTGAAGATGTCATCGCTGTCAGGTTCACGGGGATAAAATAAATGTTCCCCCGACGGAATTACATCAGTTGTCCGAGTCATGGCCCTTTTCAATGTGGGGCATCGACGTGATTGCCCAATTAATCCTAAAGCATCAAATGGACACCGATTTATCTTGGTCGCGATTGATTATTTCTCCAAGTGGATTGAGGTGGCATCTTATGCAAACGTCACTGCAAGGAACGTTGTAAGATTCATCAGGCGAGATATAGTCGCTCGTTATGGTGTCCCCGAGGCTATAGTCACTGACAATGGGACAAATTTGAACAACAAATTCATAGATAAGTTGTTCAACGAGTTCAAGATCCGGTACCTAAATTCATCTCCCTATCGTCCACAAATGAATGAAGCAGTTGAAGCCGCTAACAAGAACATCAAGAAGAACTTGGCCAAAATGGCAGAAAACTATCGTGACTGGCATGAAAGGTTGCCATTTGCACTAATAGCATATCGGACTTCAATCCGAACCACTGTCGGGGCAACCCCTTTTTCCTTAGTGTATGGTATGGAAGTATTCCTGCCCGTCGAAATAGAGATCCCTTCCCTGCGAGTCTTGTCCCAAGTGGAGTTGTCTGAGGCGAAATGGATGCGACAAAGGCATGAGCAGTTGAACCTAATTGATGAAAAGTGTTTGAAAGTCATTTGCCATGATCAAACCTATCAGGAAAGGATAGCTAGATCTTTCAACCAAAGGTGTGTCCAAGACATTTCGAGGTAAATGATCTAGTCCTAAGAAAGGTACTGCCAGTCTTTCCTGTTCATGGGGGTAAATTTGCCCCAAACTACATCGGTCCATATGTGGTTAAAAAGGTGCTTCCTGGAGGTGCCCTGATTCTCACAGAGATGGACGGTTGTGAGTTTTCCACTCCTCTTAATTCTAATGCTGTGAAAATGTATTATCCCTAATAGAATCTAACATTTTGCAGCAAAAAATTTCTAGTGTTTGGTTTTATATTCTGAGTTGCGAACATTTTACCGATAATAAATGGTTTCAATTAATTTCAAGTGGAGATGTGTGCATTGCTCTTAAATTCTGCGTGATTATTTTGTCAATCTGTATCATCGATTTCGAAAAAGGGGGAATCTGCTTGAACGATCTAATAACTCATGTGGAGTGAATTAAATGTTTTGGAAGAGGTACATCAGGATAATGAAAGGAAAAATATACCCCATACACAGTCCTATACACTAATCCCGAATGAGTAGAGTGAAAAAAAAAATTCCATGTCCGCAAGGCAAAGAGTTATCTCGCAAAAAGTACGACAACCAAAATGACGAAAGGCATTTCATTCTCTATCTAAAACACTACCAGTTATCCGTTGTTCCGCCACTTTGAGCCTAAACACTCAGAGAAATTCTTTCAAAATTACCCCTGTCAAGAACCACCCTACACTGGGGCAAACGGGAAAGTAAGTTGGCATCATGAGGTGAAAAAGATGGATAGAAATTTTCTTGCTCTCACTTGCATCAATCTTCGAGTGTTGCTTTTTCAGATGAATACCAATGAAGCTCAAGTGCCTTAGGCTTACGATGACGAAGAGCATTTCTTTCTCTACCCTATACACACTTTATCCCTTGCTAAGCCCAATCGAGCCTGCAAATTCATTTCTTTAAACCCGGTTGGTGATCATTCCCCATACTGGGGCAAGGTAAGAGCCATCATTGTCTAAGTAGCATATTCGGAGTGTTGATAGAAGACAGAGATCCTTGAAAGTCCAAATGGCGAGTCATTTAGTCAGAATGTGGTTGGCAAATGTACGCATTGTAAACAGCGTATGTCAAGTGAAGTGAGTCGAAAAAAAAAAGGGGTGGGCATGAAAAAGCAGTGTGCCTGGTAAAAGCAAGGCCGTCACCAATAGAGAAAAATAGGTGTGTCAAAATTATCCCCAGTGGGGTAGTGGGGTAGTCGTAGTCCTACAAGTTTAGAGAAGTTATGTGATGAATTCAAGGCCAATTGAGTATTTACTGAGAAGATAATTCCCGAAGAAGAAGAAGAAAATTGATGACAATGCCGAGATGATCACCAACTCTTTCACCCGAACTATACACATTTTGGGCCTAATCATCCATTCATTTCTCAACCCATGAGTCTAGCCTGTGTTACATCCCTTACAAGTCTCTTCAGATTAGGGCACTTGAACTTGCATGGGAATTCAGATGCTTATAAGCTTAGCTCGAAGAAGTGCGAGCAAGTCCATTTCTATCTCATTTTACAGGGTTCTTGACTTGTAAACCCGGAGATGATTGGGGAGTATTTCCTTTCAATAGCCTCGACTCGAAGAGTCCCCTTTTGTTAAGCCATTGACTAAGCCCATGTTACGGTCCTAACAAAGACCTCTCAGACTGATAAGGTCGTATTGCTCGCGAGAATACTTGGACCCTTGTCGACATGATGATAATGAGATGGAACGATTCTTATAAAATAGCCGCTTTTCGATGAGAGTGAGTGAAAGCCCTTTCAGACCGGAAGTCCCTCATTTGACATTTTCGAGACACCCACTTGTGAGTTCAGATTGTCTTGTCAGGATTCTCTCTAGTGAAATTTAGTAATGCTGATTTGACAAAATCGTCATGCATGAAAACCAGTTGAATTATATGTGTTCTTGATTGCCCATGAATGCATGTTACATGTTGCCTAAAACCGTGTCTAGTAGGAGACACGCCCTCAAGAGTCGGAGATAGCACTAGGTAAGTATATCTGTATCCCTTAGATGCCTGTGATTATCCAGGTATCCTTAACCTGTTCAAGCAATCGTCAGGCCTCATATTCGATCATTTTGTTGCGATCTCTAGATGCCTCTGACGATATCCAGGCATCTATTGATCAAGCCTTTTCACGTACCTCTAATGATATCCAAGTACTTTGTCAAGGAATCTCCGAGCATTCGGGCTAGCCCCTCTGTTCGCCAAATCGTTAGATACCTCTGACGACATCTAGGTATTTATCGATCAAGTCCTTTCAAATATCTCAGATGATAACCATATATTTCGTTAGGTACACCTTTCAAACAATTTGGAAAGTTCCTTCTTGAACACCTCTAACGATATCCAGGTGTTTAGCAATTGACTTTTCCGAATACCTCTGACGATATCCAGGTATTTCGTTAAAAGTAGAAATGTATTCCAATTTGTTGAATTACTTTTCAGGTACCTTAGATGATAACTAGGCACCTTGTTAAGCCCTCTTTCTAGCAATTTGGATAAAGCCCCACATTAGGCACCTTTGACGATATCCAAGTTCCTAATGGATAATTTTATCGAGTACCTCTGACGATATCTAGGTATTTCGATAAAAGGTAAGATAAATTCCGTTTCGCTAGATTATCACTGGACACCTCAGACAATATCCAGGCGTTTAGCGAAAGGTCCATTTCGAGTATTTCAGACGATATCCAAATATTCGAAGTAGTCTTTCATTCTTTGATCTCTAGATACCACAGACGATATCCAGGTGTCTATTGATCACCATCTTCGATTATCTCAGACGATATCCAGGTAATTCGATCTACCCTTTGTGTGTCCTAACTGAGTTGCAGGTCACCGAAATCCATCAGCGTTCATCAACAATACCTTTGGGACAAAGCCCAAACATTTGCCAAACAACCTACAAAATCGGAGTCATGCCTCGAATTATGCTACCACTCCTGTCAGGTAAGTAACTCCGGGTATGTTTTATTCACGTCGGCATGCATCATGACATATTGCATTTCAAAAGGGGAACTAATACTCCCACAAAAAATAAAATTCATTGCATTTGCATAGTCAAATTTTAGGTATCATTTAGTCTTTGAATGCAACCTCTGCAAGCTCACCTTCAAAGAGGGGCAGCTATTGACACTTAAATTTTGACAACCTAGTTAGTCGTTTATTGTATATAAAAATTAGGGATCGACTTCGACCCCTAAACAAAAAATATTAGTTAAATTGCATATAGATTAGAAGCATTTGAATTAGTATTTAGGCCCATATAATTGCATTTGCATTGGACCGGTGGTGGATGGACTTAACATAATTTGATTGAATTGGAGTAAATGAACTCAAGTGAAGGGGTTCTGAACTCAATGGAATTAATTGGATCAAGCCCGTGCGAATTTGGTTCGCCTCCTGGCGGGAAAAATATAAAAAAAATCAAAAATAAAGAAAAAAAAAACCTAGAAAATAGAAAAAAAAAATCAAAAAAATCAGGAAAATATAAAAAATTGTAAAAAAATCAAAAAAGTTTCAGAAAAATAGAAAATTCATAAAAAATTCAAAAATTCAGAAAATTCATAAAAATTCAGAAAATTCAAATAAAAAATGTAAAAATATTAGAAAATCAATAAAAAATTGAAAAATTGGAAAATTCATAAAGATTTTCAGAAAATCATGAAAAATTAATTCTCAGTTAAAAAAAATTTCGAAAAAAAAAATAAAAAATTCAAAAATTCATATAATGGTCCAAAAACATCATGACCAACCATAAAAAGTGAGATTTGAATTTTTGGAAGTGCCCAAGTGGCATTTTTAGAAAATCCCAAATTCAGGGGTTATAACCCCTAAAAAACCCTAAAACCCTAAAAAATGTAAATCATGAAATGAATAAGCTTCTAGAGCTTCATTAGGGTTTGAATGTTTTGATTGATTTTCATTTTAGAGACCACTTAGGATTGATTGACTTGATTGACTTCGATTGTGTATTTAATACTTGTTTGGTCTTTCCTGCGATTAGAACGGATAGGATTAGCGGGTAAGCCTCGAAAATTCGCATGACACGTTAGACATCATATTATTCTTAGGTACCGAAAGGGCGTTAGGGATCTCGATTCGGGATCAATAACGTAATCAAGTCCCCATACTCAGAATCTCTAGTTCGTAGAATAGTGATATTTCTCCCGTACCTCGATTAGGTTTCTAGTCTACCTACCAATAATGACTAGAGGCGACTCCAAAATCACAAACCTAGACTAAATAGGAAATTACCTTTCACTGTCACGTGAGGTATAGTCTGGGAGAGACCTTTACACGGAAATACCTCCTTAGCGTGCAAATCCCGAAAGCCCCCAAAAAAACAAAGAAAGCGCGGCGCGACAGGCTTGGCGACTCCACTGGGGACAATGAACCTTTTCTAAGTGGACTTAGGCCTAGATAGAACGATATGCTTGTGTTTTGTGCTTGCAAGGATCCTAGGTACGTCCCACTAATGATAGTGTTAAATGGTTTTGCAAGCGGGTGTTATAAGGGGTGTTGTCTTTGCTAACCCTTGTTTTGCAGGATGGTGTTGGGATTGAATATGTTTTGAATGAATTTTAGAAGTGTTGTTTGATCATTAATTGCTATGCATGTCTTTAAATTGCTTTAGCACTACGCTCATGGGATCGTTTAAATATAATTCCGATCACCGATGTGGAATAATATTTCATAACTTTAGGCCGATTGCCTATTGGAATGGAATCTCTTGTCCATTAAGGTGATGACCTTGAGCCTTTAGTACATCTTACCCTTTTTAGGCGTCAAAACTTCACTAGTTGCATTCGATTGTCTTTGTGGTTGGTATACCTAAAACCAAACCAAATTATCATGGTAAGCAAGTATCATTCTATTCCATTCTTTTACAATTATGCATGTTAGTTGGCACATTCTTAAAAAATGCCTAAATGACATCCAATGCTTGGTCTAAATGCCCTTTCATTTTAGAATGCATGAATAAGGTGTCATACTCCATTTGACCATTCTTTCGTTTTTAGATGAAATGTATAGGTCCATGGTGGATTTTTCCATGTAAGTCAAATGCTTATTTGTTCATTTCCATATATTCGAAGTTGTAAACCATAGTTTAGGACTTTATAGTCTAAATGGAGTATGACAGAATGAGCATTTACATTACACATTGAATTTGTCCGTAATCTCAACTATATGCTCTTTTAAGGTTTAAATGGACTTAAAATGACATTTACATTACTTTCGAGGCATGCACGTGTACTTTACCTCCTTTTTACCTCAAAAGGACATATGATTGAAATAGAGGCATTAAAATTAATTTGCAATCCATGGTGATTAATGACAAATCTTTTTGAATGATTAGGCTCAATGGGGAAACTAGACATCCAAGTAATTCCCATTCCTCGGAAGGAACTTGTTGCTTGGTGGAAAGGCATGTCCAAGGACAACCAAACTTATGTCCAAGAAAGGCTTAGATACCTTCTCGAGCTTATACATGTGGAACATCAAGTTAGCTTAGTCCAAGCTTTGGCACATTTTTGGGAAGTTTCCACCGCCACATTCTAACTTGGAGAACATGAATTGGTACCAACATTAGAAGAATATCAAGCCGCCATTGGAATTAATTCTAAACCTAGGGTCGTAGAGCCACCTGTTGGACTTAATCCTGTGAGCATTTTAGCCGAATTCCTCAACCTTAAAACTTTCAAAATCGAAAAGTTAATCAAATCAAACACGGGTAGATTTCCATTATCCTTCCCAGTAGACAACTTTTCAAAACTTCCTAGGGAAATGGGAAACACTTCAGCTCGGGTATTCATAGCTTTCTTCGGCTTTATTCTATTTCCCGTGTCCAGAACGGGATTAGACCCTTTAGTCGCTGTGATCGCAAGACAAGCATGTCTTAAATGGGATTTCTCTAATATGCTTCTTGCCCAAACCGTCATTTCCTTAAACACATACCAAAATCATGGGAAGGGTATCTTTCAAGCTTCTACTGGTCTTTTGTCATTATGGTTCATCTCACATATTCGACCGTGGTGTCGTTTCATGAACATTCACGAAATTTGTTCGGCGATAAATCCAATTGAACGATATATTCGTCTCCAAAGCAAATTACCCAAATAATCTTTCTTAGATTGGGCCAATTTCATTAGAGCCCTAACTCCTGATCAAATCCAATGGCGGATCAATTGGCCAAAGATTAGCAAGGCGAAGTTCACGAGCCGAGAGGGAAATGTGGTACCATTGCTTGATTTAAGTGGAGGAACAGCTTATTGCCCTCTAAGGGTTTTTAGACAATTTGGGATACTTCAGCAAGTACCACCGGTATGGAATCCCGAAGAGTTCATCTTTGACATCCCAAGTGGAATTATACCCGAAGAGGAGAAGAATGTCCTTCATGCCAAAATTCACAAGATCTTCTTATCTTTGGATAACCTACTCGAACAAATAATCGAGTGGCCAAAAATCTTGGAAGAAAACATGAAGATTTGCATGGCCTCTAAAGAATACATCAAATGGATAAAAAATAAGCGTCCAATTGATGTCGAGCCATATATCCCATTGAGCGTGGTACCAGATCCTATAGATGAGTATGTTCCAGAATACATTGTTCCAAGCATGCCTTGAGTGGAACCCTATGTCCCAAAAGAGGTTGTGATCGATGTGGAAGAATGGGAGTCTCGAGCCAAGGAATGGGAAGAATACCAAAAGGCGGAAGCTATTTTAGCTAGCAAGAAGCCTAGGATTGGATGATTTAGATTCCCATTTGAGTTTAAAATCATGATGTCATACAATTTCAAATTTTATATGCAATGATGGATTGATCATTTTCTAAACATGCATAGATAATTTCAGAACACGATTTCAAAACATAAAGGAATCACCATGGATTGCAATTCTTTGAATTGTATGATTCCTTGAGAAAGACATTGATGAAGAATTTTATACAAAGCTAAGGCTTATATGAAATTTCTTATCCTTGATAATCTCATGAAACCATACAATTAAAAAAATGTAGGTTTCATGATCATTTTACTATGCTGATATCGGTTCTTTTTTGGCGAATCAGGTTGTTTAGCAACGGAAGGTAAAAAACATCGGACTCGCCTACAAGTTAGAATGGCAGAAGAAGAAACCCGTGCTCGACTAGTTGAAGTCGAGAATCAAATGACCCAAATGGTTGCAATGATGGCGGAAATGAAGGCCTTTATTCTCGCATCTCGAGGATCTTATCCCACTACTCCAAATGCGGGAGCTTCAAACGCTACCAAAACACCAATTGAAGACCCAGTCAGAAACAAGGAACCAGTTCAAGAAAATCCTCCAAAGACTACACCTGAGGTAGTGAATTTGGAAGAGAATGATCACACCAAGAAGGTATCCAAAACAAAGGATGAAGAAGAGGCCAAAAGATTGGCCAAAATTGAAGAATGCTTAGCAAGTCAAGGCTATGAGCTTCAAAGGTTCGACAAGTTCTCACCGTATGCAAAGGTGGTTATTCCAGAAAACTATAAGGAACCGAAGTTCGTGAGCAAGTATGATGGCACCGGTTGTCCCAAAAGCCATTTGAAGTATTATCTCCGTAAGATGGCAAGATATTCAGACAACACGCCACTTCTTATCAGCACATTTGAAGAAAGTTTGAGAGGGGCAGCCCTTGCATGGTATACAACCCTCGACATAGAAGACTTCACTGAATGAGATCATTTAGCGGGAGAATTTCTTCGCCAGTACAAGTTTAATGTTGAAGTACTCCCAACTAGAGAGGATCTCGTCCGAACCGAGAAGTGGAAGAATGAAGGGTTCAGAGCCTATGTTCAGAGATGGAAAGATGTTGCCTCACAAGTAAAGCCTGCCATAAGTGAAGACGAGCTCATTGAGCTCTTTCTAATCATTGCCAACTGAGTATTACGACAAGCTTCATGTATCAGGCTGTCAGATATTCACCATGTTGGTCAAAGTAGGTGAGAGAATTGAATGGGGTTTGAAAGAAAAGAAGGCTCAAGAAACAGCAGCACGAAGGCCTTACCTCGGGAAAAAAGACAAAGAACCCATCTGAGAAGTGGCTATGGTGTCAAGCCCAAGTACTCATCAAGCATCATTTCCAAAGCAATCAAATGTTGCTTGAAAAAATCCAAGGCAATTCGAGCCAAATAAAAGGCTCGTGAGGCAATATACACTGTTGCCCCGACACTTGTCAAAGCTCTTACCAATGCTTCTGGAAAGGCATTTGGTAGCCAAGGAAGTACCGAGAGACAATCCTGTGAGATTTTCTTGGTATGATGAGTCAAAAACTTGCCTCTATCACATGGGAGAAAGGAGACATGATGTGAATAATTGTCCCATTCTAAAGTACAAGGTTCAATAGCTCATTAACAAGAAGATATTGAACTTTCAAGAGCCCGAGCTAAATGTACATCAGAATCCTCTTCCTGAGCACAATACAGTAAACATGATCAAGGATGAGGAAACAGTGACCGAGTCCAATGATAAAGATGAATATAAAGTCAAGATTAAAGCTTCTCGATTAGGAGATGCTCGTTTTCGTCAAGAAGCACTCCTAAAATGCGAGATTGTAGACAACTTGGAAGAAGACTTCGGAAAATATAACTTCAAAGTGAAATATACCCCACCGCCATGGGCGTTCAAAAATGAAGTAATTATGCCTGATGACTGGGGCGGTATGGACGATGAAACCAGTCTTGAGGAGAAAGCTCTACCCAAGAAAGAAATGCTTCAAGATGAAATAGATCCAGATAAAAAGGAGAAAGAAAAAGTCCGTCAAGGTGAAAGGCGTTTCACCAAGAAAGCGGCCAGGGAAGGCGAAATTGTAAACTTACTCGGTCAAGACAGCGGTAAATACAATTACCGTGTCAAATATACACCACCACCATGGGCATTCAAAAATGAAGACATTGTACCGGACGGATGGGGTGGCATGGATGAAGTCCCAATCAGCCAATTGAATCTCGAGGAGAATGAAGATCAGGAAGAGAAAAAGAAGAAAAAGACTCGCCGAGGTGATAGGCGATTTGTTCGAAAAGCACGAAGACAAGGTGAAGTTGTTGATTATCTGGGTCAAGACAGCAGTAAATACAATTACCGTGTCAAATATACACCTCCTTCATAGGTATTCAAAAACGAAATAATCACGCCTGATGGTTGGGGTGGAATGGATGCTGACAAAGCCAACAGAAGCATGGTATCCATGATTACACCATTTCTAATCAAACTTGATGAGGTAGATAAATATAAGGAGGAGGAAGGTCCCGTCACACCAATCACTATTCAACTTTCCATTGATCAACTAAGGATCGAAGAAGAAGAAACGCAACCAGTGATCATCACTCTCCCTCCAAAAGAAAAGTTTGACACTAAGTGTATACCTTGGGATTACTCTTCCAAGGAAGTCGATGCCATAACTTGGTCGGGAAAATGCAATGTCCCGAAGGAAAGTAAACACGAAAAGAAAGGAGTAATCGAAGAAGATGTTAAACAGTTGCTTTCAATCATGAAGACGAGCGAATTTGAGGTAATTGAATAGTTAAGAAAGATGCTAGCACAAATTTCTCTGTTGGATCTCTTCAAGACTTCAGAAAGCCACAAAATGGTGCTTATGAAGCTTCTCAATGAGGTGCACGTCCCGGAGACGATTAATGAAGTACAATTGGAAGACTTTGTCGGCGCTATTCTTCTGAAGGATCAAATTGCCTTCTCTGATGAAGATTTCCCAATTGACGGGTGTTCCCACAATAAAGCCATGTATATTGCTATCAGATGCCGGGGTAAGGAGGTGTCATGGGTGCTGATCGATAATGGTTCCGCACTTAATTTGTATCCACTAAGCACACTGCATCGCTTGGGGATTAGTGAAGAGCTCATCAAACCTTCTAAGGTAACCGTGCGCTCGTTTGATGGAATGAAGAAAGACATTATTGGCGATATCGAGCTCGAAGTAAACATAGGCCCTGTGCCTTTCCTGATTGACTTCCAAGTAGTGGATAGTCGAAGGACTTTCAACTTGTTACTCGGAAGACCTTGGATTCATATGACTGGCGCTATTCCTTCAAGTCTCCATCAGAAGGTCAGATTTGTCATTAATGGCAAGATGATCGCCGTACACAGGGAGACAGATTTCACCACATACAAGGAGAGTGCAATACCGTATGTCGAACCCAGAGTGAAAGAAGAACCAAGTTATCATTCCTTCGAAATGATCTCAACGGTGCAAATTCCTGCCGATTGCATCATAAAATCCCCGGAGTTCTCAACATCATCCATTATGTCTAGAAGAATGTTATGCCAATATAGATTTACTCCCGATAATGGTCTTGGATCAAAGTCTCAAGGAATCAAAGAACCTATCACTCCTCTCGCTACAAGAACGAAGCATGGAATAGGTTATATTCCAGATAGCTTTAAAGATCACCATGGAGGCCAAGGCCAAGGTCGAAAGAACCGTGGAGGCTGTAAAGGCCGAGGCGATCGCATCAATAATCCATCCATATGGAAGGGCAAAGCTAAAGAGCTTCCCTATCATCAGATCCACATCAAGGAAACTTTTCCTGGACCTTCGAAATTACTTCAAGAAGAAGACTTAAATGTAGAAAGAAAAAAGTCGCAAGAAAGGGAAAGAATTGAAATGTAATATATTCTAAACAATCATAAGAGCTCTTTCCTCAAAAACTTAGGACCTCCATACCTATAAAAGGGTCACGCATAGACAAGAAAAGGGGGGCTTCAGAATACACAGAGCATTGGAGAGTGAGAAATACACGTGAGATTGAGGGAGAAAGAGAGTTGGCCGTGTACGTGCGCAACCGCCGCCGCATCCAAGCCGCACCACTGCCGCACCCGTGTCGCTCGTGCTAAAGCTGTGCTCATCACCATTGCTGCCTGACGCTCACCGTCTCCCCACCGCTACTTCCCTACATCTGCTGCACCAACCACGATCGGCCTCGCTGCGGTCCTCCCGACGACGATGTGGCTATAGAGCTCCAAGCCTTGTCGATTCTTCCTTGTTGTCGACGAACTGTTTCTATTCCTGTTCCGCCGTTGCTGCACCGAGCCATCGCGATGAGTCGTCTCTGCCCCTACTATCCTGAGACCCCATGACTGTCAAGCCAAGAGAAGACCTCGCTTGATTACTTCTAAAGAAGGTTCAGCAAAAAGAAGGTATAGCAAGAAGGTTCAGTATCATCAGACTTTGGGAGATTCTCAAAGGAATCCACTTGGGGACACTTGGAGATCAATGCAAACTGCACTTGACTAATTTCTGCAGATTTTCTAAGCATTCCTGACGTGCTTAGGACCTCCACTAAGCGAAGCCGATGACGCTTGTTGCACTCCACTCGACGACGACGTCGTTGCTTATCTCGGCCCGACGCTGCCATTGTTCTCTGGTCAACGACGGTGCTACCTTCTAGTCCGTTGTTCCCATCGCTATCGCTGCATTGCTTTCCTTTGCACCGAGACTAGCTCATGTCCTTTTCGCCATCGACTGACCGCCATTCGCCGATCCAAACTTGGAAAGCAAATATTCGAATTAGGTAAAATTCTCGTCTAATTTGCTTTTTGAGTATATTGTTTTCCTGTTTGAAATATTATAATCTTGTGTGAATCTTTGAATGATATTATCGTATCCATTAAATTCCCAAATAGCCTTTAAATTAGGAATTATTTCCTAATTTCACAACGTGTATATGATCGACAGTCCGATTTCATGCCCGAAATATGACTCGTGATCGCACGGAAAATTGTCAATCCGACCTCTCGCCCGAGATATGATTTGTGATTGCGTGAAAAATTGGCCAATATAATCCTCATGCCCGGGATACGATTTGTTAATCTATTGTTTCTAAATTTAAGTGGATATGGGTACTATTTCTCTTGATTTGGTATCGTGTTAATTTGATTGCTATTTCTTTCCGTTTTGTTTTTGTTTAAATTGAATTGATTATGTTTCCATTAAAAAAATACAAAAATATCATATGCATGTCATATAGATTAGTTGCATCATGCCTGCATGTCATCTTGCCACGTCATTCATACCTTGCCATGTGTCATTGCTCACGTGTCATTACAAATTGCATGTCTAGGTTCATTTGTGTGCCATATTAGAATAGTCCATTTAATCGTTGCTAGAATTAAGACATTTAGGTAATTGTATGTCGTATTAGACTAGCATCATGCATTGTATGTCGTATTAGACTAGCATCATGCATATAGTTTAGTTTTTTCATAAATAAGCGAAAACTCCTAAAAAAAACGTGAGTGAAATTGCGTGTTAATTAGAAATCATATTAGGGTTGTTGATGTGATTTTCTAATTAACGTTGCAGATACTTTCGTTGCTCTAAGGTAAGTATTTTCTATCCATCCTTGCTATTTATTTATTGCTTTGCTTTATTGGGTGTTTTATTAATAGTTGCGTACCCGCATGATCACCTCTCATGTTAGTGAATAGGTTTAAAATGAATTCAAGCTGCCTGCCAAATATTTTTTAAATAAAAGAGAAAAGGTACCGAAAGGGCATTAGAGTAATCTAGTGTAACCAAGTCCCCGAGTCCATAATCTCTGGTTCGTAAGAGTAAAGTAATTCTCCCGATACTTTACTTGGGTTTCTAATTAACCCACTAAAAAATAGATTAGTAGTGACTCCCGATTAAAACAATTTGCATGTTAAGAATTTAAACCTTAAGTCGCGAATTGGTAAGGGCTTGGGAGAGTCTGAGTTAGGCCTAGACTTAACATTCCATTAGCCAAATCCCTAGGTAGTTCAACCGAGGATAGGTCGCGACAGTAGGACTTAGAGATTCCTTAGTGATGTGCCTAGGGGCTCCTCGCTAGTAGGACTTGGAAATTTGCCTAGTTGCTCCTCACTAGTAGGACTTGCAAATTTGCCTAGTGGCTCCTTACCAGTAGGACTTAGAAATTTGCCCAGTGGCTCCACGCTAGTAGGACTTAGCTATTTACCTAGTAGCTCCTCACTAGTAGGACTTGATGATTTCAAACAATGAGTACCTAGGGTTCCTCACCCGAGGATTTCATGATTTGTCTAGTGACTCCTCACCAGTATGACTTGAAAAAGTTTCAAACAATGAGTACCTGGGACTCCTCGCTCGAGAATTTGATGATTTTCCTGGCGACTCCTCGCCAACACGACTTGAAAAGAACTCGAACAATGAGTAACTTATGGTTTTAGATTAACCATGAATCATGTGGTTTTAAGGTTCCATTAACCTTTGTATGGTTGACCAAAAACTATTAAAATGTTGTTCTAAGTTTACCACCAACTACTTGAAAATTTGGTTTTAAGTTGACTAAAAACTATTTGAAACTCTAATTTGGAAACACACATTCTTTGTGCCAATGCATTCAGACAATCAAATTTCCTATCCGAAGAAGTATTTGAGCAAATTGTCTAGTGACTCCTCACCAGTATGACTTGAAAAAGTTTCAAACAATGAGTACCCGGGACTCCTCGCTCGAGAATTTGATGATTTTCCTGGCGACTCCTCGCCAAGACGACTTGAAAAGAACTCGAACAATGAGTAACTTATGGTTTTAGATTAACCATGAATCATGTGGTTTTAAGGTTCCATTAACCTTTGTATGGTTGACCAAAAACTATTAAAACGTTGTTCTAAGTTTACCATCAACTACTTGAAAATTTGGTTTTAAGTTGACTAAAAACTATTTGAAACTCTAATTTGGAAACACACATTCTTTGTGCCAAAGCATTCAGACAATCAAATTTCCTATCCGAAGAAGTATTTGAGCAAATTGTTTGCAATCTTTTAAGAAATGCTTGAAACAATCATTTGGAAGACCTTCGTTAGAAAGGAATTGTCTCAATCTATGAACCTGGTCTTTTTTTCGCTAATTGAAATGGGAATCATCTTGAGACCCTCAATTCATCTCTCTTGATCGATCCTCAGGTATTCGGAGATATTCGTAATATATACAATCCGATTGATCCGATAAGGTCTTTCAAAAGATTGTAATATAGGCTTGGTCAATGGCTATTTAAAGGATAGGCATTTTAAGGCTAAGAAAAGAATTTCATCATATTTTTTCGACTCACTTCGGATTTACAAGTTAAGAATCTGTCACTCCTTTGATAGGCATTTTTTCGAGGACAAGACAAGATATTATTGCACTCACTCCTTTGAGCGATGACTTCTTGTCATAAATTCATATTTTCACTCTCAACATCCCAATATGAAGAGTCTTTAGGGAGAGATTGTAATGTTGGTATTGGGTAAGCTAAAAAGGCTCATTTGTTTTTGAATTCATGTTTTTTTTTGTGAAATTGGCGATCTTTTTTGCATCACCACCCCTTTTCCTTTTGTCCACTAGGGATCTCTTCTCTTTTCATGACCACAAGAGTCCTCTAAATACTCATCATGATCTTCTTCTTTTTTCTCTTTTTTATCGTACTTGCTCGTTGTGATCGTCGATCTCTCTAAATTTGTGCTTTTCTTTGTCATGACTTTTTGTCATTTTGAGCTTTCTTTCGAACTCTCCTTTTCTTTTCTTCATTTTCTTGGACATTTGATCTTGCTTCTATCAGGCACACTACTTTTTCACGCCTCTGATTCTTTTGCATTTTCTAAATCTTTTGGCTTCTGACCTTTTTGAGTTCTAAGGACTGTCATGCCTTTTGTTTCTTATTTATCCAAAGTGGATCATATGCTCATGCTCTAGTGTGAAGAGATGATCACCAATTTAGGGTTCTGAAATAAATATTCAGGCTCAATTGGGTTTTGCAAAAGGTAAGAAATGAAATGCTCATCTTCCTCTTGTGATGTTGCGAGCTTCCATATGACTTCATCTAAAGTTATCATAGAAAGATTGATGCAAGTGTATGTAATAAAATCTTTCTTGATCCTTTTCTCCACAAACGTCGACCACAAACCTTCTAGTTTGCTCTAATGTGGTGTGGTTCTTAATAGGGTTATTTTGAAAAACTTCTCCACTGTTTAAGCTCAAATTTGGTTTGTAAGGGATAATCATGTATTTGGGATAGTGAAACAATTGCCTTTCATCATTTCAATCCATGTAATCATTACGAACATCCCATATCTCCTTAGGATGAGGTTTTTTTTTGTCACTTTTAGCACTCATTAGTTCTTGGTTATGTCTATTGGTTTAACTAATGCGACAGTAGCATTTATGGATTTAATGAAAAGAGTGTTCAAACCATTATTGGATCAATTTATAATAGTCTTCATCGATAATATCCTGATGTACTCGAAGGACCAGAAGAACATGAACGACACCTAAGGACTGCACTTCAAACTCTTTGAGAGCATAAGTTGTATGCGAAATTTAGTAAGTGTGAGTTTTGGTTAAATCGAATAGTATTTCTGGGTCATGTAGTAACTGGAGAAGGTATAGAAGTAGACCCAGCTAAGGTTGAAGTAGTCAATTGGCCCAGACCAAAAAAAATGATTGAAATTTAGAGTTTCTTAGGACTTGCTGGCTACTATCGAAGATTCGTGAAAGGATTTTCACGTCTTGCTGGCACATTGACTCGACTTACAAGGAAGAACACAAAGTTTGAGTGGAATGAGGAATGAGAACAAAGTTTTCAAGAACTTAAGAGAAAACTGACTATGGTTCCAATTATGATGATACCATCTACATCGGAAGGGTTTGTAGTATATAGTAACGCTTGCCACAAGGGTCTTGGATGTGTTATGATGCAACACGGGAAGGTCATAGCTTATGTATCGAGACAATTAAAACCGTATAAGTTGAATTATCCGACACATGATTTGGAATTGGCGGCAATTGTCTTTGCATTAAAAATCTGGAGACATTATTTATATGGAGGAAAGTTTGAGATTTATATAGATCATAAAAGTTTGAAGTACATGTTCTCCCAAAAGGAATTAAACATGAGACAAAGGCGATGGATGGAATTATTTAAGGATTACGATTGCGAAATCCTGTACCACCTAGGGAAGGCAAATAAAGTAGCATATGCTCTTAGTCAAAAGTCTGCCTTGATGGTGGCAAGTTTAATGGCAAAAGGACACTATAAGTGCCATAACTTGTGTACGGAGATCACTTTGGTGCCATAACTTTTTTTCGGATCACTTTGGTGCCAAGTCGAAGGAAAAACGATCACTTAAGTGTCATAAGTTTTTTTTGGATCACTTTAGTGCTAAAATTTTTGAAAAACGATCACTTAAGTGCCAATCTCCGGCGAGCCACGTCAGCTTCAGAAATTAATAAAAAAAATGCCACGTTGGATTTCCGGCGAAAAATTGTGTACGGCACCGAAGTTGGCACTTAAGTGATCGTTTTTCAAAAATTTTAGCACTAAAGTGATCCAAAAAAAACTTATGGCATCAAAGTGAGCGTCGTACACAAGTTATGGCACTTGTAGTGTTCTTTTGCCCAAGTTTAATGGTCAAGGAATGGTGTTTACTTGAGGAAGATTCAGAATCTGATTTTAAACTTGAGGTAGATAATCTTTCCAGTGTATTAACTACACTTAGAATGGAGCCAGAAATCATACGGAGAATTAAGGTGATACTATGACATTCTGAATTTCAATCCATTTTCGGGATTTATGATATATCTTTGATGCCCTTTTAGTTAGATCTCACTCAGAATTGATCACTCTTGAGAACACTAACCGTTAGGGAATGGCTAGTTAGGAATCAAGTATGTGAACCTAAGAACTTGACCATGGATTGGCACTTCGACCATAGGAATTGACGAAGGAATATTATAGGCTAATCCAAGGATAGTTATGGAACGATTCACAAATATTATACAATTAGACCGCGGGTAATTCTGCTTGACCAATGTATGAATCTCGAACGACCCTAAACTTACTTCGAACGATCGTGCCCAACGAAACTAGTGATTGACCTTCGTAATTACATAATAACATAGGTCGCCATGGCTTAAGTAAGCTTAAATATGGCTCGATATGGAATCGACCACGGGTCGATACGCTAAACTCCTAAAAGCCGCTTGTTAGTTTGAGATGCACTAAAGTCATGAATTAAAATCCGGAATGGGATGTCGAACTTTCAATTGTATGTTGTATGGAGAGTTTGAGTTTGCTTCTGCTTGCATTAACGTTGGTGATAAATTTGGGTCAGCGACAAGTCCTGGGATGTCGCTTACTTGATGGCCGTAGCGGGATGTTGCATGCTCATGGGGATTGAGGCATGACAGATACAACAGACGGATCGTGAAATCTCAAAAGTTCAAGAAGAAATAATAAAAGGAAAGAAATCGGATTTTCAAGTGACAGGCGAAGGAATCGTGAAATTCCGTGGACGTCTTTGTGTACTTGACAATGATGAGTTAAAAAGGGAAATTTTGATAGACTCATCAAAATAATTACAGTATTCACCCAGGAAATACAAGGATGTACCATAATCTTTATAAACATTATTGGTGGAATGGAATGAAGGTCGACATCGCTAAACACGTTTCAAAGTGCTTAACGTGTTATAAAGTAAAGACAAAGCATCGTAAGCCTGCAGGAATGTTGAAGCCTTTAGAAATCCCTGAATAGAAATGGGAGAACACATAATAATGGATTTCGTGCAAGGTTTACCAAGAACATCAAGTGGCCCCAATTCTATCTGGGTGATTGTGGACCGCTTCACTAAGTCTGCACATTTCCTAGCTGTGCAGATGGATTATACACTTGAAAAGTATGCTGACTTATATGTTAAGCAAATAGTACAATTGCATGGAGTGCCTGTGACCATTACGAAACTCAAGGTTCACTTCGAACTTTTGGCAGAGTCTCCATATTGCCTTAGGGACAAAACTTCAGTATAGTACTGCATTTCATCCACAAACGGATGGATAGTCAGAATGGGTAATTCAAGTGTTAAAGGTAATTGGGATGATAAATTACACTTAGTAGAGTTCGCATATAATAACAGTTTTCATGTAAGTATCCATATGGCTCCATTTGAGGCATTATATCGAAGGGCCTGTAGAACCCCAGTCTGTTGGGATGAAGTAAGAGAATGGAATTTGATCGGACCGAAATTAGTACGAGTCATGACTGAAGCCGTGAACGTAATATGGGATAGACTTAGAACTGCCCAAAGTTGACAGACAAGTTATGCCAACAAACTTTAGAGATTGGGATAAGGACACTAGGAGTGCCATAACTTTCATACGACGCTCACTTGAGTGCCATAACTTTTATTTTCGCTCACTTAAGTGCCACTTCCGGTAAAAAAAGATAACTTGAGTGCCACTTCCGGCAAATCGTCTGACGTGGCTTTTTTAATTAATTTTCCATCCGACGTGAAAATTTTTAATGTTATTTTATTTAATTTCATTTTTCTTTCTTATTTTTCATTTTTTTTTCAAGGTTAGCGAGGGTTAACGATGACCCTCATCGGAGGCCTCGCCCTCGGCCAAACTGGGCGAGGGTCGCCTCACCATCGGCCGGTATGAATTAAACACTCATATACATGGCTTTGTTATTGATTATTGATACATGAGCCCTCGGAAGGTTGCTGTTGAAACTAAGTGAGTCCTAGATAGGGGAATCGTTCCCTCATGACCAAGGTGGGGTCATCAATTCCGACCATACATCCAAACATGCATGATGAACATAACATGAAACTTGGTTGAATCAACATAACATGAAACTATCCATAAATATGATCATGCTAGTTCATGCAATTAATTATTGAACTAGATTCCTAAGGATACTTATATTTGCATGCAAAGTCTAGTCTAGCAACTTTAACATAATTCAATTGTCATGTAAACATTCATGGATACAAACAATACCACACCACATCAACGAGATATTGAAAGAAGGATAAATCCGAAACTCCTTTATTGAGGTTGCTGGAACTTCTCCAACTGACTTGAAGCGGTTGGAAGCTATGAACTCATCCGATGACGATGATCTTAAGCTCGCTGTTCACTTCGATCCGGATTATTGCCAGAAACCAAAGTAAGTGCAATGAGTGTAGAAATTCAGTAGATTTTCTTCATTTTCTTCATTCAACCTTGTTCGGGCAAGTGAGAATTACTGGAGCGAACGGAGATCACGAGCAAGAATTTGGTTCGCCTTTTCTTATCCGTTTGAAGTTTCTTTTTTATTTTTCGGGATTATCCTTTTGAACTTGGTTCGGATGTCATTGGATTATCTTAAGTGACAAGGATACATGCCTTGCCAATCGATCCGAATTTGATCTGAATGTAAGAAGCAAAAGCTTAGGAGGATGAAACTAGAGTTATTAAAATATGTGATTGTATGTGATTGTATGTGATTATTGTTTCCAAATCGAGGACTCGGGGAATGACGGTGGTGCTCGGCTCATTGTTGGCTCAAGGTGGTATGGCTAACGCGGTGTAGGTTTCATTCACATGCATGACAATGATTCATTCAACTGTGGAAAGAATGAAGATGAGCCATCCCTGGACGGCTCATCTCGCTTGGCAGCAGGTAGGGTAAAAGCGTAGGAACAGATAGAACAAAAAAATGGAAAACCGCAGGAATATGCTTAAAACCGCAGTGTACGATCATAATCCGCAGGAACAGATAGAACAAAAAACCGCAGCTAAGGACGTAAAAACCGCATTGAAAAATGGAAAACCGCAGCAAAAGACTAGAGACGAGTAGGGAAGGGGGAAAACTTCGGGAGAGCATATCTCATCGCTCGGGCATCCTTTTGGGACGAATTTTTTTTTGATTTCGCGTAATTTTTCGAGACGAATCCATTGGCAAACTGCCGTAGGCGGTTTGGGCTTGGCTTGATCCCAAAAAAATGCCGTTTTCATTGTCAATTTTGGATTTCCTCCCATTGGTGCCACTTCTCGATCTCAAATGAACCTTCCTTCCCCTCTTTCCGTCTTCAATCCTTCCATGCCTGACTCATAATATCACGTTTATTTCAGTGGGAAAGGGGTGTATGCAGTTAGGTGGGTCAATTCATTTTTAATGCATGTGTCAGTTCATTTTAATAATTAAACTGCCAACGATAGTGCCCGTGCAAACGTTTTGCCCCGGTGGTTCTTCTTTGAGCAAAACTCGCTTGATGGTCATGGGTTCCATTCCCCGTTTACGAACGTCCCTCTTATTTATTTTTTTCGTTGGTCTTTTTTTTTGTTGTATTCACGCAAAAGGGCCCCCTTGGAGCCTTCCGATTTTTACGCTAAGTTTGTGGCTAGTATAAGAATAGCAAAGTAAAACCCACCTACAAATAGAATAAATAACACGGACTATACATTTTTTTACCCTTTTGCTTGGCAATTAATGGTGGTTTGCCCAACCTTCCAAGGCAAAACAAGGTACTTAAACATGAACGAACCCCCGAACAGTTGTTCGGACACAGCTTTTTAATTAGCGTAGAACATGAACGAACCCCCGAACAGTTGTTCGGACACAGCTTTTTAACTAGCGTAGCACTAACTTTCGGACAGTATCTGCGAGGATAGTAATGTATCGCCATATAGGTCATCATCATCAGGAATGGTGCTTGCTTTTCTTTCTGTCCTCATCAGCCTATGTTGGAGCTACGAGATTGTTATGCTAAGAATTGACTAGTAAAGAAAAACCCGCTAAATAGATATACTATTCTATCTCAACATCCTCACTGGTATTCACGTGAGTGACATCGTCTCGAACAATTCCATCCGAACATCATCCTCCCTTTCTCCTCTTCGTTTCTCCACCATTTTAATTTTTGGTGTTTTGAATGATCCAATCGATATATGAACTAAATTATGCAAAAACCAGAAATTTTTTTTTGATGTTAGATATATTTGACATGACTTCTTCAGAACAAATGTGCAGACGACTGGAGGAGCTATTTCATGACACAATAAAAGAATGGCTTCAACCGGACAAAAAATGCTACGCTTTTCTAAGATAATTTGAAATGTTATTGATATTTTGGCCTAGCTGATAGAGAATACTTAGAGAGCAGAGAACTTATTAGTGAGCTATACGCTTTCTTCAACTTGTCTCGAGAGTTCTGCGGAGGCGACGAGCCATGAGGACGGGCACGATGCGAGGCACAGGGGGCCAATTTAAGGGACAAGATGCACACGGG